>NC_053026.1:318076078-318384581 GCF_003073215.2 Triticum urartu | reverse complement strand
ATGACGCAATCATCTGGAAGATTAACTCCAAATTGAATCAAGTGATTATTATACCCAGACATTTTGAGTATATGCTCACTAACAGAACTGTTCTCCTCCATCTTGCAGCTATAGAACTTATTGGAGACTTCACATCTCATATGCTCCATGACGTTCAAAACGTCGTTGAAGTCCCGATTCTAAGCCGTAAAGCATGGCACATTGAACTATCGAGTAGTCATCAGCTTTGCTCTGCCAGACGTTCATAACATCTGGCGTTGCTCCTGCAGCAGGCCTGGCACCCAGCGGTGCTTCCAGGACGTAATTCTTCTGTGCATCAATGAGGATAATCCTCAAGTTACGGACCCAGTCCGTGTAATTGCTACCATCATCTTTCAACTTTGCTTTCTCAAGGAACGCATTAAAATTCAACGGAACAACAGCACGAGCCATCTATCTACAATCAAACATGAACAAGCAAGATACTAATCAGGTACTAAGTTTCATGATAAATTTAAGTTCAGTTAATTTACTTAAAGAACTCCCACTTAGATAGACATCCCTCTAATCCTCTAAGTGATTACGTGATCCAAATCAACTAAACCATGTTCGATCATCACGTGAGATGGAGTAGTTTAATGGGTGAACATCATTATGTTGATCATATCTACTATATGATTCACGCTCGACCTTTTGGTCTCCGTGTTCCGAGGCCATATTTGTATATGCTTGGCTCGTCAAGTATAACCTGAGTGTTCCGCGTGTGCAACTGTTTTGCACCCGTTGTATTTGAACGTAGAACCTATCACACCCGATCATCACGTGGTGTCTCAGCACGAAGAACTTTCGCAACGGTGCATACTCAGGGAGAACACTTCTTGATAATTTAGTGAGAGATCATCTTATAATGCTACCGTCAATCAAAGCAAGATAAGATGCATAAAAGATAAACATCACATGCAATCAATATAAGTGATATGATATGGCCATCATCATCTTGTGCTTGTGATCTCCATCTCCGAAGCACCGTCGTGATCATCATTGTCATCGGCGTGACACCTTGATCTCCATCGTAGCATCGTTGTCGTCTCGCCAAGCTTGTGCTTCCATGACTATCGCTACCGTTTAGTGATAAAGTAAAGCATTACATCGCGATTGCATTGCATACAATAAAGCGACAACCATATGGCTCCTGCCAGTTGCCGATAACTCGGTTACAAAACATGATCATCTCATACAATAAAAATCAGCATCATGTCTTGACCATATCACATCACAACATGCCCTGCAAAAACAAGTTAGACGTCCTCTGCTTTGTTGTTGCAAGTTTTACGTGGCTGCTACGGGCTTAAGCAAGAACCAATCTTACCTACGCATCAAAACCACAATGATAGTTTGTCAAGTTGGTGCTGTTTTAACCTTCGCAAGGACCGGGCGTAGCCATACTCAGTTCAACTAAAGTTGGAGAAACTGTCACCCACAAGCCACCTCTGTGCAAAGCACGTCGAGAGAACCGGTCTCGCATAAGCGTACGCGTAATGTCGGTCTGGGCCGCTTCATCCAACAATACCGCCGAACCAAAGTATAACATGCTGGTAAGCAGTATGACTTATATCGCCCACAACTCACTTGTGTTCTACTCGTGCATATAACATCAACATATAAAACCTAGGCTCGGATGCCACTATTGGGTTTCGTAGTAATTTCAAAAAAATTCCTACGCACACGCAAGATCATGGTGATGCATAGCAACGAGAGGGGGAGTATGATCTACATACCTAGTAGATCGACAACAGAAGCGTTTGGTTGATGTAGTCGTACGTCTTCACGATCCGACCGATCAAGCACCGAAACTACGGCACCTCCGAGTTCTAGCACACGTTCAGCTCGATGAAGATCCCCGGACTCCAATCCAGCAAAGTGTCGGGGAAGAGTTCCGTCAGCACGACGGCGTGGTGAAGATCTTGACGTACTACTGCTGCAGGGCTTCGCCTAAGCACCGCTACAATATTATCAAGGACTATGGTGGCTGGGGGCGCCGCACACGGCTAAGGAATAGATCACGTGGATCAACTTGTGTGTCTCTGGGGTGCTCCTGCCTCCGTATATAAAGGACTAGAGGGGGAGGCTGGCCGGCCAAGGAGGGCGCGCCAGGAGAGTCCTACTCCCTCTGGGAGTAGGATCCCCCCCTAATCCTAGTTGGAATAGGATTCGCGGAGGGGGGAAAGAGAGAGAGGGGCCGGCCCCCTCTCCTTGTCTTATTCGGACCAAGGGAGGGGAGGGGAGGGGCGCGCGGCCCATGTAGGGCTGCCTCTTCTCTTTTCCACTAAGGCCCATCATGGCCCATTTAGCTCCCGGGGGGTTCCGGTAACCTCCCAGTACTCCGGTAAAATCCCGATTTCACCCGGAACACTTCCGGTATCCAAACATAGGCTTCCAATATATCAATCTTTATGTCTCGACCATTTCGAGACTCCTCGTCATGTCCGTGATCACATCCGGGACTCTGAACAACCTTCGGTACATCAAAATGCATAAACTCATAATATAACAATCATCGTAACCTTAAGCGTGCGGACCCTACGGGTTCGAGAACAATGTAGACATGACCAAGACACGTCTCCGGTCAATAACCAATAGCGGGACCTGGATGCCCATATTGGCTCCTACAAATTCTACGAAGATCTTTATCGGTCAGACCGCATAACAACATACGTCGTTCCCTTTGTCATCGGTATGTTACTTGCCCGAGATTCGATCATCGGTATTCTAATACCTAGTTCAATCTCGTTGCCGGCAAGTCTCTTTACTCGTTCTGTAATACATCATCCCGCAACTAACTCATTTAGTTGCAATGCTTGCAAGGCTTAAGTGATGTGCATTACCGAGAGGGCCCAGAGATACCTCTCCGACAATCGGAGTGACAAAACCTAATCTCGAAATACGCCAACCCAACATGTACCTTTGGAGACACCTGTAGTACTCCTTTATAATCACCTAGTTATGTTGTGACGTTTGGTAGTACCCAAAGTGTTCCTCCGGTAAACGGGAGTTGCATAATCTCATAGTTATAGGAACATGTATAAGTCATGAAGAAAGCAATAGCAACATACTAAACGATCGGGTGCTAAGCTAATGGAATGGGTCATGTCAATCAGATCATTCTCTCAATGATGTGATCCCGTTAATCAAATAACAACTCATTGTTCATGGTTAGGAAACATAACCATCTTTGATTAACGAGCTAGTCAAGTAGAGGCATACTAGTGACACTTTGTTTGCCTATGTATTCACACATGTATTATGTTTTCGGTTAATACAATTCTAGCATGAATAATAAACATTTATCATGATTATAAGGAAATAAATAATAACTTTATTATTGCCTCTAGGGCATATTTCCTTCAGTCTCCCACTTGCACTAGAGTCAATAATCTAGATTACACAGTAATGATTCTAACACCCATGGAGCCTTGGTGCTAATCATGTTTTGCTCGTGGAAGAGGCTTAGTCAACGGATCTGCAACATTCAGATCCGTATGTATCTTGCAAATCTCTATGTCTCCCACCTGGACTAGATCCCGGATGGAATTGAAGCATCTCTTGATGTGCTTGGTTCTCTTGTGAAATATGGATTCCTTTGCCAAGGCAATTGCACCAGTATTGTCACAAAAGATTTTCATTGGACTCGATGCACTAGGTATGACACCTAGATAGGATATGAACTCCTTCATCCAGACTCCTTCATTTGCTACTTCCGAAGCAGCTATGTACTCCGCTTCACATGTAGATCCCGCTACAACGCTTTGTTTAGAACTGCTCCAACTGACAGCTCCACCGTTTAACGTAAACACGTATCCGGTTTGCGATTTAGAATCGTCCGGATCAGTGTCAAAGCTTGCATCAACGTAACCTTTTACGATGAGCTCTTTGTCACCTCCATATATGAGAAACATATCCTTAGTCCTTTTCAGGTATTTCAGGATGTTCTTGACCGCTGTCCAGTGATCCACTCCTGGATTACTTTGGTACCTCCCTGCTAGACTTATAGCAAGGCACACATCAGGTCTGGTACACAGCATTGCATACATGATAGATCCTATGGCTGATGCATAGGGAACATCTTTCATATTCTCTCTATCTTCTGTAGTGGTCGGGCATTGAGTCTTACTCAACTTCACACCTTGTAACACAGGCAAGAACCCTTTCTTTGCTTGATCCATTTTGAACTTCTTCAAAATTTTGTCAAGGTATGTGTTTTGTGAAAGTCCAATTAAGCGTTTTGATCTATCTCTATAGATCTTAATGCCTAATATGTAAGCAGCTTCACCGAGGTCTTTCATTGAAAAACTCTTATTCAAGTATCCCTTTATGCTATCCAGAAATTCTATATCATTTCCAATTAGTAATATGTCATCTACATATAATATCAGAAATGCTACAGAGCTCCCACTCACTTTCTTGTAAATACAGGCTTCTCCAAAAGTCTGTATAAAACCAAATGCTTTGATCACACTATCAAAGCGTTTATTCCAACTCCGAGAGGCTTGCACCAGTCCATAAATGGATCGCTGGAGTTTGCACACTTTGTTAGCTCCCTTTGCATCGACAAAACCTTCTGGTTGCATCATATACAACTCTTCTTCCAGAAATCCATTCAGGAATGCAGTTTTGACATCCATCTGCCAAATTTCATAATCATAAAATGCGGCAATTGCTAACATGATTCGGACAGACTTAAGCATCGCTACGGGTGAGAAGGTCTCATCGTAGCCAATCCCTTGAACTTGCCGAAAACCTTTTTGCGACAAGTCGAGCTTTGTAGACAGTAATATTATCGTCAGCGTCAGTCTTCTTCTTGAAGATCCATTTATTCTCAATTGCTTGTCGATCATCGGGCAAGTCAACCAAAGTCCATACTTTGTTCTCATACATGGATCCCATCTCAGATTTCATGGCTTCAAACCACTTTGCAGAATCTGGGCTCACCATCGCTTCTTCATAGTTCGTAGGTTCATCATGATCTAGTAGCATGACTTCCAGAACGGGATTACCGTACCACTCTGGTGCGGATCTTACTCTGGTTGATCTACGAGGTTCAGTAGTATCTTTTTCTGAAGTTTCATGATCATCATCATTAGCTTCCTCACTAACTGGTGTAGGTGTCATAGAAACAGTTTTCTGTGATGTACTACTTTCCAATAAGGGAGAAGATACAGTTACCTCGTCAAGTTCTACTTTCCTCCCACTCACTTCTTTCGAGAGAAACTCCTTCTCCAGAAAGTTTCCGAATTTAGCAACAAAAGTCTTGCCTTCGGATCTGTGATAGAAGGTGTATCCAATAGTTTCCTTTGGATATCCTATGAAGACACATTTCTCTGATTTGGGTTCGAGCTTATCAGGTTGAAGCTTTTTCACATAAGCATCGCAGCCCCAAACTTTCAGAAACGAGAACTTTGGTTTCTTGCCAAACCACAGTTCATAAGGCGTCGTCTCAACGGATTTTGATCGTCCCTATTTAACGTGAATGCGGCCGTCTCTAGAGCGTATCCCCAAAACGATAGCGGTAAATCAGTAAGAGACATCATAGATCACACCATATCCAGTAAAGTACGATTATGACGTTCGGACACACCATTACGCTGAGGTGTTCCGGGTGGCGTGAGTTGCGAAACTACTCCACAATTTTTCAAATGTACACCAAACTCGTAACTCAAATATTCTCCTCCACGATCAGATCGTAGAAACTTTATTTTCTTGTTACGATGATTTTCAACTTCACTCTGAAATTCCTTAAACTTTTCAAATGTTTCAGACTTATGTTTCATTAAGTATATATACCCATATCTGCTTAAATCATCTGTGAAGGTGAGAAAATAACGATATCTGCCACGAGCCTCAATATTCATCGGACCACATACATCTGTATGTATGATTTCCAACAAATTTGTTGCTCTCTCCATAGTACCGGAGAACGGCGTTTTAGTCATCTTGCCCATGAGGCACGGTTCGCAAGTACCAAGTGATTCATAATCAAGTGGTTCCAAAAGTCCATCAGTATGGAGTTTCTTCATGCGCTTTACACCGATATGACCTAAACGGCAGTGCCACAAATAAGTTGCACTCTCATTATCAACTCTGCATCTTTTGGCTTCAACATTATGAATATGTGTGTTACTACTATCGAGATTCAACAAGAATAGACCACTCTTCAAGGGTGCATGACCATAAAAGATATTACTCATATAAATAGAACAACCATTATTCTCTGATTTAAATGAATAACCGTCTCGCATCAAACAAGATCGAGATATAATGTTCATGCTTAATGCTGGCACCAAATAACAATTATTTAGGTCTAATACTAATCCCGAAGGTAGATGTAGAGGTAGCGTGCCGACTGCGATCACATCGACTTTGGAACCGTTTCCCACGCGCATCGTCACCTCGTCCTTAACCAATCTTCGCTTGATCCATAGTCCCTGTTTCGAGTTGCAAATATTAGCAACAGAACCAGTATCAAATACCCAGGTGCTACTGCGAGCATTAGTAAGGTACACATCAATAACATGTATATCACATATACCTTTGTTCACCTTGCCATCCTTCTTATCCGCCAAATACTTGGGGCAGTTCCGCTTCCAGTGAACAGTCTGCTTGCAATAGAAGCACTCAGTTTCAGGCTTAGGTCCAGGTTTGGGTTTCTTCTCTTGAGTAGCAACTTGCTTGTCGTTCTTTTTGAAGTTCCCCTTCTTCTTCCCTTTGCCCTTTTTCTTGAAACTAGTGGTCTTGTTGACCATCAACACTTGATGCTCCTTCTTGATTTCTACCTCCGCAGCTTTCAGCATCGCGAAGAGCTCGGGAATAGTCTTATTCATCCCTTGCATATTATAGTTCATCATGAAGCTCTTGTAGCTTGGTGGCAGTGATTGGAGAATTCTGTCAATGACGCAATCATCTGGAAGATTAACTCCAAATTGAATCAAGTGATTATTATACCCAGACATTTTGAGTATATGCTCACTAACAGAACTGTTCTCCTCCATCTTGCAGCTATAGAACTTATTGGAGACTTCACATCTCATATGCTCCATGACGTTCAAAACGTCGTTGAAGTCCCGATTCTAAGCCGTAAAGCATGGCACATTGAACTATCGAGTAGTCATCAGCTTTGCTCTGCCAGACGTTCATAACATCTGGCGTTGCTCCTGCAGCAGGCCTGGCACCCAGCGGTGCTTCCAGGACGTAATTCTTCTGTGCATCAATGAGGATAATCCTCAAGTTACGGACCCAGTCCGTGTAATTGCTACCATCATCTTTCAACTTTGCTTTCTCAAGGAACGCATTAAAATTCAACGGAACAACAGCACGAGCCATCTATCTACAATCAAACATGAACAAGCAAGATACTAATCAGGTACTAAGTTTCATGATAAATTTAAGTTCAGTTAATTTACTTAAAGAACTCCCACTTAGATAGACATCCCTCTAATCCTCTAAGTGATTACGTGATCCAAATCAACTAAACCATGTTCGATCATCACGTGAGATGGAGTAGTTTAATGGGTGAACATCATTATGTTGATCATATCTACTATTATGATTCACGCTCGACCTTTCGGTCTCCGTGTTCCGAGGCCATATCTGTATATGCTTGGCTCGTCAAGTATAACCTGAGTATTCCGCGTGTGCAACTGTTTTGCACCCGTTGTATTTGAACGTAGAGCCTATCACACCCGATCATCACGTGGTGTCTCAGCACGAAGAACTTTCGCAACGGTGCATACTAGGGAGAACACTTCTTGATAATTAGTGAGAGATCATCTTATAATGCTACCGTCAATCAAAGCAAGATAAGATGCATAAAAGATAAACATCACATGCAATCAATATAAGTGATATGATATGGCCATCATCATCTTGTGCTTGTGATCTCCATCTCCGAAGCACCGTCATGATCACCATCGTCACCGGCGCGACACCTTGATCTCCATCATTGCATCGTTGTCGTCTCGCCAATCTTATGCTTCCACGACTATCGCTACCGCTTAGTGATAAAGTAAAGCATTACATCGCGATTGCATTGCATACAATAAAGCGACAACCATATGGCTCCTGCCAGTTGCCGATAACTCGGTTACAAAACATGATCATCTCATACAATAAAAATCAGCATCATGTCTTGACCATATCACATCACAACATGCCCTGCAAAAACAAGTTAGACGTCCTCTACTTTGTTGTTGCAAGTTTTACGTGGCTGCTACGGGCTTAAGCAAGAACAATCTTACCTACGCATCAAAACCACAACGATAGTTTGTCAAGTTGGTGCTGTTTTAACCTTCGCAAGGACCGGGCGTAGCCACACTCAGTTCAACTAAAGTTGGAGAAACTGTCACCCCCAGCCACCTGTGTGCAAAGCACGTCGAAGAACGGTCTCGCGTAAGCGTACGCGTAATGTCGGTCCGGGGCCGCTTCATCCAACAATACCGCCGAACCAAAGTATGACATGCTGGTAGCAGTATGACTTATATCGCCCACAACTCACTTGTGTTCTACTCGTGCATATAACATCAACATATAAAACCTAGGCTCGGATGCCACTGTTGGGTTTCGTAGTAATTTCAAAAAATTTCCTACGCACACGCAAGATCATGTGATGCATAGCAACGAGAGGGGAGTATGATCTACATACCTAGTAGATCGACAACGGAAGCGTTTGGTTGATGTAGTCGTACGTCTTCACGATCCGACCGATCAAGCACCGAAACTACGGCACCTCCGAGTTCTAGCACACGTTCAGCTCGATGACGATCCCCGGACTCCGATCCAGCAAAGTGTCGGGGAAGAGTTCCGTCAGCACGACGGCGTGGTGACGATCTTGACGTACTACTGCTGCAGGGCTTCGCCTAAGCACCGCTACAATATTATCGAGGACTATGGTGGCTGGGGGCGCCGCACACGGCTAAGGAATAGATCACGTGGATCAACTTGTGTGTCTCTGGGGTGCCCCTGCCTCCGTATATAAAGGACTAAAGGGGAGGCTGGCCGGCCAAGGAGGGCGCGCCAGGAGAGTCCTACTCCCTCTGGGAGTAGGATTCCCCCCCAATCCTAGTTGGAATAGGATTCGTGGAGGGGGAAAAGAGAGAGAGGGGCCGGCCCCTCTCCTTGTCCTATTCGGACCAAGGGAGGGGAGGGGCGCGCGGCCCATGTAGGGCTGCCTCTTCTCTTTTCCACTAAGGCCCATCATGGCCATCTCCCGGGGGGTTCCGGTAACCTCCCGGTACTCCGGTAAAATCCCGATTTCACCCGGAACACTTCCGATATCCAAACATAGGCTTCCAATATATCAATCTTTATGTCTCGACCATTTCGAGACTCCTCGTCATGTCCGTGATCACATCCGGGACTCCGAACAACCTTCGGTACATCAAAATGCATAAACTCATAATATAACTGTCATAAACCTTAAGCGTGCGGACCCTACGGGTTCGAGAACAATGTAGACATGACCGAGACACGTCTCCGGTCAATAACCAATAGCGGGACCTGGATGCCCATATTGGCTCCTACATATTCTACGAAGATCTTTATCGGTCAGACCGCATAACAACATACGTTGTTCCCTTTGTCATCGGTATGTTACTTGCCCGAGATTCGATCGTCGGTATTCCATACCTAGTTCAATCTCGTTCCGGCAAGTCTCTTTACTCGTTCTGTAATACATCATCCCGCAACTAACTCATTTAGTTGCAATGCTTGCAAGGCTTAAGTGATGTGCATTACCGAGAGGGCCCAGAGATACCTCTCCGACAATCGGAGTGACAAAACCTAATCTCGAAATACGCCAACCCAACATGTACCTTTGGAGACACCTGTAGTACTCCTTTATAATCACCCAGTTACGTTGTGACGTTTGGTAGTACCCAAAGTGTTCCTCCGGTAAACGGGAGTTGCATAATCTCATAGTTATAGGAACATGTATAAGTCATGAAGAAAGCAATAGCAACATACTAAACGATCGGGTGCTAAGCTAATGGAATGGGTCATGTCAATCAGATCATTCTCTCAATGATGTGATCCCGTTAATCAAATAACAACTCATTGTTCATGGTTAGGAAACATAACCATCTTTGATTAACGAGCTAGTCAAGTAGAGGCATACTAGTGACACTTTGTTTGTCTATGTATTCACACATGTATTATGTTTCCGGTTAATACAATTCTAGCATGAATAATAAACATTTATCATGATTATAAGGAAATAAATAATAACTTTATTATTGCCTCTAGGGCATATTTCCTTCATCACCAACACGAAGCACGCGCTCGCGGGATTCCTAAAACGTTGCCATTGAGCTCGTCGTCGTCCTCTGCCCCGACGATCGCCGCCCTTGGATTCGCCGCCTCTGACGCTTCCCCGACCCCGCTGGGCTTCTCTGTGAGTCCTCTGTGAGCTGCTCTTCCGTTCGCCCCTTTCCCCGTCACCTCGCACGTCCCCTAGCGCTAGCGCCGTTGTGCCCGAAGCTCACCGCCGCCCATCCATGTCGCCGCCGTGGCTACCGTCACCTCGAGCCGCAACCAAGCACACCACTGTGCTCAGAGCAATGCCAGAAGCCCAAAACCCACACCCACTGCTCCTGCCGTCCACTGCATCCCCTGTTCGTCGTGGCCTAACTTTGGCCGCCGCCTCTGTGCTCATCGTCGTCGTTTCCAGCAACCCCGAGGCCTCCCGATCGCTCTGCTAGACGCGGTCGAGCGCGGGCTACCTTCTGGTGGTCTCCGCGCGTCCAGCCGCCGCTCGTAGCCCAAATCCGGCGAGTTGTCGCCGTGGTTTTGGTCGCCATCGGCCGAACTCCGGTGACTACCGACGTGGCCATCATTAGCACTAATCCCTGCCAGCTAACCACCCCACAGCCACTGACAGTGGGCCCCGCGTCGAGTCAAAGCACGAGTCAACGCGGGATTAGTGCCTCTGTCACTGACCAGTGGGCCCGACAGGTTAGGTTTGACCTAGACCGGGTCAGTTGACCTGCTGACGTCACTGTTCACCATGCTGACGCCATAAAGCTTTTCTGGCATTTTCAATAACCAGGAAATTCCAGAAAATAGTTAAAACTTCAAAAAATCATAGAAAATAATCTATAACTCCAATGGAAATAATTTATATATGAAAAATGATCAGAAAAATCCAAAGAATATGTTTATGCCATGTTCATGCATGTTTTAGAAAGTTAACTCCACTGATTAGGATAAAACATGATTAAGGTAAATTTGAAAAATAGGTTTGGAGTTGGAATTTGATGTAGATTGAATTCCGCTTCAATTAAAATGACTTGTTGTTGCATTAGCTCAATTCGGTACCTTACTATGTCATATCATCCATTTTCTTATGCATTGCATTAATTGAATGTTGTTTATGTTCCTTTGCCGGTAATTGTCCCCTCTCAGTAGACGTGTTTCGACAATGAATTCGATGACACCGATGAAGAGTTATACTATCTTCAGAAGTGCCAGGCAAGCAAAAACCCCTTGTTCATTCCGATACAATCCCACTCTCTCGCTCCTGCTCTCTTTTACTGCATTAGGACAATAACGATTCAACTGTTACATGTTGCGGTAGTTGAACCCTTTCCTCTGCATGACCTGTCATTGCCACAGTAAATAGATGAAACCCACTAGCCTGAGTAGGAGTTGTTTGAGCCCTGATGTGCCTACTTATCCATGCTTGTTTGTCATGCCAACTATTTCCTAGAGTTGTGTCAGGTCTGATTCATCGGGGATGAATTGGAAAGCTGTGAACATGTCCTACTGTGTGTGAGCTAAGTGTGTTGAACACGATTTGGTAAAGGTATCAATGAGAGGCCATGTAGGAGTACATGGTGGGTTGTTTCATTGGAACCGTCCTTAAGCACCGAGATCTGTATGTGTGATTTAAGAACCAGCTACTACCATGCATTGGGCCCGAATCCAATGGACCCTCTCGGCTTCTTAACCACCCTAGTTCTCTGTCTAGGAGTTGCAACTAGTTTCCGGTGTTTATAGGATATGTGTTGGCGGCCGTGCGTAGCGCTGACCCTAGGGGTGGGCTATGATGCGGTAGATACATCGTGTCACGGTGTACCGAGTCACCCATTTGGTGTCTCGGGAACCCTGTACACGTCGTTTGGGGCCGTATGTGGAAACCTCGGCCGGAATCCCTGCGGATGGAACCTGGATAGGCAATAAACCTGGACTAGACTCTTGAGTGTTTAGGTAGGCCGTGGCCGACACCCTCGTTGGGGTTCCGCTTGAAGGTTGCCGAGTACAAGTCGTGTAAACGACGGTAAGTGGTGAGAGCTTGTATGAAGAAGTACACCCCTGCAGGGTTAACATCATCTATTCGAATAGCCGCGTCCGCGGTAAAGGAATACTTGGTTTCCTATACAGTTCATAGATAACTTGAAGTGGATACTCTAAAACTCGCAAGATAAGTGTGAGTGCTATGGATGACCTTCTCGTAGGGAGACGGGAGGGGATCCATAGTGGTGTATTGAATGGTGAATATGTGGACTCGTGTGCACCACCTCAAAAGAGTTGCTTCTAGTCGTAGTTCAGGTTAGCCACTGAGTCAAAGCTGGCTTGCTGCAGTTAAACTCCACCACCCCCTTGTTGATATCGATGCATATGTAGTTAGTTCTGATGTAAGTCTTGTTGAGTACATTTGTACTCATGCTTTCTTAATTTATGTTTTGCAGAGAGACGTTAGTCTCGCTAGTAGTTCCGTGTGGACTTCGACGTTTAGCCTGATACCTCAGCTACGATCTTGTGCCCTCGGCAGGATCTGGTAGATAGTCAGGCTTCTAAGCCTTTTTCATTTATAGATGTCTGTACTCAGACATGTTAAGCTTCTGCATGTGCTTGAATTGTATGCTCTAAATGTTGGGTCTTGAGACCCATGTTTGTAATATCTCGCTCCTCGGAGCCTATTGAATAAATACTTGAGTCGTAGAGTTATGTTGTGATGCCATGTTGTATTTACACATATCCAGCATATTGTGTGTATGATTGAAATGCTTGGTATGTGTGGGATGCGACAATCTAGTTGTTTATCCTTGGCAGCCTCTCTTATGGGGAAATGTAGTCTAGTGCTTCCATGAGCCATAGTAGTCCGCTACAGCCCGGTTCACCGAAGTCCTGCTAGCCCAGCACTACTACTCAGGACACTTGACTGGCCGGCATGTGTTTCACTTCGTTCCTGTGTCTGTCCCTTCGCGGAAATGTCACGCGGTGACATCCGGAGTCCTGCCTAGCCTGCTACAGCCCGGGTTCCCGGAGTCCTGTTAGCCCAGTGCTACAGCCTGGATTCACACGCTACTGACCGACATGCTCGATGTGATTCATGTATGCATGTCCCCATAGGTTGGTGCCGCTTTGGGTTCACGACTAGCCATGTCGGCCCGGGTTCTCTGTCATATGGATGCTAGCGACACTATCATATACATGAGCCAAAAGGCGCAAATGGTCCCCGGCCATGGTAAGGCGACACCCGTGGGAATACCGTGCGTGAGGCCGCAAAGTGATATGAGGTGTTACCGGCTAGATCGATGTGACTTCGAATCGGGGTCCTGACATAAGGTAAACCTAACCATAGCATGAAACATGTGGATCCAAATCAGCACCTTACAAAGCAACGCATAAACTACGGTTTAAGCTTCTGTCACTCTAGCAACCCATCATCTACTTATTACTTCCCAATGCCTTCCTCTAGGCCCAAATAATGGTGAAGTGTTATGTAGTCGACATTCACATAACACCACTAGAGGCTGGACAACATACATCTTATCAAAATATCAAACAAATACCAAATTCACATGACTACTAATAGCAAGACTTCTCCCTTGTCCTCAGGAACAAACGTAATTACTCACAAAGCATATTCATGTTCCTAATCAGAGGGGTAATAATATGCATATAGGATCTGAACATATGATCTTCCACCAAATAAACCAACTAGCATCAACTACAAGGAGTAATCAACACTACTAGCAACCTACTAGCACCAATCCCGGACTTTGAGACAAGAATTGGATACAAGAGATAAGCTAGGGTTTGGAGATGAGATGGTGCTGGTGAAGATGTTGATGGAGATTGCCCTCCCACGATGAGAGGTGCGTTGGTGATGACGATGGTGATGATTTCCCCCTCTGGGAGGGAAGTTTCCCCGGCAGAACAGCTCCGCCGGAGCTCTAGATTGGATCCGCCAAGGTTCCGCCTCGTGGCGGCGGAGTTTCGTCCCGAAAAGTTCCTCCTTTTTTTCTCATCGAGAGACTTCATATAGGAGAAGATGGACGTCGGAGAGCCACCAGGGGGCCCACGAGGTAGAGGGCGCGCCCTAGGGGGGGCACACCCCCCACCCTCGTGAGCAGGGTGTGGGCCCCCTGGCCTTCATCTTTGGCGAGGATTTTTCTTTATTTATTTTAAGATGTTCCGTGGAGTTTCAGGACTTTCGGAGTTGCGCAGAATAGGTCTCTAATATTTGCTCCTTTTCCAGCCCAGAATTCCAGCTGCCGGCATTCTCCCTCCTTATGTAAACCTTGTAAAATAAGATAGAATAGCCATAAGTATTGTGACATAAAGTGAAATAACAGTCCATCATGCAATAAATATCGATATAAAAGCATGACGCAAAATGGACGTATCAACTCCCCCAAGCTTAGACCTCGCTTGTCCTCAAGCGAAAAGCCGATAACAATAAATATGTCCTCATGTTTAGAGGTAGAGGCGTTGATAAAAAATAAAATATGGACATGAAGGCATCATGATTTTTCTCATAACAGCAACATATATAGATTTTGTCATATGATTACTTATGTTCGAGTGATGATCTATTCACAATGCAAAAGTATAAATCATAAACCTTATTGGGCTCCGACAAACTATAATCTCAGTCATTGAAGCAATTGCAATTTATCATAACATCAGAAAGAGTCTATGTCAGAGCTAAAAAGCAAGTCCACATACTCAACTATCATTTAGTCCTCCATAATTGCTAGCACTCACGCAATACTTGTGGTTACAGAGTTTTAATCGGACACAGAGAAAGATAGGGGCTTATAGTTCTGTCCCACAACCTTTTACCTCAAGGGTAATGTCAACAATAATGGTTCATGCTCCCCTACATCCAATTAGATATATATATATATATATATATATCATGTTCTTTCCAACATGCTGAGCTTGCCAAAGGATAAGATGAAAAAGAAAAGGTGAAGATCACCATGACTCTTGCATAAGGTAGAAGATAATGATAAAAGATAGGCCCTTCGCAGAGGGAAGCAGAGGTTGCCATGTGCTTTTATGGTTGAATGCACAAAATCTCAATGCGAAAGAACATCACTTTATAGTTCCCCTTGTGATATGAACCTTTATTATGCAGTCCGTTGCTTTTATTACTTCCACATCACAAGATCGTATAAAGCTTATTTCTCCCACACCAATCAATCATACATATTTAGAGCAATTTTTATTGCTTTGCACCGATGACAACTTACTTGAAGGATCTTACTCAATCCATAGGTAGATATGGTGGACTCTCATGGCAAAACTGATTTAAGGGTATTTGGAAGCACAAGTAGTATTTCTACTTGGTGCTGGGAATTTGGCTAGCATGAGGGGGAAAGGCAAGCTCAACAACTTAGAGGATCCATGACAACATACTTTATATCAGATATGAGTTATATCTACCTATGGATTGAGTATTCCTTGTCCAACATCAACCCTTTAGCATGTCATATTTTAATGAGTGCTCCCAATCATAAAAAGATGTCAATGATAATATATCTATATGTGAAAACCTCTCTTTCCTTATTACTTCCTATTAATTGCAACAATGACCAAAGCTATGTCTACCAACTCCCAACAACTTTTAATCATCATACTCTTCCTATGTGAAGTCATTACTCTCAATAAGATCAATATGAACTTTTTGTTTCTTTTTATTCTTTTTCTCTTTCTTTTATTCATCCAAGATCATGACAAAATAATCAAGCCCTTGACTCAACACTAATCTTTATTATATATAGCTCACAGACTCGATTACAAAGAGATATCATAAAGCAAACTCAAAACTAGATCATGCCATAAACTTTATTCTACTAGATCAAGATACTACTAATAGGATCGAACTATGAAAAACGGTAAAGATAGGAGTTGTGATTGTGATACGATACCGGGGCACCTCCCCCAAGCTTGGCAGTTGCCAAGGGGAGTGCCCATAGCCATGTGATTATATCTCCTTGGTTGGTGAAGAAGGTGGAGGTGTTCTTGATGATGCAGGCTTGTCATCCGTCTTCCAAGGCATATGTTCACCATCATAGAAGGATGATCGAGTCTCTGGAATCCTCGAATCTGCAGCCAAACTCATTCTTTTGAATCTATATTCATACTCACAGTTTTGGTTATGCAGGTCATAGATTTGGGCTTGGAGGTGCTCGATCTTCTCATATAGCTTGAAGATGGCCTCCTCGGTGTTCTTGGCATCCGGCTTGTAGTTGTTAGTGAACTCCGCGAGCATCGTGTGGCTAGCGTTGATTCCACGCTCCACCATCCCCTGGCACTTGAAAACTTCTTGCTCCATTGTTTCGAGCCTCGTCTCCATGCTTTTGGTTCCCTTTGGTCCCTCAACATCGCGGATGTGCAACAACCCATCATGCATCTCAATGGCTTGAGGGTGTCGCAGCATCTCCGTGAGGTAAGGGTTGATGACCTTCTCGAAGAACTTGTCCTTGGAAGCACTTGTGGATGTCATGATAATCTAGATCTGTCAGAAAAACAGCTCGAAACAAAGACAGGAGATTTTTGCGTGATATGGGAGTCAAAACCCCTAGGAGATTATATAATGAATTTTTACCGACCAAAATACGTATCGTGCAAGAAAGCGGAGTCCGGAAGGCACATGAGGTGCTCACGAGGTAGGGGGCGCGCCCAGGGGGGTAGGGCGCGCCCACCACCCTCGTGGGGCCCTCGTGTCCTTCCCGTACTGCTACTTATTTTTCTATTTTTCTAAATATTACAAAACATAGAAATATTGCCTTTAAAATTGTTTTGGAGTCGGTTTACTTACCGTACCACATACCTATTCCTTTTCGGAGTCTGAACGTTCTGGAAAGTGTCCCTTATGTATTCCTCCGGGGTTACGGTTTCAATAATATTGGTTTCAACATTTATGGGATTACTTGAGATATAATGTTTAATTCTTTGACCGTTTACCACCTTCGAATTTGTGCCCTCGAAGTTGTTGATTTTTATGGCACCAGAACGATAGACCTCCTCGATAACATAGGGGCCTTCCCATTTAGAGAGAAGTTTTCCTGCAAAAAATATTATACGAGAGTTGTATAGCAATACATAATCACCTATATTAAACTCACGCTTTTGTATCCTTTTGTCATGCCATCTTTTAACTTTTTCTTTAAACAACTTGGCATTTTCATAAGCTTGGGTTCTCCATTCATCAAGTGAGCTAATATAGAATAACCTCTTCTCACTGGCAAGTTTAAAATCATAGTTGAGCTCTTTAATAGCCCAATATGCCTTATGTTCTAGTTCGAGAGGTAAGTGACATGCTTTTCCATAAACCATTTTATACGGAGACATACCCATAGGATTTTTGTATGCAGTTCTTTCTAGACCTATTAACAGTCTTTTGCAAAATTAATTTGAGCTCTCTATTGCTCAACTCTACTTGACCACTAGACTGTGGGTGATAAGGAGATGCAATTCTATGATTAACATCATACTTAGCAAGCATTTTACGGAAAGCACCATGAATAAAGTGTGAACCACCATCAATCATTAAATATCTAGGGACTCCAAACCTCGGGAAAATAACTTCCTTAAGCATTTTAATAGAAGTGTTATGATCAGCACTACTAGTTGGAATAGCTTCGACCCACTTAAGCATTTTCATAGGCATTTCTTGACGTCTACTAATATTACCAATTCTTTGACATTCATCACAAGACAAGACAAACTTACGGGCATCCTTGAAGAGAGTAGGCCAATAAAAAGCAGATTGCAATACCTTATGTGCAGTTCTATCTCCAGTGTGGTGTCCTCCATAAGCCTCAGAATGACACTTGCGTAGGATATGTTCCTGTTCATGCTCAGGTACACAACGTCTAATAACACCATCTACTCCTTCTTTATACAGATGTGGGTCATCCCAAAAGTAATGACATAAACATAGAAAAACTTTTTCTTTTGCTGGTATGTGAAGCTAGGTGGTATAAACTTAGCAACAATATAATTAGCATAATTAGCATACCATGGAGTACTACGAGAAGTACTTATAACATTTAATTGTCCATCAGGAAAGCTATCATTAATAGGTAGTGGGTCATCAAGAACATTCTCTAACCTAGACAAGTTGTCTGCAATGGGGTTCTCAGCTCCCTTTCTATCAACAATATGCAAATCAAATTCTTGTAGCAAGAGAACCCATCTAATAAGTCTAGGTTTAGCATCTTTCTTTTCCATAAGGTATTTAATAGCAGCATGATCAGTGTGAATAGTTACTTTAGAATCAACAATATAAGATCTGAACTTATCACAAGCAAATACAACTGCTAAAAGCTCTTTTTCAGTAGTAGCATAATTTCTTTGAGCATTGTCTAGAGTCTTACTAGCATAATGAATAACATTTAATTTCTTATCAACTCTTTGCCCTAGAACAGCACCTACAACATAATCACTAGCATCACACATAATTTCAAAGGGTAAATTCCAATCAGGTGGCTGAATAACAGGTGCAGAGACTAATGCTTTCTTAAGTATTTCAAATGCTTCTACACAATCATCATCAAAGACAAATGGTATATCTTTTTGCAATAAATTAGTGAGAGGCCAAGAAATTTTGAGAAGTCCTTAATGAACCTCCTGTAAAATCCGGCGTGACCAACGAAACTTCTTATACCTTTGATGTCCTTGAGACATGGCATCTTTTCAATAGCATTGACCTTGGCTTTATCAACTTCAATACCTCTTTCAGAAACTTTGTGCCCCAAGACAATACCTTCATTAACCATAAAGTGGCACTTTTCCCAATTCAAGACAAGATTAGTTTCTTCACATCTCTGCAAAACTCGATCAAGATTGCTCAAGCAATCATCAAAAGAGGAACCATAGATTGAAAAATCGTCCATGAAAACCTCACAAATCTTTTCACAAAAGTCAGAGAATATAGCCATCATGCATCTTTGAAAGGTAGCAGGTGCATTACATAAACCAAAAGGCATATGTCTATAAGAAAAAGTACCAAAAGGGCATGTAAAAGTAGTCTTTGATTGATCTCTAGCCAACACAGGTATTTGAGAGAAACCAGAATAACCATCTAAAAAGCAATAGTGTGTATGTTTGCATAATATTTCTAGCATTTGATCAATAAAAGGTAAGGGGTAATGATCTTTCTTAGTAGCTTTATTTAATTTGCGGAAATCAATTACCATCCTATAACATGTGATAATTCTTTGTGGAATCAATTCATATTTATCATTAGGAACAACAGTAATACCTCCCTTCTTAGGGACACAATGGACAGGACTTACCCACTCACTATCAGCAACGGGATAGATTATACCTGCCTCCAGATGCTTTAGTATTTCTTTTCTTACCACTTCTTTCATTTTAGGATTCAAACGTCGTTGAGGATCACGAACTGGTTTGGCATCTGCTTCCAAATTTATTTTATGTTGACATAGAGTGGGACTAATGCCCTTAAGATCATCAAGAGTATATCCAATAGCAGCACGATGCTTCTTTAGAGTTTTCAATAATCTTTCTTCTTCATGCTCTGAAAGGTTAGCACTAATAATAACAGGATATATCTTCTTTTCATCAAGATAAGCATATTTAAGATTATCAGGCAAAGGTTTAAGCTCAAACACGGGATCACCCTTGGGTGGAGGAGGATCCCCTAAAATTTCAATAGGCAAATTGTGTTGCAGAATAGGTTCCTGTTTAAAGAATACTTCATCTATTTCACTTCTTTCATTCATGAACATATCATTCTCATGGTCTAGCAAATAGTGTTATAAAGGATCACTTGGAGGTACGGCAATAGAAGCAAGACCAATAATTTCATCCTTACTAGGTAATTCTTCCTCACGATGTTGTTTACTAAATTTAGAGAAATTAAACTCATGAACCATATCATCCAAGCCAACAGTAACAACATTCTTTGTGCAATCTATGGTAGCATTGATAGTATTTAAGAAGGGTCTACCAAATATAATGGGACAAAAACTATCTTGTGGGGAACCAAGAACAAGAAAAGCAGCAGGATATTTAGTTTTCCCACACAAGACTTCAACATCTCTAACAATTCCAATTGGTGAAATAGTATCTCTATTAGCAAGTTTAATAGTAACATCAATTTCTTCTAGTTCAACAGGTGCAATGTCATGCATAATTTCTTTTTATAAGTCAATAGGTATTGAACTAGCACTAGCACCCATATCACATAAGCCATGATAACAATGATCTCCTATTTTAACAGAAATAACAGGCACGCCTACCACAGGTCTATGTTTATCTTTAGCACAAGGTTTAGCAATTCTAGCAGTTTCACCTTTGAATTGAATAACATGCCCATCTATATTATCAGACAAGAGATCTTTAACAATAGCAATATTAGGTTCTACTTTAACTTTCTCAGGAGGTGTATAAGTTCTAATATTGCTTTTACGAACAATAGTTGAAGCTTTAGCATGATCCTTTATTCTAACAGGGAAAGGTGGTTTCTTAACATGAGAAGTAGGAACAATAGGATCATTATAAGTGACAGTCTTTTCTTCAACTTTACCAGGTGCAGCTACTTTTACTTCTATGGGAGGATGATATTTAAACCACTTCTCCTTAGGGAGATGAACATAAGTAGCAAAAGATTCATAGAAAGAAGCTACTATCTCAGAGTCAAGTCCATATTTAGTGCTAAACTTACGGAAAATATCGGTGTCCATAAAAGATTTAACACAATCAAACTTAGGTGTCATACCTGAGTCCTTACCTTCGTCGAGGTCCCAATCTTCAGAGTTGCGTTTAATTCTATCCAATAAATTCCATCTGAATTCAATAGTCTTCATCATAAAAGAGCCAGCACAAGAAGTATTGAGCGTGGTTTGATTATTATGAGAAAGCCGAGCATAAAAACTTTGCATAATTATTTCTCTCGAGAGCTCATGATTGGGGCATGAATATAACATTGATTTAAGCCTCCCCAAGCTTGAGCGATGCTTTCTCCTTCGCGAGGCCAGAAATTATATATATAATTGCTATCACGATGAACAAGATGCATAGGGTAATACTTTTGATAAAATTCCAACTTCAATCTTTTATAGTCCCATGATCTCATATCATCACATAGCCTATACCATACCAATGCGTCTCCCTTCAAAGATAAAGGGAAGACCTTCTTCTTAGCAACATCATCGGGTATACCTGCAAGCTTAAATAATCCACAAACTTCATCCACATATATTAAGTGCTCATCAGGATGCTTTGTTCCATCTCCTATAAAAGGGTTAGCTAGCTGTTTTTCCATCATACCCGAAGGAAATTCAAAAGGAGTTTCATTTTCAATAGGTTCAGTAGGTTGAGGAGCAACTCTTTGCTCTACTAGACGGGGTGAAGATACCCCGAACAAGCCCTCGGAGAATTACTTTCCATAGTAGCAAGTAACAGTAAATTTCAGCACACTATATAAATTTTTCCTTACCAAATTCCACCTACCAAAGGCGCTACACTCCCCGGCAATGGTGCCAGAAAAGAGTCTTGATGACCCACAAGTATAGGGGATATATCATAGTCCTTTCGATAAGTAAGAGTGTCAAACCCAACGAGGAGCAGAAGGAAATGATTAGCGGTTTTCAGCAAGGTATTCTCTGCAAGTACTTAAATAAGTGGTAACAGATAGTTTTGTGATAAGATAAATTGTAACGAGCAACAAGTAACAAAAGTAAATAAAGTGCAGCAAGGTGGCCCAATCCTTTTTGTAGCAAAGGACAAGCCGGAACAAACTCTTATAATAGGAAAAGCGCTCCCGAGGACACATGGGAATATCGTCAAGCTAGTTTTCATCATGTTCATATGATTCGCGTTTGATACTTTGATAATTTGATATGTGGGTGGACCAGTGCTTGGGTGTTGTTCTTACTTGAACAAGCATCCCACTTATGATTAACCTCTATTGCAAGCATCTTCAACTACAACAAAAGTATTAAGGTAAACCTAACCATAGCATGAAACATGTGGATCCAAATCAGCCCTTACGAAGCAGCGCATAAACTAGGGTTTAAGCTTATGTCACTCTAGCAACCCATCATCTACTTATTACTTCCAACTGCCTTCCTCTAGGCCCAAATAATGGTGAAGTGTTATGTAGTCGACGTTCACATAACACCACTACAGGCTAGACAACATACATCTTATCAAAATATCAAACGAATACCAAATTCACATGACTACTAATAGCAAGACTTCTCCCTTGTCCTCAGGAACAAACGCAACTACTCACGAAGCATATTCATGTTCATAATCAGAGGGGCAATAATATGCATATAGGATCTGAACATATGATCTTCCATCAAATAAACCAACTAGCATCAACTACAAGGAGTAATCAACACTACTAGCAACCTACTAGCACCAATCCCGGACTTTGAGACAAGAATTGGATACAAGAGATGAGCTAGGGTTAGGAGATGAGATGGTGCTGGTGAAGATGTTGATGGAGATTGCCCTCTCCCGATGAGAGGAGCGTTGGTGATGACGATGGTGATGATTTCCCCCTCTGGGAGGGAAGTTTCCCCGGCAGAACAGGTCTGCTGGAGCTCTAGATTGGATCCGCCAAGGTTCCGCCTCGTGGCGGCGGAGTTTCCTCCCGAAAAGTTCCTCCTTATTTTTTTCTCATCGAGAGACTTCATATAGGAGAAGATGGACGTCGGAGAGCCACCAGGGGGGCCACGAGGTAGGGGGCGCGCCCCCCACCCTCGTGAGCAGGGTGTGGGCCCCCTGGCCTTCATCTTTGGCGAGGATTTTTCTTTATTTATTTTAAGATGTTTCGTGGAGTTTCAGGACTTTTGGAGTTGCACAGAATAGGTCTCTAATATTTGCTCCTTTTCCAGCCTAGAATTCCAGCTGCCGGCATTCTCCCTCCTTATGTAAACCTTGTAAAATAAGAGAGAATAGCCATAAGTATTGTGACATAAAGTGAAATAACAGTCCATAATGCAATAAGTATCACTATAAAAGTATGATGCAAAATGGACGTATCACTAATCACCTCCCTAACACACCACAGTCTCTGAAGGAGAGAATTGTGGGTAATTATTCTGGTGCAAGTTGCCTACAACACACTAATAGCAGTTAGCACCCGACACCGCACTTAATCCTCATGATCACCGCCACCGCGGAGAGCTAACACTCGAGCGGCAGCATCACGACGATCATCGAGGATCATCGCGCACAAGAGCACGGAGAACCCCAGCAATGCCGCCAACCCTACGCACACCAGGATCATGTACTAGTACGGCACCACCTCCGCCATTAGAACCTCATCTCGAGCTCCTGCAAACAGAAATGGAGGAGGATGAAGGAGAAGGAGAAGCAAGGCCAGGTGCGAGGAAGAAGAAAGGAGCACCTCGGTCATTTTATAGCTCGAGATCGGTGTACGGTGGGCGAAGTCCACCCGCGCCGCTCGTCGCTCGATCACCGGTGTTCGGAGGCGAATCCGCGAGCAGTGCCGACAACGCACTGGCCCGCGAGGTGAGTGCACGCTGCACTGGCAACTAGCACGCCGTGCACTACCACAGTACGGCCTAGATGCCCTACGCGCTGGACGTCGCTGGATGAGAAAGCGCGGGAAAGCACGCGAGAGAGGGGAAGAAGAGAGAGCCAGAGGAAGAAGAAGAGACTGACAGTGGGCCCTGGGTCCACCCGTCAGCCAGAGAGAGCACTGTGCTCTTGGGTGCGACCAACGTATTTTAGAAATTTAGAATTTAATTCTAAATTTTCTGTGACCAAAAGTAGAAATATCTCGTTTTCCCCCCAACCGTGGATTTTTCCACGCAGCGCCAGTATTCCACACTGTAGTTTTACACCACTTATTTGCCCATTCACTGTAGCCGCATTTTATTAAATGGGTAGGATGGTTATTTTTGTAATATTACTTTGAGATAGTAGGAGTAATTCTTTTTCAAAGCAGCCCTTAGCAAATCTCGAGGACGAGATTTTTCTTAAGGGGGGTAGTGTTGTAACACCCCAAAAAAATTTAACCATGATTTGTTTATTAAAATTTTGCCAAGAAATTAATTTTTTATTTTGTGGATTTATCTTTTGATTTCAGAACCACTCTTTTCTTTGATATTGTGGAGTTTTCACCCCAAGTGAAAACTTTTCAAAAATATTGTTGGACTTGTTTACCCTCTCAAGAAAAACATATCTTTTATCAGTGGATTTATTTGCATAATTATTTTCCCTGAGCTTTATTTCTTTAAAAATGATTTTTCATAAGTTTTGGAGCCTCTTTTGCACTACACCCTTTGATAAAATTAGTTATAGGTTTCACCAAAATTTGGAGATGTCATGGGATGCTCCCACATCACTTTTATGCAAAAATATCTTTTAGTCATTTGGAAATTTTGAGCTCTACCCCAAATTTTTAAATGTGGTCCAGTTTGTAAAATTGCACTACAACCTATTTAAATATTTATTTAAAGCTTCCAACAAAATTAGGGGATGTTATTAGTAGTGTATAATTCAATTTTATGCAAAAACCCACTGGTGCTCTTTGAAAAATTTGAGCAAATCATCCTCTTTTGCTCTCTGGTCCAGTTGGGTGTTTTCTACTGCAACCCTATTTTGTTTTGCTCTAGTGCCCATGATCTTTCTCCTACTTAGAGACCACTCTACCAAACCCTTAAGTTCGGGAGATTGGGCCCATTGGAGGATTTTAAGTACATGCAATAATGCCCTTTTCTTTCTGTCCAGATTTGGTTTTCTCAAAAACATGCACTAACAAGTTTTTGGTCTTGCCAAACTAACCTTGCCACCATCACCTACATCTAAAGAGACTATGATCTGGAGTTTTTGGCCACCAGAGGAGATGCCTAGAAGCCCCTGGCATTCTGTCAAACACCTTGTGTGCATGGCCAGATTTGGCATAATTTTTAGTTTGCACGTTGGACCTGCTTGCTTTGACTAACCAGCATGTCCACTAATCTCCTAGCCTCCACTAACCTAAACATGTTAACTACCAGCCTCATCCAAGCCTCCTGGCATGCCTTGGCATTTTGCCGAGCACCTCGCGTGCGTGCTCTGGGCGCGGCCAGAGCGCGCGTTTTGCACGTGCGTGCACCCGAGTCGCCGCGTCCCGCTGCCACCTCCCCGTGCCCGTTTTGATCCAATCCCACTCGCAGCCAGCGCGCCCCAACCCCTCCCTCGTCGCAGAGCCGCCCTGGCCCCCTCCTGGCACTCCACAGCGCCACCACCGCAAGCCGCCGACGGCCGCAGCAGGCCTCTGCCATGGACGGCGCCGCTCGAGCCACTCCAGCCCGCCAGCTGCCCTCTGGAACAGCTCGAGCCCATCCTCGAGCCCGTCTGCTAGCGCCGTCGCCGCCATGTCGCCCTGCCTGCTACAAAACGGAGGTTCGCCATTCTTGTCCACGGCCGCCGCGGGAACCGACCTCTCCGGGCTATAAATAGCCCCTCTGATCACGCCTAGGCTCGTCAGCAACCTTATTCGAGTAGTAGGAAGCCCCCCTTCCTCCCTAGTTGGTCAGAGGCCATCCTCTCCCCCAACTCTGGCAGGTTCGGCGGCCGCCATGCTCCGGCAAAATCCGGCCAAGACCGAGGCCCCTAACCCCTCCCGTGCTCCCATCCTATTCCCCTCGATCCTGCGGAGCCACCCCACCTCTCAAACACGATCGGGAGCCATCATAGCCCAAGACCCCAATCCACCAGAAGTTGCCGTCCGCCGCAAAGCTCGCCGCAGGCGACTCCCTTCGTCCCCGCCACCCTCTCGACCACTGGGAGGACCACCCTGGACTGGCGGATCCATCCCTGCCCTCGGAACCCAGTGGGAGCCGCCGTTCGTCGATGGCAATCGTCGGAACCCCACCTTCGCTCGGACAGAGGAGGAAGAAGGCGCGGGCGACTAGTCAAATCTGACCAGTGGGCCCAAGGGACCCACTGTCAGTGACCCAGAGATGACCCGCGCCAGTTTAAGTGGAAGTGTATTCCACAGAATACGTATTCGCTAAGAGGAAAGCGTAAGCTCCCCGAAACGTTTTCGTTTTCTGTTTTTTATTAAAAAATAGATTTTTACTAAACTTTGACTGGCTATAAATTTTTAAATATAAGCCCAATTGACTTGATTCTTTTTCTGTTGTTTCTCAAATTTTGTCTAGTTTATTTTCATATTTATTTTAGCATTTTCCAAAAAACTTCTTTGTACTGTTTTGAAACTAT
This sequence comes from Triticum urartu, assembly GCF_003073215.2. Lineage (NCBI taxonomy): Eukaryota > Viridiplantae > Streptophyta > Magnoliopsida > Poales > Poaceae > Triticum > Triticum urartu. The sequence goes on along the minus strand of NC_053026.1, from coordinate 318,358,097 downwards.
GTGTTAATTTGAATTTTCTTAAATAGGATGTTTGAAGAAGGAAGCAACTTTCAAAAGTGCACCTCCACTTGCATACTCTTTAAGGCAAGCATTCTGAACCCTGGCATAATATTGTCATGTGTTGTTTGATACGGTTACAACACCACCTTGTCCCGAAGTTTTGGTTATTTTATGCGATGATATGATCATAATCATAAGTGCATATTGATGATTCCGTGGTGTTGGAATTCGATATGTTTGTGATAGTAGTCATCCTCGTATGCCTTTCATGCCTAACGGAAGGAATCTGGGAAAGCCTCTGTCTTGGGTAGACACGAGCTTGTCCCTAGTTCATCGTCGAGACGGTTATGTCCGGTAAGGCCTGGTGGGGTACGATGAGCGGTGATTCTGTCTGATTGGTATGAAATATACTTCTTATGCTTATCATGCAGGTAATGCTTTAACCTCCTGAGTCGACCATAGATCGAGTCTTGTTCCAGTAACCCCCATACTTGTTTTGTACTACCACTTGTCCCTGGCATAGGTAGGGTACGGTTCAGTAAGTTGCCAACCCCTTTCCTAGCACACACCGTACAGAGAGGCCATGGTGGAAGATACCGGCTGCATCCGGTAGGCATGCCACCTGGTCCGGGGGCATGGGTGTTTCCGGTTAGAGCCGAGGGGGTAGCTCCCCTAGTTTGCACGCGTTATAAATTTTGTGATCCCATGCTAGTCGAGGTTGTAGCCTCCCCACTTAGAGTTACGCTTAACGGGTGTCATGGGTGATTTCCAGACACCAGTAAGTTAGGCTGGTGTGTGCGGTCAGGCGTGTTTTCAATTAAGAGACCGTAGGCGGAATTAGTCCCGATGGACTAAAGGAATTCATTGCTCGTGGGTAAAGAGTACACCCTCTGCAGAGATTATATCTATTTGAATAGACGTGTCCATGGTTAAGGACTACAGTCTGGGATGGGTCAAGTGTCGGTCTTAGTGTCGGTCTTCGGAGGAAAGATGGCTAAACCAAAACATGGATCATGACATGTGACTCATGATGATTATGATTACTATTATTATGGACTAACCATTTACATTATTTGAATTATTGAGTATCCCTGGGACGGTTCTACCTCCTGGATATTCACTGTGATTATTCTCATATAAGCCCTTTATGTGGTGTCGTGGAGACGCCCGACTGTGGCATGCTTGTCATTCAGATTACATTATAAGCCCTTTATGTGGTGTCGCAGAGACGCCCGACTGTGGCATGCTTGTTATTCATTTACTTTATAAAGCCCTTTATGTGGCGTCGCTGAGACGCCCGACTGTGGCATGCTTGTTATTTATTTACCCTATAAGCACTTTATGGGGTGTCGCACAGATGCCCGACTGTGGCACGTTTGCTACTTATTGCTTTTATAAGCCCTTTATGTGACGTCGCTCAGACGCCCGACTGAGGCATGCTTTATATTATTATCCTTTCGAGGCGTCGCTTCAGACACCCGATCGGTGCATTCTGTTTCTACTCCCTTACGGCATATTCATGTTGTAGATGAATAACCTGCTGCGTGCATCATGGATGTTTATTTTGTAACGGACGTGTAATCATAGAATATTTCAGAGCATGATTATCATTTGTTATATTATACCTGTGTTCATAATGTTTGCGAGTACATTCAAAAGTACTCACTGGCTTGTCCCTGGCTATTGTCTTGGCCAGATTCCTTGCATGGAGAGGAGCGTTGCGATGACAGCCCCGAAACCGACACAATGGTGATAGCAGCCTCGCGAAGATAGGAGTTATCCAGGTCACCTGTTCCTGTGGAAAATGGAGTCCCATAGACAATGATAAACCACAAACCGCTTCCGCCATCAACCACTAGAAACCATTTGTTGTACTCATAGGCCAGGATGGTCTTGTACTACACATTTTGTATTTAGCTTGGAGTTTTTGTATCAAGTTGGTGTCTCATCAGCTAACATTAATCCTGGGGCTGGTGAGCACAGGGCCATTTTCTGGTAAATTAATATCCCGAAAACCCGGTCCTGACACAGTGTAATATTGGTTTGCGTCTTGAATATGATTTCTAGCATGCATTGCTTCTAGTTTAATGAACTCCACCTATGACGAGACAGTTTTAACTTGGCAGAGTGATATTGATTGCACCTTTCATATGGTGTCTAGTTTGAAGTGCTTCTAATTTGTTGAAGTGCCTTCTGCTTAGTTACCACATCATTGGTGTGAATATGTCAAGCCGTCCATTTTTTCATACGTATTCCATCCTCGTATCATGACTTTGCCTTTCATCAGAATAGTGTTTGTCAGTATCATGCATCAATGAGTTCTGAAGAGCAGATTTTATTCCTTTTTCTGGTGGGTTTGACTAGACAAGGAAAAATCAAGAAAGAGGAAGGAAAAGAGTAAGGAAGGCGATGATGGCGGTCCTCTGCAGCAACGTAAACTAAGCATCTGTACCGATTCTCCTTGTACTGATAGTGCATTACAAGGTCCAAGTCTCCGCTCCCCTACTCCACCATCCAAGGTGCTTGCTCTAACTTGGCAGTGTGATATCTGGTTGCATGTTGCATATGGTGTCTAGCTTGTATTGCTCCTAATTAGTGTAAACTGCATCTACTTACCTTACACATGATACGTGTGAATATGACATGCTTACCTATTTTTGGTTCATACTATACTATATTTGTCTATCACTCCATGTTCTTACATGAAACTACACTTCTTGTGTATCCTGCATCAGTAAGTTATGATGGAACACCTTTAAGTTGGCAGTGTGATATTGGTTTGCGTCTTGAATATGATTTCTAGCATGTATTGCTTCTATTTTGATGAACGCCACCGATGACGAGACAGTTTTAACTTGGTAGAGTGATATTGATTGCACCTTTCATATGGTGTCTAGTTTGCAGTGCTTCTAATTTGTTGAAGTGCCTTCTGCTTAGTTACCACATCATAGGTGTGAATATGTCAAGCCGTCTATTTTTTCGTACATATTCCATCCTCGTATCATGACTTTGCCTTTCACCAGAGTAGTGTTCGTCAGTATCATGCATCAATGAGTTCTGAAGAGCAAATTTCATTCCTTTTTCTTGTGGGTTTGACTTGACAAGGCAAAATCAAGAAAGAGGAAGGAAAAGAGAAAGGAAGGCGATGATGGTGGTCCTCTACAGCAACGTAAACGGAGCATCTGTACCGATTCTCCTTGTACTGATAGTGCATTACGAGGTCCGAGTCTCCGCTCCCCTACTCCACCATCCAAGTTGCTTGCTCTAACTTGGCAGTGTGATATCTGGTTGCATGTTGCATATGGTGTCTAGCTTGTATTGCTCCTAATTAGTGTAAACTGCATCTGCTTAGCTTACACATGATACGTGTGAATATGACACGCTTTCCTGTTTTTGGTACATACTATATCTGTCTATCACACCATGTTCTTACATGAAACTACTCTTCTTGTGTATCTTGCATCAGTCACTTACGATGGAACACCTTTAAGTTGGCAGTGTGATATTGAATTGCGTCTTGAATATGATTTCTAGCATGTATTGCTTCTAGTTTGATGAAAGACACCTATGACGAGACGGTTTTAACTTGGCAGAGTGATATTGATTGCACCTTTCATATGGTGTCTAGTTTGCAGTGCTTCTAATTTGTTGAAGTGCCTTCTGCTTAGTTACCACAACATAGGTGTGAATATGTCAAGACGTCCATTTTTTCGTACATATTCCATCCTCGTATCATGACTTTGACTTTCATCAGAGTAGTATTCGTCAGTATCATGCCTCAATGAGTTCTGAAGAGCAAATTTTATTCTTTTTTCTTGTGGGTGTGACTTGACAAGGCAAAATCAAGAAAGAGGAAGGAAAAGAGTAAGGAAGGAGATGATTGCGGTCCTCTGCAGCAACGTAAACGGAGCATCTGTACCGATTCTCCTTGTACTGATAGTGCATTACAAGGTCCAAGTCTCCGCTCCCCTACTCCACCTTCCAAGTTGGTTGCTCTAACTTGGCAGTGTGATATGTGGTTGCATGTTGCATATGGTGTCTAGCTTGTATTGCTCCTAATTAGTGTAAACTGCATCTGCTTAGCTTAGACATGATACGTGTGAATATGACACGCTTTCCTATTTTTGGTACATAGTATATCAGTCTATCACACCATGTTCTTACATGAAACTACTCTTCTTGTGTATCCTGCATCAGTCACTTACGATGGAACACCTTTAAGTTGGCAGTGTGATATTGGATTGCGTCTTGAATATGATTTCTAGCAAGTATTGCTTCTAGTTTGATGAACGCCACCTATGACGAGACGGTTTTAACTTGGCAGAGTGATATTGATTGCACCTTTCATATGGTGTCTAGTTTGCAGTGCTTCTAATTTGTTGAAGTGCCTTCTGCTTAGTTACCACAACATATGTGTGAATATGTCAAGCCGTCCATTTTTTCGTGCATATTCCATCCTCGTATCAGGACTTTGCCTTTCATCAGAGTAGTGTTCGTCAGTATCATGCATCAGTGAGTTCTGAAGAGCAAATTTTATTTTCTTTTTCTTGTGGGTTTGACTTGACAAGGAAAAATCAAGAAAGAGGAAGGAAAAGAGTAAGAAAGGAGATGATGGCGGTCCTCTGCAGCAACGTAAACGGAGCATCCATACCGATTCTCCTTGTACTGATAGTGCATTACAAGGTCCAAGCCTCCGCTCCCCTACTCCACAATCCAAGTTGCTTGTTCTAACTTGGCAGTGTGATATCTGGTTGCATGTTCCATATGGTGTCTAGCTTGTATTGCTCCTAATTAGTGTAAACTGCATCTGCTTAGCTTACACATGATACGTGTTTATATGACACGCTTTCATGTTTTTGGTACATACTATATCTGTCTATCACACCATGTTCGTACATGAAACTACTCTTCTTGTGTATCCTGCATCAGTCACTTACGATGGAACACCTTTAAGTTGGCAGTGTGATATTGGATTGCGTCTTGAATATGATTTCTAGCATGTATTGCTTCTAGTTTGATGAATGCCACCTATGACGAGACGGTTTTAACTTGGCAGAGTGATATTGATTGCACCTTTCATATGGTGTCTACTTTGAAGTGCTTCTAATTTGTTGAAGTGCCTTCTGCTTAGTTACCACAACATAGGTGTGAATATGTCAAGCCGTCCATTTTTTCGTGCATATTCCATCCTTGTATCATGACTTTGCCTTTCATCAGAGTAGTGTTCGTCAATATCATGCATCAATGAGTTTTGAAGAGCAAATTTTATTTTCTTTTTCTTGTGGGTTTGACTTGACAAGGCAAAATCAAGAAAGAGGAAGGAAAAGAGTAAGGAATGCGATGATGGTGGTCCTCTGCAGCAACGTAAACGGAGCATCTGTACCGATTCTCCTTGTACTGATAGTGCATTAGAAGGTCCATGTCTCTGCTCCCCTACTCCACCATCCAAGTTGCTTGCTCTAACTTGGCAGTGTGATATCTGGTTGCATGTTGAATATGGTGTCTAGCTTGTATTGCTCCTAATTAGTGTAAACTACATCTTCTTAGCTTACACATGATACGTGTGAGTATGACACGCTTTCATGTTTTTGGTACATACTATATCTGTCTATCACACCATGTTCTTACATGAAACTACTCTTCTTTTGTATCCTGCATCAGTCACTTAAGATGGAACACCTTTAAGTTGGTAGTGTGATATTGGTTTGTGTCTTCAATATAATTTCTAGCATGTATTGCATCTTGTTTGATGAACGCCACCTATGACGAGACAGTTTTAACTTGGCAGAGTGATATTGATTGCACCTTTCATATGGTGTCTAGTTTGTAGTGCTTCTAATTTGTTGAAGTGCCTTATGCTTAGTTACCACATCATAGGTGTGAATATGTCAAGGCGTCCATTTTTTCATACGTATTCCATCCTCGTATCATGACTTTGCCTTTCATCAGAGTAGTGTTCATCAGTATCATGCATCACTGAGTTCTGAAGATCAAATTTTATTCCTTTTTATTGCGGGTTTGACTTGACAAGGCAAAATCAAGAAAGAGGAAGGAAAAGAGTAAGGAAGGCGATGATGGCGGTCCTCTGCAGCAACGTAAATGGAGCATCTGTACCGATTCTCCTTGTACTGATAGTGCATTACAAGGTTCAAGTCTCCGCTCCCCTACTCCACCATCCAAGGTGCTTGCTCTAACTTGAAAGTGTGATATCTGGTTGCATGTTGCATATGATGTCTAGCTTGTATTGCTCCTAATTAGTGTAAACTGCATCTCCTTAGCTTACACATGATACGTGTGAATATGACACGCTTTCCTGTTTTTGGTACATACTATATCTGTCTATCACACCATGTTCTTACATGAAACTACTCTTCTTTTGTATCCTGCATCAGTCACTTAAGATGGAACACCTTTAAGTTGGTAGTGTGATATTGGTTTGTGTCTTGAATATAATTTCTAGCATGTATTGCATCTTGTTTGATGAACGCCACCTATGACGAGACAATTTTAACTTGGCAGATTGTTATTGATTCCACCTTTCATATGGTGTCTACTTTGAAGTGCTTCTAATTTGTTGAAGTGCCTTCTGCTTAGTTACCACATCATAGGTGTGAATATGTCAAGCCGTCCATTTTTTCGTACATATTCCATCCTCGTATCATGACTTTGCCTTTCATCAGGGTAGTGTTCGTCAGTATCATGCATCAATGAGTTCTGAAGAGCAAATTTTATTCCTTTTTCTTGTGGGTTTGACTTGACAAGGCAAAATCAAGAAATAGGAAGGAAGGCGATGATGGTGGTCCTCTGCCGCAATGTAAACGGAGCATTTGTACCAATTCTCCTTGTACTGATAGTGCATTATAAGGTCCAAGTCTCCGCTCCCCTACTCCACCATCCATGGTGCTTGCTCTAACTATGCAGTGTGATATCTGGTTGCATGTTGCATATGGTGTCTAGCTTGTATTGCTCCTAATTAGTGTAAACTGCATCTGCTTAGCTTACACATGATACGTGTTAATATGACACGCTTTCCTGTTTTTGGTACATACTATATCTGTCTATCACACCATGTTCTTACATGAAACTACTCTTGTTGTGTATCCTGCATCATTCACTTATGATGGAACACCTTTAAGTTGGCAGTGTGATATTGGTTTGCGTCTTGAATATGATTTCTAGCATGTATTGCTTCTAGTTTGATGAATGCCACCTATGACGAGACAGTTTTAACTTGGCAGAGTGATATTGATTGCACCTTTTGTGTGGTGTCTAGTTTGTAGTGCTTCTAATTTGTTGAAGTGCCTTCTGCTTATTTACCACATCATAGGTGTGAATATGTCAAGCCGTCCATTTTTTCGTACATATTCCATCCACGTATCATGACTTTGCCTTTCATTAGAGTAGTGTTCGTCAGTATCATGCATGAATGAGTTCTGAAGAGCGACTTATATTCCTTTTTCTTGCCGGTTTGATCTCACAATGCAAAATCAATAAAGCTGAAGGAAATTGGCAAGGCATTGGATGATGGTGGTCCTTCTGAGCAACTGAAACGGAGGTTCTCTACAGATTCTACTCCTCCATCCTCCCAACAAGATTCGCAACACAACGCAAGGCTAGACAGTTAACATAGCTGTGTAGATGATGAGCACATCTCCCCTACTCCACCATGACAGGTGCTTGCTCTAACTTGGCACTATTATATGTGGTTGCATGTTGCGTATGATGTCTAGCTTGTATTGCTTCTAACTTTGTTGAATTGCATCCGCTTACTTTACACATAATGCCTGTGAATATGACACATGTTCCTGTTTCTAGAACATACGTGCACATGATGAGCACATCTCCCCTACTCCACCATCACAGGTGCTTGCTCTAACTTGGCGCTATTATATGTGGTTGCATGTTGCGTATGATGTCTAGCTTGTATTGCTTCTTACTTTGTTGAATTGCATCTGCTTAGTTTACACATAATGCCTGTGAATATGACATGTGTTCCTGTTTCTAGAACATACATCTACATGATGAGCACATCTCCCCTATTCCATCATCACAGGTGCTTGCTCTAACTTGGAATTGTTATATGTGGTTTCGTTTTCCATATGATGTCTAGTTTGTATTGCTTCTGATTATGTTGAATTGCATCTGTGTAGCTTACAACTTATACCTGCAACGATCACTTACCCATAAGACACATTTAACTTGGGACTGTGATGTAGGTTGCATCTTGCATTGTCTTCTAGCTTGTACTGCTTCTAATTTCTTGAAATGGCACTTACGACGAGACACTTTTTACCTGATAGAGTGATATTGGTTGCATGTTCATATGGTGCCTAGCTTTCATTCCTTCTAATTTTGTTGAAATGCATTCCCCTTACTATTTTTTCATACATATTCCATCCTCCTATCGTACGTGTGAATATATATTCCATCCTCCTATCCTGCGCTTGCCTTACATCAAAGTAGTATTCGTCTGTATCATGCATCGACCAATTATGCAGAGCTAATTTTATTCATCTTCTTGTGGTTTTGACTTCGTAAGGCAATATCAGAAAATAGGAAGGAAAAGAGTAAGTTAGGGGATGTTGGTGGTCCTCCGCACCGACGCAAACAGAGACTCTCTAGATTTGCCACTGATATTGCTAATGAAGTTGAAGTCCCAAGTCTACATGATGAGTTCATCTCCCATACTCGACCATCGCAGGTGCTTGCTCTAAGTTGACAGTGTGATAATTGGTTTCATGTTGCATATTTGTCTAGCCTGTATTTCTTCTATTTTGATTAAATTGCACCTGTTGAGTTCATACGTTATACATGTGCATATGACATGGCGTTTTGTGTCTAGAATACACTGCATCTATCTATCATACCATGTTCTTACATCAAAGTGTTGTTGTGTAATCCGCATCAGTCACTCATGATTGGACACTTTTAACATGGCACTTTGATAGTAGTTGCATCTTGCATTGATTTCTATGTTGTACTGCTTCTAATTTTTTGAATTTCCACTTATGACCAGACACTTTTAACTTGGCAGAGTAATATTGGTTGCATCTTTCATATGGTGTCTAGCTTGCATTACTTCTATTTTCTTGAAAATCCTTCTGCTTAGTTTACACATCATAGCTGTGAATATGTCATGTAGTCCTGTTTTTCTTACATATTCCATCCTCATATGGTTGTCTTACATCAAAGTATTGCTTGTCTGTATCATGCATCAATGAGATCTGAAGAGCGATTTTATTCTTTTGTGTTGTGGGTACAGCTTGACATGGCGAAGTCAAAAAGAGCAAGGAAAATAATATAGTAGGGAGTGGTGTCACTCGTCGGCTGAAACAGAAAAGGATCAGGTGTCCAGATTCTGCTAGTACTTATAGTGCAGTAGAAGGTCCAAGTCCAACGTTTCACCTGCTCCACCAGCTGCAGCATCCGCTTCAACTATACCAGCATCTCAACGAGTTACTCGTTCGTTTGCTCCGGAACTGGCCAGTTCCCAAGCTGCCTTCACGCCTAACACTACTTCTGAAGCACTGCTAACACAAAAGGACTTGGCAAGATCAGTTGAACCTCATGAGCATCAACACCAAGACGGTACCTGATTGAGTCAAGTTGCAGTTGCATGCTCCTTTATATGTACTCTCACAGTTTGATGTACACTAACACTTTCCATATTCGTTGTTGAACTAGCACCACGATGCAAGAGGAAACAGACATCAGGGATAATGCTTGACAGATTAACAGAATCTAAAGGAGGAAGAATGGAGATCCATTTTGAGGCAGGTTTAAAAAGTCCACATGATGCTACAGAGTCAGCCAAGTTAGTATCAGAGGCAGCCATTGCCGTTAGGTGTCATGCACGTATCCTCCCAACATGGATCCACTACAGGAATGAGAAAGACAATACCCGGTTTAACACCTTCCTTGACCATTTATCCGTAAGTAATGTTATTCATCGCAATTAGTAATATTGTCTTGCTCTATCCCATACTTTCTAGCTTCCTCCTAATAAGACTCACATTCTTTTTTCAACAGATGAGGTTCAAGTTGGATCCAAAATATGATGCAACTAAACAAGCATGCACTCATGTTTTTCAATCTGCTCTGCGATAGTATCGGTACCACCTTAGAAAATCTCGCTTTGAAGGCAAGGCTAACAATGGAATTTCCCAAACATCTCCAGTGGAATATATTACAGATGAAGACTGGACAACCCTCGTTAAACACTGATCTGGTCCAAAGTATCAGGTAGGCTATATGTATTTGATCAGACCACATATTGAACTTGTATTTATGTATGTGCCTTACAAGTGTATCTTCTTCTAGGCTAACTGTTTGAAGAATAGGACCAACCGTTCTAAAGTGAAATTCCAACAAACAACGGGATCTCGTAGCTATATTGCACACTGCGAGGCTCTTGTAAATAGCTGCTACTTCCTTCTTTTTTCTGTGCCATATTATTGTATCTATATTGACTTGTTCCAAATATAGAGGAAAGCCTGTGCGGACCAAAAAGAACCTGAACCGAATGCAGTGCAAATCTTCAAGGATTGCCACACCAGCAAGATGAAGGGCATGAGCACACCAGTTCAAGCCGCTGTTGTAAGTCCTTACTCCTCCTGCCTTTGAACTGATTGGTACTATGATGTGTTCATTTAACTACTTGGTTTGCAGCCAATGTCAGTTACTATGTTCACTTTTATATACAGTTGTCTTAACGTATCATTTCACCTTACATGGTTTAAAAGAGATGAAGGATATTCTTTTGGTCTTGATCTGCATTCTAGTTGTTATGTTCACGTGCGCACACAATGATAAAATAGCATATTTGTTTTATATCTGTTTGCCCATGATATGAATGATGTCATACTATGTTCATCCTACTTTAAACCATGTCTCTTTATCCTTAGATGTCAACGGATGTGAGGAAATAGACAATACAATAGGCATGCTACATGGACATATGTTCCGAAAGTGATTTTATTATGTAGTTGGCACTACAATACATGCTAATGTATTACAGTAGTTCACCAAAATAAGTTATGTATAAACGTGTAACCTACTTTGTTTGTTTTTATCTCATTAGTAACTTATCTGGTACACTAATCTACAAGTTCAAACTTTCAGGAAGCTATGGAAAAAATGATTGAACAACCACAACCACCTAAAGGTGACGAGGCTACCACAGGCACAATGTCACCTCTTGTTGCAGTGCGTCAGTATCTCTCCACTAACAATGAAAAAAGCACCTTCCTACGTAATTCTGGGTTGGTTGTCAAGGTAACCTCGTCCAAATCGCCTACTGAACAAAATCTTCCTGCTAGACAGAGTGATATATCTGTGCTCCAGACACAAGTCCAATCCCTAATGGACGTCGTTTTGGAAACAAGAATAGTGGTTGACAAATGTTGTCAAGATGTGAATGGTTTTGAAACCAGACTATCAGACATTCGCTTCGTTGTTCAAGAGCAATGGCAGAAAAAAGGTGAAGATCGTGCTTCTCCATCAGATTCTACAGCCTGAAACATTAGCACTCAGGTCAAATGAGCTGTGCTTCTATACATCTGATGGTGCTTTTATCTGCAAGGACTATAAACTTTATGCCAACAAGCCTTTTGTTGTATGGTTGGAATTTACTTTGTTGTGATACAGCATTTATGATGCTCAAAAGGCTGCAATAATTACGGCACTATTTTTGTATTGTGTAGGTTTATCTTAGTAATGTATTCGGCCAAAAGCTTCGTAGGAGCCAAACATGCCAACATTCGTTGGGCCCATTCCAATTGGGCTAAAAACGATTATGGGCCGAAATTTGCATGTAGCCCACTAAAAATATCTGGGCCTAAATCAGCATAAGATGTCATATTTTTCTGGTAGGCCTGTGCCCATAGTGGGCCTTTAACAGGCCTAAACATAATTTGGGCCCTCAGTAACAATAGGCCGTTTACAGGTGTAAATATCTTGAGCCCATAAAAAACATGGGCCTTTAAAATACCGAAAGTGAGATTGGGCCCTGATTGTGCCAAATAACCCACTGGTCTTAGCAAGCCAAAATTGTGGCCCATTTACGACGCGGATCTTTCACAGGCCGAAATTCGGACGAGCTGTAAATGCGCCGACCTAATACACGGGCCTTTAACAGGCCGGAAGTTTGGTCGGGCTAGATTATCGTCATTTTTATATGTGACGTTAATGGGGCCGATGTAACGTTGGGCCACATATGGCCCATGGATTTCGTCCGACGTTAACAGGCCGAAAATCACAACACGCCGAAAGTGGCCCAAATCTATAGTGGGCCTCTAATAGGCCGAATGTCAGACATGGCCGAATATGACCCAAATCCTTCACGGTCATTTATGGGCCGAAAGTTTCAATGGCTTGTAAATGGGCCCAAATGAAGCAGGACCTTTAACAGGCCAGAAATACACTGGGCCGTAATTCGGCCCATATACTTAGCGGACTGTTAACAGGCCAGAAGTGACCATGGGCCGCGATGATGACAAGTTTAGGACAGGCCGTTGACAGGACGATTTGACACTAGCCGTACGGGCCTTAACTGAGAATGTTGGGCCTTTAGCTGGGCCCGCTCGTTATGGTCTGCAAAATCTTGTGGGCCTTTAGCTGGGCTGGCCCATTATGGCCCGCAAAATCTTGTGGGCCTTTAGCTAGGCCGGCCCATTATGATACACAAAATCTCGTGGGCCTTTTGCTGGGCCGGCCCATTATGGACCGCAAAATCTTGTGGGCCTTTAGTTGGGTCAGCCCATTTAAACTTTATGGGCCACTTTTGGGCTGGTCCACGTGTCAACATATCATAGGCGCATCTTGCCCATTGGATGAGTGACACATGTGCCAACATGGAGCTGACACGTGTTTCCGTGAGCCAATCAGAATTTTACACGTGGAAAATCCCCATTGGTCCGGGATGTTAACGGGTTATCAGATCCAAAACCGGACCCGATAGCTTAACAGCATTCCATTACGGTGGATGCCATGTGTCGATCATCCTTGACGAAGCACTTCTGTGACGCGCAATTTATCGTCATGGAAGTGGACACTTCCATCATGATAATTTTGGTAATGTCATGGAACACTTCTACGACAGCATAGGTATGACTATCTTGATTCTGTCATAAATTTGTCATGGATGTACATGCACGACAGAAAACATGACCTACTGTGACAAACACGTATCATCATGGAAGTGTATTTTTTTGTAGTGCTAGTTGGATTAGGAGAGAAGGAAGGGGGAGGAAGGAGGAAGGAAACGGGGGCGGGCCCCCTCCCAATTCGGATTGGGCTTGGGGGGTACCCCCTCCTTTTCTCCCTTCTCCTCTCTCCCACTATGGCCCAATAAGGCCCATATACCTCCCGGGGATTCCGTAACCTCCTGGTACATCAGTAAATGCCCGATCTCACCCAGAACCATTTCGATGTCCAAATATAGTCGTCCAATATATCGATCTTTATGTCTCAACCATTTCGAGACTCCTAGTCATGTCCGTGATCATATCCGGGACTCCGAACTACATTCGGTACATAAAACACATAAACTCATAATACGATCGTCACCGAACGTTAATCGTGTGGACCCTACAGGTTCGAGAACTATGTAGACATGACCGAGACACATCTCCGGTCAATAACCAATAGCGGAACCTGTATGCTCATATTGGTTCCTACATGTTCTACGAAGATCTTTATCGGTCAAACCGCATAACGATATACATTGTTCCCTTTGTTATCGGTATGTTACTTGCCCGAGATTTGATCGTCGGTATCTCAATACCTACTTCAATCTCGTTACCGGCAACTCTCTTTACTCGTTCTGTAATGCTACATCTCGTAAATAACTCATTAGCTACATTGCTTACAAGGCTTATAGTGATGTACATTACCGAGAGGGCCCAGAGATACCTCTCCGACAATCTGAGTGACAAATCCTAATCTCGATCTATGCCAACTCAACAAACACCATCGGAGAAACCTGTAGAGCACCTTTATAATCACCCAATTATGTTGTGACGTTTGGTAGCACACAAAGTATTCCTCCGGTATTCAAGAGTTGCATGATCTCATAGTCATAGGAACATGTATAAGTTATGGAGAAAGCAATAGCAACAAACTAAATGATCATCGTGCTAAGCTAACGGATGGGTCAAGTCAATCACATCATTCTCTAATGATGTGATCCCGTTAATCAAATGACAACTCATGTCTATGGTTAGGAAACATAACCATCATTGATTCAACAAGCTAGTCAAGTAGAGGCAAACTAGTGACACTCTGTTTGTCTATGTATTCACACATGTACTAAGTTTCCGGTTAATATAATTCTAGCATGAATAATAAACATTTATCATGATATAAGTAAATATAAATAACAACTTTATTATTGCCTCTAGGGCATATTTCCTTCAGATATAATGAAAAAAGTGTGGACACCGACAACTGGAATGAAATGGACATGGATGTAAAGTCGGTGGAGACACGTACTCCCCCATGCTTATGCTTTTGGCCTAACTTGGTAATCAATTAGAAGCTTGGGTAGTAGTTGGGGTACTCAGGAGCGAGCATCCACTAGTCCCACTGCTGAGGCTCTTCCTCCTCCTCTGCAGCCTGATCGTTCTGGTAGGCGTTGATGTCCGCAGGCATAATCCTATATACGCCCCTGGCAATAGGATCAAACAAAGCAGGAGCAGGCAATGGAATAACATCACAAGTGATAACGCTGAAAACCAGGTTATATGGAACAGGATGTTAGGAGATTTTATATCAGTAAAATGGTGGTGATCCATGGCCGCGCGATCTAGGTAAACCTTGGTCAGAGGGTAATCATGAGGGCGAATCTCAACCTCGAAGTGATCCGCCAAAGGAGTAGCGAAAATCCCACCATGTATTTTACCCTTGGACCTATTAATGTGGAGGCGACGTGCCCCAATAGCTCCCAAGCTATAAGTGTTGTCGCCCTCTAGTGCACGACGTAAAACAACAAAGTCTGGTGCGCTAAGCGCTCCCACTTTTTCCCTAAAAAGAAAACACTTAGCGATAAATAAAGTAATGCACTGCAAGAAAGTGTATGCTAGTGGCAGTGACGGCCGACACCCATCTCTCATCTCCCACTGTCAAAGTACGATAAAAGGCCTCAAACTCTGTCGGCCTAGGCTCAACTAAACTCCCATCAGAAGGGATCATGCATATGTTACAAAATTCAGTAAGTGGCATCTGATGGGTTTCAGCATGTAAATCAAACCATACTTCGGGAGGATTATTCCTAGGAAGGAAAGCAAAACTTTGAACAAAGATGTTTGTGAGGAGATGATACTGTTCGCATTCAGCTGCGATGAAGTCGATGAGGCCGGCATTAGTAGCATATTGTGTGAACTCCTGAAGGATTCCAGCCTCTTCCATGAACGGGGTGTGCGACAATCGCACGGCCGTACTTTCGCCGACCTCCGAGGATGGAGATCACAGTCAGATGACTCCCAATAACACCCTTGGAGTTCTTCTTGGAACCAAACTTCCTAAAGATCATGGTTTTCCTATGAACAATTTTTTTGAAATTTATTAGCCCACAAAATTATCTCAACAAAACTTCACAAAAAGGATACCAACTACTCATAGGGATACATAGAGGCCATAGCAAGCATTCAACTACTTAGAACTCTAAGAATTCAACATGCAAGCTCATCTACAGCAGCACCAAGAGTAGCTAATTATTCAAAATATAAACCATTAAAACAAAAACTAATTGGACAAACGGTCGAGTCATATACCAAGCAACAATCCCCCGAAACAGTTTTGGAAATGCAGCTTCCAACAAAAAGATTGAAATCCACGGGCTTGAGAGCAAGAACTTGGGAGAGAGAGCTATGGCGAATTTTTTTCTAGATGCAGGTGATGATGTGGTGTAAAGAGATAAGTGAGGGGGTCCACGTGGGGACCACAACCCAGCAGGGCGTGCCTGGGGGTCCTGGCGCGCCAGGTGGGTTGTGCCCACCTGGTATAGCTTCCTCTGATATTATTTGCACCAGAAATTCAGAAATATTCAAAAAAATCATATTAAATTTTCAGAGCATTCTGAGAACTTTTATTTTTGGTTCATTTTTTATTGCACGGAAAATTCAAAAAACAGATAAAACATGGCATTGTATTTTATTTAACTAATAAAAACAGAAAACAAAAAGTAGGGACAGAAGGTAGTACTTACTAAATTCATCGACTTCATACCGCTCAAAATTGATCCATTAATAAGGTTGATCAACTCTTATTAACAACCACTTTCGATTAACATGAAACCGAAGAACTTTCATAAATCACTAAGTTACCTCAATGGGGATATGAATGTCCCCAACAATAAGCATTTCATATTTCTTTTTGACAGTAGGTAGAGGTATTTGAAAACTTCCAATAGTGATTGTCGGAGATTTTTCAATAACATTAATACCATTCACTTGGAATTGTTTCTTCGAAAAGTGCATTGTATGCTCATTACCATTGATATGAAAAGTGGCCTTGCTTTTATTGCAATCAATAACAGCCCCTGCAGTATTCAAGAAGGGTCTACCAGGGATAATTGACATGTTGTCGTCATCGGGCATCTCAAGTATAACAAAGTCATTCAAAATAGTAACATTAGCAACAACAACGGGCACATCCTCACAAATACTGATAGGTATGGCAGTTGATTTGTCAGCCATTTGCAAAGATATTTCAGTAGGTATGAGTTTATTCAAATCAAGTCTTTTATATAAAGAGAAAGGCATAACACTAACACCAGCTCCTAAATCACACAAAGAAGTTTTCACATAATTCTTTTTGATAGAGCAAGGTATAGTTGGTATTCCTGGATCTCCAAGTTTTTTAGGTACTCCATCTTTAAAAGTATAATTAGCAAGCATAGTGGAGATTTCAGCTTCCGGTATTTTTCTCCTATTAGTGATGATGTCCTTCATATACTTTGCATAAGGGGGCATTTTCAAGATATCAGTCAAGCGAGTACGCAAAAACACTGGTGATGGTAGCTGGAACTACGTCGGTATTTCCCTGGAGAGGGAGGGATGATGTAGCACAGCGACGGTAGGTATTTCCCTTAGTTATGAAACCAAGGTTATCGAACAAGTAGGAGAACCAAGCTACACAACGTCAGCAGCCCCTGCACACAAATAACAACACCTCGCAACCCGACGTGTTAAAGGGGTTGTCAATCCCTTTCGGGTAACGGCGCCAGAAATGGCGTGTGCGGGAGATAAAGTTGTAAATATTGGTAGATCGAACGCCAAATAAAATAAATTGCAACAAGGTATTTTTGGATTTTTGGTTTAATAGATCTGAATAAAAATGCAAAGGAAAAGTAGATCGCAAGGCAAATATATGAGAAAGAAGACCCGGGGGCCGTAGGTTTCACTAGTGGCTTCTCTGGAGAAAAATAGCAACCGGTGGGTAAACAAATTACTGTTGGGCAATTGATAGAACTTCCAATAATTATGATGATATCCAGGCAATGATCATTACATCGGCATCACGTCCAAGATTAGTCAACCGACTCCTGCCTGCATCTACGACTACTACTCCACACATCAACCGCTATCCAGCATGCATCTAGTGTATTAAGTTCATGGAAAACGGAGTAATGCAATAAGAACGATGACATGATGTAGATAAGATCCGTTTATCTATATAGCAGTAGATATAGATCTCATCTTTTTATTCTTAATAGCAACGATACATACGTGTCGGTTCCCTTTCTGTCACTGGGATCAAGCACCGTAAGATCGAACCCACTACTGGGCACCTCTTCCCATTGGAAGATAAATAGATCAAGTTGGCCAAACAAAACCCAAATACCGAAGAAGAAATACGAGGCTATAAGAGATCGTGCATATAAGATATCAAAGAAACTCAAATAACTTTCATGGATACAAAAAGATATGATTGATCATAAACTCGAAGTTCATCGATCCCAACAAACACACCGCAAAAGAGTTACATCATATGGATCTCCAAGAGACCATTGTATTGAGAATCAAGAGAGAGAGATGAAGCCATCTAGCTACTAACTACGGACCCGAAGGTCTACAAAGAACTACTCACGCATCATCGGAGAGGCACCAATGGAGGTGGTGAACCCCATCCGAGATGGTGTTTAGATTGGATCTGGTGATTCTGGACCCTGCGGCGGCTGGATGAATATTTCGTCGACTCCCCTAGGGTTCTGGTATTTTTGGGGTATTTAGAGAACAAAGAGGCGGTCCGGGGGGCACGCAAGGTGGGCACAACCCACCAGGGCATGCCTGGGCCACCTGGCGCACCCTGGTGGGTTGTGCCCCCTCAAGGCACCCCCAGGTGCAACCAGGGCCACTTGCCTTCCTTATGGCACATAAAAAATCTCCGTAAAGTTTCGTGGCATTTGGCTCCGTTTGATATTGATTTTTTGCGATGTAAAAAACATGAAAAAAAACAGCAACTGGCACTTGGCACTATGTCAATAGGTTAGTACCAAAAAACAATATAAAATGACTATAAAATGATTATAAAACATCCAAGATTGATAATAAAACAGCATGGAATAATCAAAAATTATAGATACGTTGGAGACGTATCAGCATCCCCAAGCTTAACTCCTACTCGTCCTCAAGTAGGTAAGTGATAAAAACAGAATTTTTGATGTGGAGTGTTGTTCATCATGTCATATCATATTATCTTCTTTATAGCATGGACAATTGGGCTTTTATGTGATTCAAAGCAATAGTCTAGTTTTGACATAATAATTTAGAGCATAGCAACAAGCAACCATGTCTTTCAAAATATCAATGCTAAAATAAGTTATCCCTAGCCCATCATGCTCAAACATTGATCCATTCATGAAACACACTCGAATATTAACTACACCCAATACTTGAGCACGATCATACTGCCTCCTAGTTGGTGCTTTTATGAGAGAAGAAGGAGACTCAAAATAAAAATTGCATAAAGTAAAAGAGGGAAGTAGGGATTTGTAGAGGTGCCAGAGCTCAAAGCGAAAATTTTGAGATAAAAACATTTTGGGAGGTGTATCCATCCCACCGACGAAAACGACTTAGAGTTCCTAATACTTTTCATGCTTAGATATATAATAGGTGGTCCCCAAACAGAAAATAAAGTTTATTCCTTTTTCCACCATAACTTTCACTTCCATTGGCTAACCGTATCCATGGGTGACCTCCATACCAACACTTCCCAAGGAATTATTATTTGACAACATAAAGTAAATTCATTTCTTTTTGCATTTCGGGACTAGGCATCCCTAATACCTTTGCCTTACTCTCGTGTGATGACAAGTGAATAAACACTCACCTTGAGAATAACACATCTAGCATGGAAAATATTAGCCACCCCTCACTGCTCCGCGAGCGAAATAAACACACAAAAGAGAAGTTTATTTTTAAAATTAGAGATGGCACATGCAAATTTTCTTAGAACGGCAAAAGAATACCGCATATAGGTAGATACAGTGGACTCATGTGACAAAACTGGTTTAAAGGATTTTGGATGCACAAGTAGAGGTCATACTTAGTGCAATATGAAGGCTAGCAAAAAGATTGAGAAGCGACCAACCAAGAAACGAATAATATCATAAGCAAGCATTAAGCATAATTGATACGTCTCCGTCGTATCTATAATTTTTGATTGTTCCATGCCAATATTCTACAACTTTTATATACTTTTGGCAACTTTTTATACTATATTTGGGACTAACATATTGATCCAGTGCCCAGTGTCAGTTCCTGTTTGTTGCATGTTTTTTGTTTCGCAGAATATCCATATCAAACGGAGTTCAAACGGGATAAAAACTGACGGAGATTTTTTTCGGAATATATATGATTTTTGGGAAGAAAAATCAACGCGAGACGATGCCCGAGGGGGGCATGAGGCAGGGGGCGCGCCCCTGACCATCGTGGCCACCCCGTAAGGTGGTTGATGCCCTTCTTTCGCCGCAAGAAAGCTAATATCCGGATAGATATTGTGTTATAATTTCAGCCCAATCGGAGTTACGGATCTCCAGGAATATAAGAAACAGTGAAAGGGAAGAATCTGAGAACGCAGAAACAGAGAGAGATAGAGAGACAGATCCAATCTCGGAGGGGCTCTCGCCCCTCCCACGCCATGGAGGCCAAGGACCAGAGGGGAGGCTCTTCTCCCATCTAGGGAGGAGGTCAAGGAAGAAGAAGACGAAGGGGCCCCCCTCTCCCCTTCTCTTCCGGTGGCGCCGGAACGCTGTCGTGGCCATCATCATCACCGCAATCTTTACCAACAACTTCACCGCCATCATCACCAACTCTAAACCCCTCTATGCAACGGTGTAACCTCTCTCTTACCCGCTGTAATCTCTACTTAAACATGGTGCTCAACGCTATATATTATTTCCCAATGATGTATGGCTATCCTATGATGTTTGAGTAGATCTGTTTTGTCCTACGGGTTATTTGATGATCGTGATTGGTTTGTGTCGGTGTCAAAACCGGCGGATCTCGGGTAGGTGGTCCCGAACTGTGCGTCTAGGACGGATGGTAATAGGAGGCAGGGAACACGATGTTTTTACCCAAGTTCGGGCCCTCTTGATGGAGGTAAAACCCTACGTCCTGCTTGATTAATATTGATGATATGGGTATTACAAGAGTAGATCTACCACGAGATCAAGGAGGCTAAACCCTAGAAGCTAGCCTATGGTATGATTGTTGTGTATGGAGTTGATGAAGTTGTCCTACGGACTAAAACCCTCCGGTTTATATAGACACCGGATAGGGTTAGGGTTACATAGAGTCGGTTACAATGGTAGGAGATCTTGAATATCCGCATCGCCAAGCTTGCCTTCCACGCCAAGGAAAGTCCCATCCGGACACGGGACGAAGTCTTCAATCTTGTATCTTCATAGTCCGGGAGTCCGGCTGAAGGTATAGTCCGGCTACCCGAACACCCCCTAATCGAGGACTCCCTCAGTAGCCCCTGAACCAGGCTTCAATGACGATGAGTCCGGCGCGCAAATTGTCTTCGGCATTGCAAGGCGGGTTCCTCCTCCAAGTCCTTCATAGAAGATTTGTAAGCACCAAGAGTAGTGTCCGGCTCTGCAAAATAAGCTTCCACATATTGCCATAGAGAGAATAATATTAACACAAATCAAATCTGCTGATGTATTCCACAGTGCGTCAACACACTATGGCCAAGTCCTTTACTCGAATCGTTTTTACTTTGCCACCTCAGCGCGTTTTGTGAGGCGGTTCCCTTGGCACGTCTTGTCAAAGCAGAGATCGTGTACCCCTTTTACGGGATTCTCATCAATACGGACATGGGTAACCCAATCGCGCCACTTATCACGGTGCTTGGGAGGCAAGCGAGTTTTACTAGGCTGGTGGGGACGCACAACCGCGTCCGCCCATATAAGGGGATAAGGATCCACCTTTTTACCTACGCCCTCTTCCTCCTTCGCCTATCCATCTCCTGCGCACTCGAGCTCCAGCGGCCAAGCCCGCACTTCCCACCTCAACCTTCTCCAGCAATGTCCAGAGCAGGAGGCAAGTGGAAGGTCTCCTCCGTTACGGAGGGCCAAGTTAAGAAGCTAAGGAAGGCCGGATACCTGTCCAAGGACATCGAGCACCGGCTTCCCGAGAAGGGGCGGCTTCTCCCCACCCCAAGGCCCCATGAGAGGGTAGTATTCCTTCCCCACTTCCTCCGCGGACTGGGTTTTCCACTTCACCCATTTGTCCGGGGGCTCATGTTCTACTGTGGCCTAGATTTCCACGATCTGGCCCCGAACTTTATCCTCAACATCTTGGCGTTTATCGTCGTGTGCGAGGCTTTTCTCTGCGTCCGCCCCCATTTCGGCCTCTGGCTCAAGACCTTCAACGTCAAGCCCAAGGTGGTGCGCGGCAGCCAGGCGAAGTGCGGAGGCGCCATGGCGGGCAAGATGGCCAACGTCTTATGGTTCGAGGGCTCTTTTGTGGAGACCCTAAAGGAATGGCAAGCCGGGTGGTTTTATATCACCGAGCCGCGCGATCCGAAATGGACCGCAGCCCCCGAGTTCCGATCCGGACCCCCCACGCGGCTTATGTCCTAGAAAGAGACGGGCCTGTCGTGGGGTAACGAGAAAGAGGTGACCGGATTGCAAACATGCATCCAGTCCCTGGTGAACAAGCCAGTCCGGCTTGTTAATGTAATCCAGGTTATGCTCATCCGCCGGATCCTCCCATGTCAACAACGGGATTTTAATCTGTGGGAGTTCAACCCGGCGCAGCATCAAACCCTCAGCAGGCTCTTCGACGCGACGTACGAAGACGCCTGTAGGCTGCTATTTAAGGGCGCCGAGGCTCCCACATCCGCTTTCGAGGACCGCGGATACAGCTCGCAGTGTCACGCTAGCGAGGTAAGCCGTCTACACCTTTTACAGGATGTTTAAGCTTTTTTCATAGTTTGACTCTATGCGGGATCTAAACTCCCTTACCTTTGACAGGCTTGGCGGGCGATATCCGGACCGATTAACTGTCCGGCTCCGCTGCCCAAAGACCCAGCCCCAGCTCTCCTAGTGAAGCTGCTGGCTCCGGCGCCTTACGTGGTGCCGGAGAAGAAGGCCAAGAAGAAGAAGACCATGGGGACTCGAAAGAGCGCCCGTAATATGGCGGTGTCGGACTCGTCATCTGACGAGTCCGAGATGCCCTCCTCCTGTGAAAACGAGGAGGAAGAAGGAAACTCTCCCCCCCCCCAGCGGAGGGAGGAGAGAAGAGGAAGGCCGCCCCAACGGGGGAGGCCGAAGGGTCCAGGAAGAGGAAGACCCCTCCGCCGGACTACCTCCCCGACGCCAAAGAGGATGAAGAGGAGTGGCCAGACAGGGCCAAGCGTTCGGCGAAATCGTAAGTTCGGATATCAGAGTAACTCATGACGTTCCTTTGTTGCACAGCTTTCCCTAATGTTGAATATAATTATGCAGCCCGCCCCGGGCCGAACTCGATGAGTCGTCAAGCGGCTCCCTGAATTCATCGGACATGAACTCAGTTTCGCCCGCTGTCTCCCCCCGCACCGTGGACGACGCCAAAGTGGCATCGTGACGAGCTCCGGGGCAGGAGGAGGTGGTCCTGGAGGAGCCGCAGGGTGACCTCCCGGACCCCAGGCGTAAAGGGGACAAGACCCCCCAGGGCTCCAAGTCCGGCTTTGAGCCTGACACCGCACCGGAATCTACAACAGTTCCGGGCCGCAGTGGGCGAACTCCTTCCAAGAGGAGTAAGCCTTCTGAGCCGGCAGCCTCCGTCCAACCGGAGGTGCTGGACAATCTGCTGGAGGTGCTTGACGGCGCCTCCATCGACGAGGAGCACCGTACTATTATGAGTACGGTGATCCAGAAGGTTCAGTCCGCCAAGAGCGGACTGACTGAAGCTTGCGCTAGCCTTCTAACAGGCTTCGAGGTAAGTAAAAATATGTAAAAATATAACCGCATAGACAGTAGCCACTGATGCTCTGTTTGGCGTTCGGAAAGAAAAGCCGAATAGAGGATCTATTGAATTTCGTAGGAGTCTAACAAAGAGTCAATATGCATATGCAGGTTTCGCTGCTAGCCACCGCCGCACTGACTGCGGAGGTGGGTGCCCTGAAATAGGGCCTCGAGCGGACCGAGCAAGAGCTTGGCCTTGCCAAACGGCAGCTCGAGGAGAAAGAAGGTAAGAAATACCTTACAGAAAAAGTGCCTATAGAAAGAAGCGATTGCAAAAAATAACAGGATTGTGTTGCTTATTGTAGGGGCCACGACTGAGGTGGCGACCCTCAAGCAGGCACTGTCCGAGGCCGAAAAGAAAACGGCCGCGGAGTGCACCGAGCGAGAGAAACTTGAGGCCCAGGTCGGCGAGGTGCAGCAGGAGCTTCAGGCTCTCAAGAAAAAACATGAGGGTTTGGAGCTTGAGTCCAAGACGCAAGCGTCCGAGCTCGCGGCGGCCCTTGAGACTACCAAGTCCGCCAAGGCCGAAGCCCAAAGGGCCCTCCAAGAGTTGGAGGAGATGAAGAAGATAGCGGCGGGTAAGGCATTCTTTATGCAAAGCAGAAGTATAAAAGTAAAGTACTTGTTACTTACCCAAATCCGGAGCTCTACGGGGGCATTCGCAGATCTTCCCCGCAGCGTATCCGACACCGCCGCATTCTACCACGCCGAAGAGGGCAGCTTGACAGAGAAGGTGTTCTAGTCTCAGTATGCTGAGGCCGGACACCCTGTGCCCTTGAGCGACCAGCTGAAACAGCTGGTCGAGCTCCACAAGGCGGCCGAACAGGCCATGAAGGGCTTCATAGTTCGGCTGTGGCCCGGAGAGGCCCTGCCTGGGAGCTACTTCGGTCTGGTGCAGCGGCTGGTGGAGGCCTGTCCAAGGCTTGAGGTCATCAAGCGCTCCGTCTGCATCAAAGGTGCCCGTAGGGCCCTTGCCCGTGCAAAGGTGCACTGGGGTAAGCTGGATGGTGAGAAGCTTGTGAGGGACGGATCGCCGCCGGGGAAGGAGCATCGCAAGCCCGAGAACTATTACAAGGATGTTCTTGCTGGTGCCCGCCTTGTGGCAGATGAATATACCAAGGATGTAATTTTTGAATGAACTCGCTCGTGTTATCATGTGCGCTGAAAACTTATTCATATGCACTAAGCAATGCTTGAATTTAAAATATTACTTTTTGTGCGGCCGTTTATCAAAAAATTGAGAGATGGCCAGTCGTCGGCTTCTGCCCCCATGCCACTAGTGCTGGGGTGTTCGGGATAAACCTGAGCGCTCTTTTTCCCATGATTGGGTCCGTCGAGGGAGGCGGTCAGCACAATGAACTAGGGAATCGGACTATAATGCTTGAACACTCTCACTTAGCCATAGAACTCTATAATTTTAAATTTCGGCGAAGCCCCTAGTTCGGAAGACCGAGTTCGGGGCGCTATCCACGCCTTGGCCGGACAAAGCCAGCTCCTCGCTCGAAGCGGCATAAGCCTTTAGGGACTCGAAAAACCTCTCGAACAACGACCGGTCTCTCGCCACATCATGACAGTCAGTTTTAGCTTTCTCCACTGAGGTGCTTAGCCCAGCTCAACTGGGGCACAATCGCAGTGGTTCTCCTAGTGCTACCTTAGCCGATATAGCGGAACGTAAGGCACCAAAACATAGGAGCCGGGCAAACCCAACTATTGACCCAAATCATGATTCGGAGCCGATGCATATAGTGCTATAAGTTCGGGGTGCCGCACTTGTGAAAGTGTACGGACTTCTCACGCCATATTAATGGGTACTAAAGCCCCTGGCGTATTTTTCCATACCACAGTGTACTGGTGCAACATGTCATAAACATATATATGAAAAGATGATAATGCAAAAAATAGACAGAAAGCTATGCAATGTTTATAAAGAGGCTATTTATCAAAGCCGAACGATACAACTGGTGCGATAAGCAAAAAGATATTGGACTATTTAGTATGTCCTGACCAGGGGCAGGCCGCGGAGTTGTATTTAAAACAGGTATACCGCTCGTAACAGAGACCGCATGGGAGTTCCGTAATGCGGCATGGCTTGTCTGCCTCCTGGATTCTGCATCGTTTGTGCGGCAGTCGAATTGCCGAACAGGTCGTCCGAAGTATGGAGTCCTGAAAGTAAGAAAAAGTTGAAAAGAAGAATCCGGCAGCCCCTAGTACGTTTTAAGCCGTATATTGGGCATGCCGTTATTGTGCCCCTTCCCCTGTGCCCATGGTATCTCAAGGGCGTAGTTATGTACGCGAGGTACTGGTTTCGCTATGTTGCGAGAGCTGGGGTTGGGGCCGCATTGCTACGCTTGCTCATAGTGTGCCAGGCGGTGCTTCTGTGGGTTACTCCGGGCGCGCTTGGCAGTGTCTGGCTTTTTAACAGCCGGACTGGAGAATTGCCTAAGAAGGCTCCCTGTTCAAGAATTCATTCGATTAACCAGTTAACTTGCCGATTGATCCCTACTCATAGGGTCACCGAGTAGCCGATAAACCGAAAAATTGTCCGATTAATTGATTAAATGGCCGATTAACTTGCCGATTAGCCGATTAATCCCCTACTCGCTAGCCAACCGAGCAACTACCAGTTAATGATTTCCTCAACAATGAGAAGGCTACTTTGTACTTCCGCTGCGAGAGCCGCCTTGTGCTCCTCCATACGGAGGGAGCGTTCGGTGTTTCCGTTGACCGTGATTACTCCTCGAGGGCCTGGCATCTTGAGCTTGAGATATGCGTAGTGCGGTACCGCATTGAACTTTGTGAATGCGGTTCGTCTGAGCAGGGCGTGATAGCCACTACGAAACGGGACTATATCGAATATTAACTCTTCGCTTCGGAAATTGTCTGGGGATCCGAAGACCACGTCAAGTGTTACTGAGCCTGTACAGTTGGCCTCTACACCTGGTATAACGCCTTTAAAGGTTGTTTTTGTGGGTTTAATCCTTGAGGGATCTATGCCCATTTTCCGCACTGTATCCTGATAAAGCAGGTTCAGGCTACTGTCGCCGTCCATGAGGACTCTTGTGAGATGAAATCTGTCGATGATTGGGTCGAGAACCAATGCGGCGAAGCCGCCATGACGGATGCTAGTGGGATGGTCCCTTTGATCAAAAGTGATCGGGCAGGAGGACCATGGGTTGAACTTTGGGGCGACTGGCTCTATCGCGTATACGTCCCGTAGCGCACGCTTCCGCTCCCGCTTGGGAATGTGGGTTGCATATATCATGTTCACCGTCCGCACTTGTGGGGGAAAGCCCTTCTGTCCATTGTTGTTCGGCGGCTTGGGCTCCTCGTCGTCGCTGTGCAGCCCCTTGTCTCTGTTTTCGGCCCTTAACTTGCCTGCCTGCTTGAACACCCAACAATCCTTGTTAGTGTGATTGGCTGGCCTTTCGGGGGTGCCATGTATCTGGCACAAGCGATCGAGTATTCGGTCCAAACTGGACGGGCCCTGAGTATTCTTTTTGAATGGCTTTTTCCGCTGACCGGATTTATAGCCTTTGAATCCGGCATTGACTGCCGTGTCTTCATTGCTATCGCTGCTAACGCGGCATTTTTGCTTATGCCGACGTGTCCTGCCACTTTTGTCCTTGGTATCCGAGTTACCAGGGTTCTTTGATAAGTTGTTACTGCGAGCTAGCCAGCTGTCTTCTCCCGTGCAAAAGCGGGTCATGAGTGTCGTGAGGGCTGCCATAGATTTCGGCTTTTCCTGTCCCAGGTGCCGGGCAAGCCACTCGTCGTGGATGTTATGCTTGAAGGCTGCTAGGGCCTCTGCATCCGGACAGTCGACTATCTGGTTTTTCTTTGTTAGGAACCGTGTCCAGAATTGTCTGGCCGATTCCTCTGGCTGCTGAATTATGTGGCTTAAGTCGTCGGCATCCGGTGGTCACACGTAAGTGCCCTAGAAGTTGTCGAGGAATGCGGCTTCCAGGTCCTCCCAAGAACCGATTGAGTCTGCTGGCAAGCTGTTAAGCCAATGCCGGGCCGGTCCTTTAAGTTTCAGCGGGAGGTATTTGATGGCGTGTAGATCATCGCTGCGTGCCATGTGGATGTGAAGGAGATAATCCTCAATCCATACCGCCGGATCTGTTGTTCCATCGTATGATTCGATGTTTATGGGTTTAAAACCCTCTAGGATTTTATGCTCCATTACTTCATTCGTGAAGCATAGCGGGTGTGCGGCGCCTATGTACTGGGCTATATCACGACGCAGCTCGGAAGAGCTATGTCTGTTGTGTTCGGCCCGGCCGGATTTGTTGTATCCGGAGTGAAGATCATCGTCACGTGTCGTAGGGCGCCTGCGCGATCCGTAGATCGATCTTGTTTGTCTTGCCTTGTCCTCCAGTACGTCTCGTAGGTCTGGCGTGTTTTCCCGTACCTTAGTTGAGCGGCGTCGGGGCATGGCTTGGGTGGAGGGTCGAGAGGCCTCTCTGTCGCGGCCGCGAGGTGGCCAGTCTGCCATGTCGTGCGCTGGTGATGTAGGTGCTTCCTCCTCTAATCAGGGTAGCGGCCTGCGCTTTGGGTAACTCTTGGGAGGGCGTTCGAGTTCATACTCTTCGGCCGCAAGGACTTCAGTCCATCTGTCAGCTAGCAAATCTTGGGCAGCTCTAAGCTGTTGCTGCTTTTTCTTGAGGCTGCTTGCCGTGGCTAAAAGCCTACGTTTGAAACGCTCCTGCTCGGCGAGGTCTGATGGTATGACGAATTCGTCGTCATCGAGGCTTGCCTCATCTTCGGAGGGGGGCATATGGTTATCATCCTCAACCTCCTCGTCTACCGCTCTCTCCTGAGGGCTGGCTTTTCCATCTTCCTATGCCGAATCTTGCTGAGGTGGGTGTTCTTCGATGCTATCCGGGGTAGTATTATCTCCCGTGCCGGAATCATCGTTTTTGCTTTGGCGGGATTTAGAGCGGCGCCGCTGACGCCGGCGCTTTGGCTGTTTCTTGGGGGTGTCATCCCCCGCTGTTCCATCGCCATCTCCATCTTTTGGAGTATCCACCATATATATGTCATATGACGAGGTGGCCTTCCAGCGCCCTATAGGTGCTGGTTCCTGATCGTCTCCTACATCGTCGTCCATACCGTCGATGTCTTGGAGCCGAAGTCAAGCATGTCAGTTAAATCGTCGACAGTGGCTACAAAGTGGGTGGTGGGTGGGCTTTGAATTTCTTCGTCCGTATCCCATCCTCGCTGACCGTGATCCGGCCAGGGCTCTCCTGATAAAGAGAGAGACTTAAGAGTATTCAGGATGATGCCAAAAGGCGAGTGCTGAAAGATGTCTGCGGCGGTGAACTCCATTATCGGCGCCCAATCGGATTCGATTGGCAGGGGCGCGGGGGGTTCGGAGGCGGGAAGGAGTCCGGATCCTCGGAGTCACGGATCATGCAGAGTACGGGGATAGCGTTCGGCTCGATCGCCTTTAGGATCGCAGCCCCCGAGGTGGCGTCCAACCGCTCGTCCTCGATTGGCGCAATAGGCTCCGAGTTAGAGGTTGGAACCGATGCGTGTGCGGCCTCCAGGACACTATCCGGAGGCAGAGCTAGATCATGCCCCTCGAGATAGTGCAGTGCGCTTGGACGTGGCTCGAACCCGTCGAAGATCAAGTCTCCGCGGATGTCAGCCGTGTAGTTTAAGCTTCCAAACCTGACTTGATGGCCAGGGGCGTAGCTTTCGATCTGCTCCAAGTGGCCAAGAGAATTGGCCCGCAGAGCGAAGCCGCCGAAGATGAAGATCTATCCGGGGAGAAAAGTCTCACCCTGGACCGCATCGTTGTTGATGATCAAAGGAGCCATAGGGCCTAAAGGCGACGACACAGAGGAACTCTCAATGAAAGCACCAATGTCGGTGTCAAAACCGGCGGATCTCGGGTAGGGGGTCCCGAACTGTGCGTCTAGGCCGGATGGTAACAGGAGGCAGGGAACACAATGTTTTTACCCAGGTTCGGGCCCTCTTGATGGAGGTAAAACCCTACATCCTGCTTGATTAATATTGATGATATGGGTATTACAAGAGTAGATCTACCACGAGATCAAGGAGGCTAAACCCTAGAAGCTAGCCTATGGTATGATTGTTGTGTATGGAGTTGATAAAGTTGTCCTACGGACTAAAACCCTCTGGTTTATATAGACACCGGATAGGGTTAGGGTTACATAGAGTCGGTTACAATGGTAGGAGATCTTGAATATCCACATCACCAAGCTTTCCTTCCACGCCAAGGAAAGTCCCATCCGGACACGGGACGAAGTCTTCAATCTTGTATCTTCATAGTCCGGGAGTCCGGCTGAAGGTATAGTCCGGCTACCCGAACACCCCCTAATCCAGGACTCCCTCAGTTTGAGTTGCATGTTTTATTATTGGTGTTGTCCTATGGTGCTCTCCGTGTCGCACAAGTGTGAGGGATCACCGCTGTAGGGTGTTGCAATACGTTCATGATTCGCTTATAGTGGGTTGCGTGAGTGACTGAAACACAAACCCGAGTAAGTAGGTTGTTTGCGTATGGGATAAAGAGGACTTGATACTTTAATGCTATGGTTGGGTTTTACCTTAATGATCTTTAGTAGTTGCGGATGCTTGCTAGAGTTCCAATCATAAGTGCATATGATCCAAGTAGAGAAAGTATGTTAGCTTATGCCTCTCCCTCAAATAAAATTGCAATAATGATTACTGGTATAGTTATCGATTGCCTAGGGACAAATAACTTTCTCGTAAGAAAAAGCTCTTTACTAAAACTAACTTAGTTGTGTCTTTATCTAAACAGCCCCTACTTTTTATTTATGTAATCTTTAATATCTTGCAAACCTATCCAAAAACACCTACAAAGTACTTCTAGTTTCATACTTGTTCTAGGTAAAGCGAACGTCAAGCGTGCGTAGAGTTGTATCGGTGGTCGATAGAACTTGAGGGAATATTTGTTCTACCTTTAGCTCCTCGTTGGGTTCGACACTCTTACTTATCGAAAGTGGCTACAATTGATCCCCTATACTTGTGGGTTATAAAGACCTTTTTCTGACGCCGTTGCCGGGGAGCAATAGCGTGGGGTGAATATTCTCGTGTGTGCTTGTTTTCTTTATCACTAAGTAATTTTTGTTTGCTGTTCTTAGTTGTTCTCTATCTTTAGTTATGGATATGGAACACGAAATACCAAAAAAATTAGGTGTACTTGCGGCTCATGGAGAGGAGGAACCTCCTAAAACCCTCGATGTTGGTTATGTGAAAGATATTATGTACTACTTTAATAATCCTGAGAAAACCCCATTCAATTATGTAATGGGAGTAACGTTGGATCAACGCGGATACTTTAGGGATTATCTCTTGACACAAAAAGGGAAACTATTATGAGATCAAAATCATATATTGAATTGGTATGCTAGGCAACTATGCTTGAGATATGATTATACTTCTTGCTCTAGGATGAAGGCTCCACACCTTCCCTTTTTATGTGAATTTAATGATAATAAAACCTTAGCTTCTTATGCTAATGGTATATATGATTACTATGATGTGGAACAAATAAAAGAATTTGTTGCTTTCATGGGTGCTTATGAAATTGCATCTATGTTTAAAGAGTTTGAAGATTTTGATGATTCGGTTTATAGACCTAAAAATTTAGCTATCCTTAAATATTGCTATGAGAATAATGAATACAATTCCGATATTAATGCACTTATTGAGAAAGTCTCCGCTGTCCAAGAAGAGACTAATATTTTGCAGGAATCTATGGAAGAAGAAGTTGATGAAACTGTGAGCTCATTGGATGACAAAGATGAGGAGAGTGAAGAACAAAAGAGGAAGAGTGGATTGATCACCCGTGCCCAACTTCTAATGAGAGTAACTCTTCAACTCATACATTGTTTAATTCCCCTTCATGCTTACCGAAGGATGAATGCTATGATAATTGTTATGCTCTCGTTGATTCTTTTGAAATATCCCTTTTTGATGATGCTTGCTATGCTTGTGGCCAAGATGCCAATATGAATTATGATTATGGAGATGAACTTGCTATAGTTCCTTATGTTAAACATGAAATTGTTGATATTTCACCCATGCATGATAGCCCTATTATCTTTTTGAATTCTCCCGACTACACTATATCGGAGAAGTTTGCACTTATTAAGGATTACATTGATGGGTTGCGTTTTACTATTACCCATGAAGATTTTGATAGAAATAATATGCATGTGCTTGCTGCTCCTACTTGCAATTATTATGAGAGAGGAACTATATCTCCACCTCTCTATGTTTCCCACATGATAAAATTGCAAGAAACTGTTTATACTATGCATTGCCTTTACTTTGTGTGCATGAATTGTTATTTTATGACATGCCTATGCATAGGAAGAGAGTTAGACTTCTTCATTGCATGATATATGTTACTTTGTGCTCACTACTAAATTACAAATCATTGTTAATTAAAATTGGCTTTGATATACCTTGGGATCCGGGTGGATTCATTACTTGAGCACTATATGTCCAGCTTAATGGCTTTAAAGACAGCGCAGCCAGGGAGACAACCCGGAAGTTTTAGAGAGTCATTTATTTCTGTTGAGTGCTTTTATATAGTTCAAAAACAAAATAAAATAAAGAGGGGAACCCAAAAAAATTTCAAAAAGGAAAGTGAAAGTGAGAAAGACAAGCATTGTTGAAGTGGGAGAGCTCCTTGAACTTTGTTCATGCTCATGGAACTTTGTGAATCTTGATTACAGAAACTTTTCAACAAAAATAATTATACCCTTGTACAATTCCATTGTATTATAAAAATAATGTGCCAAGGTTTGCCTTTAGGTTGTTTACATTTGCTTGATGCTTTGTACGGTGCAGGACAGAAACTTTGGCTGTAGTGCACGATTTTAAATTTTTAGCTGGAACATCAAATGGTTATGATTCTTTTTGTACTGTCTTTCTATACAAATTTTTTATTTTTCCTAATTTTGGCAGAATTTTTCAAGTATCAGAAGTATGGTGAATGTTCAGATTATTACAGACTGTTCTGTTTTAGACAGATTCTGTTTTTGATGCATAGTTTGCTTGTTTTGATGAAACTATCAATTTATATCAGTGGATTAAGCCATGGAAAAGTTATATTACAGTATACACAATGCAAAAACAAAATATGAGTTGGTTTGTAACAGTACTTAGAGTAGTGATTTGCTTTGTTATACTACCGGATCTTACCGAGTTTTCTGTTGAAGTTTTGTGTGGATGAAGTGTTCGATGATCGAGAAGGTCTCGATATAAGAAGAAGGAAGAGAGGAAAGAGCTCAAGCTTGGGGATGCCCGAGGCACCCCAAGTAAATATTCAAGGAGACTCAAGCGTCTAAGCTTGGTGATGCCCCGGAAGGCATCCCCTCTTTCTTCAACAAGTATCGGTATGTTTTCGTATTCGTTTCGTTCATGTGATATGTGCAATCTTGGAGTGTCTTTTGCTTTTAGTTTTCAATTTTATTTTATGCACCATGCTGATATGAGATAGTCCTTGGTTGATTTATAGAATGCTCTATGCACTTCACTTACATATCTTTTGAGTATGGCTTTATAGAATGCTTCATGTGCTTCACTTATATCATTTGAAGCTTGGATTGCCTGTTTCCCTTTACATAGAAAACCGCCATTTGTAGAATGCTCTTTTGCTTCACTTATATTTGTTAGAGCGTGGGCATATATTTTGTAGAAATAATTAAACTCTCTTGCTTCACTTATATCTATTTAGAGAGATGACAGGAATTGGTCATTCACATGGTTAGTCATAAAATCCTACATAAAACTTGTAGATCACTGAATATGATATGTTTGATTCCTTGCAGTAGTTTTGCAATATAAAAATGGTGATATTAGAGTCATGCTAGTGGGTAGTTGTGGATTAGTAGAAATACTTGTGTTGAGGTTTGTGATTCCCGTAGCATGCACGTATGGTGAACCGTTATGTAACGAAGTCGGAGCATGATTTATTTATTGATTGTCTGCCATATGAGTGGCGGTCCGAGACGAGCGATGGTATTTTCCTACCAATCTATCCCCCTAGGAGCATGCGCGTAGTACTTTGTTTCGATGACTAATAGATTTTTGCAATAAGTATGTGAGTTCTTTATGACTAATGTTGAGTCCATGGATTATACGCACTCTCACCCTTCCACCATTGCTAGCCTCTCTAGTACCACACAACTTTCGCCGGTACCATAAACCCACCATATACCTTCCTCAGAACAGCCACCATACCTACCTATCATGGCATTTCCATAGCCATTCCGAGATATATTTCCATGCAACCTCCATCATCATCATATACATGACTTGAGCATCATTGCCATATTGCTTTGCATGATCGTAAGATAGCTAGCATGATGTTTTCATGGCATGTCCGTTTTTTGATGTCATTGCTATGCTAGATCATTGCACATCCCGGTACACTGCCGGAGGCATTCATATAGAGTCATATCTTTGTTCTAGTATCGAGTTGTAATATCGAGTTGTATGTAAATAAAAGTGTGATGATCATCATTATTAGAGCATTGCCCCAGTGAGGAAAGGATGATGGATACTATGATTCCCCCACAAGTCGGGATGAGACTCCGGACGAAAAAAAATAAAAAGAAAAAAAGAGAAAGGCCAAAAAAGAGAATGCCCAAAAAATAAAAAATAATATGAGAGAAAAAGAGAGAAGGGGCAATGTTACTATCCTTTTACCACACTTGTGCTTCAAACTAGTGCCATGTTCTTCATATAGAGAGTCTCTTGAGTTCTCACTTTCATATACTAGTGGGAATTTTCATTATAGAACTTGGCTTGTATATTCCGATGATGGGCTTCCTCAAATGCCCGAGGTCTTCATGAGCAAGCAAGTTGGATGCACACCCACTTAGTTTCAGTTTGAGCTTTCATACACTTATAGCTCTAGTGCATCCGTTGCATGGCAATCCCTACTCACTCACATTGATATCTATTGATGGGCATCTCCATAGCCCGTTGATACGCCTAGTTGATGTGAGACTATCTTCTCCTTTTTGTCTTCTCCACAACCACCATTCTATTCCCCCTATAGTGCTATGTCCATGGCTCACGCTCATGTATTGCGTGAAAGTTGAAAAGGTTTGAGAACGTCAAAAGTATGAAACAATTGCTTGGCTTGTTATCGGGGTTGTGCATGATGTGAATATTTTGTGTGGTGAAGATGGAGCATAGCCAGACTATATGATTTTTAGGGATAACTTTCTTGGCCATGTTATTTTGAAAAGACATGATTGCTTTATTAGTACGCTTTAAGTATTATTGTTTTTATGTCAAATGATAGACTATTGCTTTGAATCACTCGTATCTTAATATTCATGCCATGATTAGACATGTGATCAAGATTATGCTAGGTAGCATTCCACATAAAAAATTATCTTTTTTATCATTTACCTACTCGAGGATGAGCAGGAATTAAGCTTGGGGATGTTGATGCGTCTCCGTCGTATCTATAAGTTTTTATTGTTCCATGCCAATATTCTACAACTTTTATATACTTTTGGCAACTTTTTATACTATTTTTGGGACTAACATATTGATCCAGTGCCCAGTGCCAGTTCCTGTTTGTTGCATGTTTTTTGTTTCGCAGAATATCCATATCAAACGGAGTCCAAACGGGATAAAAACTGATGGAGATTTTTTTTGGAATATATAGGGTTTTTGGGAAGCAAAATCCACGCGAGACGATGCCCGAGGGGGCCACGAGGCAGGGGACGCGCCCCTGACCCTCGTGGCCACCCCGTAAGGCGGTTGATGCCCTTCTTTCGCTGCAAGAAAGATAATATCCGGATAGAGATCGTGTTAAAATTTCAGCCCAACTGGAGTTACGTATCTCCGGGAATATAAGAAACAGTGAAAGGGATGAATTTGAGAACGCAGAAACAGAGAGAGATAGAGAGACAGATCCAATCTCGGAGGGGCTCTCGCCCCTCCCAAGCCATGGAGGCCAAGGACCAGAGGGGAAACCCTTCTCCCGTCTAGGGAGGAGGTCAATGAAGAAAAAGACGAAAGGGCCCCCTCTCCCCTTCTCTTCCGGTGGCTCCGGAACGCTGCCGTGGCCATCATCATCGCCGCAATCTTCACCAACAAATTCACCACCATCATCACCAACTCTTCGCCCCTCTATGCAGCGGTGTAACCTCTCTCTTACCCGTTGTAATCTCTACTTAAACATGGTGCTCAACGCTATATATTATTTCCCAATGATGTATGGCTATCCTATGATGTTTGAGTAGATCTGTTTTGTCCTACGGGTTATTTGATGATCGTGATTGGTTTGAGTTGCATGTTTTATTATTGGTGCTGTCCTACGGTGCTCTCTGTGTCGCGCAAGCATGAGGGATCCCCGCTGTAGGGTGTTGCAATACGTTCATGATTCGCTTATAGTGGGTTGCGTGAGTGACTGAAACACAAACCCGAGTAAGTAGGTTGTTTGCGTATAGGATAAAGAGGACTTGATACTTTAATGCTATGGTTGACCTTAATGATCTTTAGTAGTTGCGGATGCTTGCTAGAGTTCCAATCATAAGTGCATATGATCCAAGTAGAGAAAGTATGTTAGCTTATGCCTCTCCCTCAAATAAAATTGCAATAATGATTACCGGTCTACTTATCGATTGCCTAGGGACAAATAACTTTCTCGTAACAAAAAGCTCTTTACTAAAACTAACTTAGTTGTGTCTTTATCTAAACAGCCCCTACTTTTTATTTATGTGATCTTTATTATCTTGCAAACCTATCCAAAAACACCTACAAAGTACTTCTAGTTTCATACTTGTTCTAGGTAAAGCGAACGTCAAGCGTGAGTCGAGTTGTATCGGTGGTCGATAGAACTTGAGGGAATATTTGTTCTACCTTTAGCTCCTCGTTGGGTTCGACACTCTTACTTATCGAAAGAGGCTACAATTGATCCCCTATACTTGTGGGTTATCAATAATTAACACCGAATAATGCACCACAAGTAGGATATAATTTTCATTTCATGATTATTGACTTTCCTGCATGCATAGGGAATCACAAACCTTAAAACCAATATTCCTACTAAAGCATAATTACTCATCAACATAACTCACATATCACATCATCATATCTCAAAACTATTACTAAGAATCAAGTTTATTTTCTCCAGTGATCTTCATGACATTTTTTTCTTTATCCTTCTTGGATATCTATCACTTTGGCACTAATTTTCATTTGTTGCTTTTCATAAGCTCAAACAAATATAAGTGAAGATCATGAGCATAAAAAATTCTTTCTCTCAAAATAATTTAAGTGAAGCAAGAGAGAATTTCTTCAAAAATTTACTAACTCTCAAATAAATCTAAGTGAAGCACTAGAGCAAGTCCATTGCTCATAAAAAATTTAAGTGAAGCATAGAGAGCAATTCTAACAAGGCATGGCATAATTTTGGCTCTCTCAAATAGGTGTGTCGAGCAAGGATTGATGACTTAAAACACAAAATAAAACAAGCAAAGACACATATCATACAAGACGCTCCAAGCAAAACACATATCATGTGACGAATAAAACTATAGTCTCGAGTAAAATACCAATAATTGCTGGAAGAAAGCGGGGATGCCACTCGGTGGCATCCCCAAGCTTAGTTGGTTGCTTATTCTTGGATAATAGCTTGGGATGTCGGGGAATCCCCAAGCTTAGGCTCTTACATCATTCCTTCATCCATCGTAAGATAACCCAAAACTTGAAAACATCAATCACACCAAACTCAACAAAGCCTTCGTGAGATCCCTTAGTATAAGAATAATAAACTACTACTATAAGTGATGTATCAAACCAATACATATTTTGTTTTTGTATTATATCTACTATATTACAACTTTTCTATCGCAAAAACTCATCAAAGAAAACTATAGAGCCATCAAAATAAGCACACAACACAAAGAAAACAGAATCTGTCAAAACAGAACAGTCTAGAGCAATCTGACTATTTCGAATACTTCTGTAACTCAAAAAACTCTGGAAAATTAAGACAGTCCGAGAAATTTGTATATTGATCTACTGCAATTGGAATGGGTATTTTATCACTCTCTGGTAAAATTTAAAATTAATTTCGTGAGGGTAAAAGTTTCGGCAAGATCAAACAACTATTGCCCAAGAAGATCCTAAAGGCTTTACTTGTCACAAACACTAACATAAAAAACACAATCATAACAGTAGCATAATTGTGCTAACACTCAAGAACAGAAAGCAAAAAAGCAAAAATAAATTTTATTCATTGGGTTGCCTCCCAACAAGCGCTATAGTTTTACGACCTTAGCTAGGCATAAAGCAAGGATCTAAGTTTTGTCATCTTTGGTTCGAGATCCATAAGATGCCCTCATGACTGATTCATAAGGTGGCTTAATTCTAGTTCTAGGAAAGTGTTTCATACCCTTCCTCAAAGGAAATTGGGACTTAATATTGCATTCTTTCATATCAATCACGGCACCGATAGTGCGTAAAAACGGTCTACCAAGAATAATTGGACAAGACGGATTGCAATCAATATCAGGAACAACAAAATATATGGGCACATTATTCCTATTTGCAAGAATAAGAACATCATTAATTCTTGCCATAGGCTTTTTAATAGTAGAATCCGCCAAGTGCAAATTCAAAGAACATGATTCAATATCGGTAAGACCAAGCACATCACATAAAGATTTGGGAATTGTGAAAACACTAGCACCCAAGTCACACAAAGCAAAACACTCATAATTTTTAACCTTGACTTTGATAGTAGGTTCCCATTCATCATGCAATTTTCTAGGAATTGATACTTCTAATTCCAACTTTTCTTCCAAAGCTTTCATCATAGCATCAATAATATGTTTAGTAAAAGCTTTGTTTTGTTCATAATCATGGGGGTGAATTCGTCATGAATTGCAACAAAGAAATACAATCAATCACAGAGAAACTATCATAATTAAAGTCTTTGTAATCCAAAAGAGTGGGCACATAACTAGCTAAAGTTTTGACCCCTCCAAACCCATTTTCATCAATTTTCTCAACAAGATTTTCACCCTCTGAAATATTGGGACGACTTCTACCTAAAGTTGACTCTTCTCCAGTCCCTTTTTAATCATTCTTAACTTTACTAAACAAGGAAACAATAGAAGAAACACCAATCATTTTAAGATCTTCATCATTTTTGCAAGAATAATCACCAGAAAAAGATTTTTCTAAAAATTCTCTTTTAGCTCTAAGCATAGAAATTCTTTTCTTACTTTCATCCATAGAAACATAAAGAGCTTTAATTGATTCATCTACTTTAGGCACAAAAAATTTCAACTTGAGATTTTCCACATCATGAGCAATTCTATCAACACTTTTAGACAAATCATCAATCTTATTCAACTTTTCTTCTATGGAAGTGTTGAAAACTTTTTGTGTATTGATAAATCCTTTAATATTATTCTCAAGATCAGAGGTGTTCCTATTATTATTGTAAGATTGATTTCCATAGGAACTACCATAATTGTTAGAGGAATTACTAGGAAAAGGCCTAGGATTAAACTTTCCTCTATAAGCATTGTTGTTGAAATTATTGCGAGAAGTAAAATTCACATCAATGGCATCACTATTTTGCTCAATCAAAGTAGATAAAGGCATATCATTAATATCAATAGGAGAACTTCTACTAGCAACCAATTTCACAAGAGCATCAACCTTTTCACTCAAAGAAGAAATTTCTTCAACCGAATTAACTTTTTTACTAGTAGGAGCTCTTTCGGTATGCCATTGCGAATAATTTGCCATGATATTATCAAAACATTTGGTGGCTTCACCCAAAGTAATTTTCATAAAAGTACCACCTGTGGCGGAATCTAAAAGATTACGAGAAACAAAATTCAATCCCGCATAAAATCTTTGTATGATCATCCAAAGATTTAACCCATGAGTTGGGCAATTCATTAGCATCATTTTCATCCTTTCCCAAGATTGCACAACATGCTCATGTTCAAGTTTCTTGAAATTCATGATATGGGTTCTAAGGGAAATAATTTTTGCGGGAGGA
The DNA here is from genome assembly GCF_003073215.2 of Triticum urartu. Lineage (NCBI taxonomy): Eukaryota > Viridiplantae > Streptophyta > Magnoliopsida > Poales > Poaceae > Triticum > Triticum urartu. The sequence continues at coordinate 318,318,597 of NC_053026.1, read as the reverse complement.
AAAATACTTAGTGATAAAAGCATCTTTGCACTTATTCCAAGAATTGATACTGTTGATACCAATTTTTTGCAGAATCATGCAAAGAGAACGGAAATAATTTCATCTTGACCACATCATTGTTTACATCTTTTTTTCTTTTGCATATCGCATAATTCCACGAAGGTATTAAGATGGTATGCGGCATCCTCATTAGGAGTACCAGAAAATTGGTCTTTCATAACAAGATTCAGCAAAGCAGTATTAATATCACAGGTCTCCGCACTAGTGGCGGGAGGAGCAAGCTGAGTGCCAATAAAATCATTGTTGTTGGTATTTGAGAAATCACATAACTTGGTGTTCTCTTGAGTCATGATGACCACACAACAAGATTGCACTCAAAAACAGATCCGGCAAGAAAATGGTGAACGGAAAAAGAGAGGCGAATAAAACGACAATTTTTTGTGAAGTGGGGGAGAGGAAAACGAGAGGCAAATGGCAAATAATGTAAATTGCAAGGAGATGAGATTTGTGATTAGGAACCTGGTATATGTTGAAGATCCTCCCCGGAAATGGCGCCAGAAATGGCACGTGGCCGGGAAACCATCTTGACTTGATCCTCCCCGGCAACGGCGCCGGATATTCGCCTTGATGGTAGCTGGAACTACATCGGTATTTCCCTGGAGAGGGAGGGATGATGTAGCATAGCGACGGTAGGTATTTCCCTCAGTTATGAAACCAAGGTTATTGAACCATTAGGAGAACCAAGCAATACAATGTAAACAACCCCTGCACACAAATAACAACACCTCGCAACCCGACGTGTTAAAGGGGTTGTCAATCCCTTTCCGGTTACGGCGCCAGAAACGGCGTGTGACGGGAGATAAAGTTGTAAATATTGATAGATCGAACGCCAAATAAAAGAAATTGCAGAAAGGTGTTTTTGGATTTTTGGTTTAATATATCTGAATAAAAATGCAAACGAAAAGTAGATCACAAGGCAAATATATGAGAAAGAAGACCCGGGGGCCGTAGGTTTCACTAGTGGCTTCTCTCGAGGAACATAGCAAACGGTGGATACACAAATTACTGTTGGGCAATTGATAGAACTTCAAATAATTATGATGATATCCAGGCAATGATCATTACATAGGCATCACATCCAAGATTAGTAGACCGACTCCTGCCCGCATCTACTACTATTACTCCACACATCGACCGCTATCCATCAAGCATCTAGTGTATTAAGTTCATGGAAAAATGGAGTAATGAAATAAGAACGATGACATGATGTAGACAAGATCCGTTTATCTATATGGAGGTAGATATAGATCTCATCTTTTTAATCCTTAGTAGCAACGATACATACGTGTCGGTTCCCTTTCTGTCACTGGGATCAAGCACCGTAAGATCGAACCCACTACCAGGCACCTCTTCCCATTGCAAGATAAATAGATCAAGTTGGCCAAACAAAACCCAAATATCATAGAAGAAATACGAGGGTATAAGAGATCGTGCATATAAGAGATCAAAGAAACTCAAATAACTTTCATGGATATAAAAAGATATGACTGATCATAAACTCAAAGTTCATCGATCCCAACAAACACACTGCAAAAGAGTTACATCATATGGATCTCCAAGAGACCATTGTATTGAGAATCAAGAGAGAGAGAGAGAGAGAGAGAGATGAAGCCATCTACCTACTAACTACTGACCCAAAGGTCTACAAAGAACTACTCACGTATCATCGCAGAGGCACCAATGGAGGTGGTGAACCCCATCCGAGATGGTGTTTAGATTGGATCTGGTGATTTTGGACTCTGCGGCGGCTGGATGAATATTTCATTGACTCCCCTAGGGTTCTAGTATTTTTTTGGGGTATTTATAGAGCAAATAGGCGGTCCGAGGGGCACCCGAGGTGGGCACAACCCACTAGAGCGTGCCTGGGCCTCCTGGCGCACCCTGGTGGGTTGTGCCCCCCTCGGGACACCCCCTAGGTGCAACTAGGGCCCATTGCCTTCCTTATGGCCCATAAAAAATCTCTGTAAAGTTTCGTGGCATTTGGACTCCTTTTGATATTGATTCTCTACGATGTAAAAAAACATGAAAAAAATAGCAACTGGCACTTGGCATTATGTCAATAAGTTAGTACCAAAAATGATATAAAATGACCATAAAATGATTATAAAACATCCAAGATTGATAATAAAATAACATGGAACAATCAAAAATTATAGATACGTTGGAGACGTATCAACTGGCCTTAGAATTTCAGCAAAGCGTTCAAATTCTTCATAATCATTCTTTTTGGTTGACTTAGGTGGAAAAGGCATTGGTTTTTGAACCCACGGTTCTCTTTCTTTACTGTGTTTTCTAGCCACAAAGTCTCTTTTATCATACCTTTTATCTTAGGTCATGGGTTATCAAGATCAACAGGTGGTTCTATCTCAACATCATTGTCTTGTTCTTTATTATTATTATGTTGAGAGTCTTCATGAATATCAACATTATCTTTTTCATTATCACTAGGTGAATGTTCATTACTAGACTGAGTTTCAGCATCAGAGATAGAAGTTTCATTATCATTATCAGGAGGTTTTTCTATTTTAGGTTCACTAGGAGCATGCAAATTCCTACCACTTTTCATTTTCTTTTTCTTTCTAGAAGGACTAGGTGCACTAGTGTTATTTCTTTGTGAGTCTTGTTCAATTCTTTTTGGGTGTCCTTCAGGATAAAGTGGTTCCTGAGTCATTTTACCTCCTCTAGTTGCAACTCTAACAGCAAAGTCATGTATATTATTATTCATTTCATCTAGCAACTCTCTTTGAGATTTAGCAACTTGTTCTAACTGAGTTTGAACTATAGAAGCGTGCTTTCCAACACCTCTAACATCATTTGAGATTCTAAATAATAAGTCACTCAAGCGAGCAATCATACCAGAATTGTATTTCAATTGTTTCATAACATTTGCATTGAAGTGATCTTGTTTTCTAATGTATTTTTCAAACTTATAAAAGCATTGGCTAGGGTGCATATTGTGAGGATTGTCATTATCATTGAACTTCATTAGAGAATTTACCTCTACCACCTTAGGCAGTGGTGGTGTGTTAAGCCCATGTATTTCTTCAATAGGAGGTAATTTTTTGACATCCTCAGCTTTAATACCTCTTTCCTTCATAGATTTCTTTGCCTCTTACATATATTCTGGACTGAGATATAATATACCCCTCTTCTTCGGAGTGAGTTTAGCCGGTGGTGCAGGAAGAGTCCAATCATCATAATTTTTCAATATGTTATTCAATAATTCTTCAGCTTGTCCAATAGTGCATTCCCTGAAAACACAACCAGCAGAACTATCTAGGAAATCCCTAGAAGCATCAGTTAGTCCATTATAGAAGATATCAAGTATTTTATTTTTATTAAGAGGATGATCGGGCAAAGCATTAAGTAACTGGCAAAGCCTCCCCTAAGCTTATGGGAGACTCTCTTCTTTAATTTGCACAATGTTAAATATTTCATGCAAGGCAGCTTGTTTCTTATGAGCAGGGAAATATTTTCAGAGAAGTAGTAAATCATATCCTAGGGACTACGCACACAACCAGGAGCAAGAGTATTGTACCAAGCTTTAGCATCACCCTTTAATGAGGAAGGAAATAATTTGAGAATAAAGTAATAGTGAGTTTTCTCATCATGAGTAAAAAGGGTGGTTATGTCATTCAACTTAGTAAGATGTGCCACAACAATTTTAGTTTCATAACCATGGAAAGGATCAGATTCAACCAAAGTAATTAACTCTGGGTCGATAGAGAATTCATAATCCTTATCATCAATAAAGATTGGTGAAGTAGCAAAATTAGGATCATATTTCATTCTAGCATTCAGAAAATTTTCTTTATACTTGCATAGTAATTTCTCTAGATCATCTCTATCCTTACAAGCAAGAATATATCTAGTTATCTCCTCATTCATAACATAACATTCCAGTACCTTAGGCAATTCATATCTAGGAAGGCTAGTTCTAGTAGGTGTTTCAGGAGATTCAGTTTCAAGCTCATCATCAGATTCAACAACATCATGTTGTATTACTCTAGCAATTTGTTAATCAAAAAATTCACTAAGTGGCACATCATCATTATCAAGCAAGGTACTAGCATCATCATAAGCATTGTCCATAGCAGAAGTAGCATCATCAATAACATGCGACATATTAGAATTGATGGCATGTGGTGGTGTTGCAAGTTTACTTATAACAGAAGGTGAATCTAAAGCAGAACTGGATGATAGTTCCTTACCTCCCCTCGTCTTAGAGGGAAAAATCTTAGTCTTAGCATCCTTCAGATTCTTCATAGTGATAAATTGATAATAATCCCAAGTGACTCAAAAGTTTATTACATTTCCTGGTCTGCCGAGGACAGCACTAGATTGATTGCTCCTCGTTTTATTAGGGATCGGGATAGTTGTTTGGTACAAATTTAGTGCACAAGATCCACTTACTCTACCACTAGGGGTCCTCCCGTCATGAGCGACCAGTAGGATAGGTCGATGTGAGACATTGGTTCGACTCCAATTCATGACGAGTTTCTAAGGACAGCATTCTCTTGAAGATCAAATGCAAAAAAGCAGGTAGGATAAAAGAAGTGCCCCGGGATGGAAAGGTATCGATCGACCAAGAACTTGTCGAATTTCTTTGACCTCGGAGCCCGTACAAGCTCTTCTTCCACAACCATATGTGACCTCCCCGAGTTTCGAACCCCTCGCCCTCTAAATGTGGATCTCCTCCTCCTCGTTGTTGCCGTGGAGAGACCTCACGTCTAGTTGAAATAGATGCAAGTAAAACTTTCTATGCTCCCTGGCAACGGCGCCAGAAAAAGGTCTTGATAACCCACAAGTATAGGGGATGCAACAGTTTTCGAGGGTAGAGTATTCAACCCAAATTTATAGATTCGACACAAGGGGAGCCAAAGAATATTTGAAGGTATTAGCAGCTGAGTTGTCAATTCAACCACACTTAGAGATTAATTATCTACGGCAATGTGATCAGTAGCAAAGTAATATGATAGTTTTGATAATAGTAGCAACAGCAATGGTAACGGCAACATTGATAACAGTAGTTTTGTAACAAGTGCAATAGTAACGATAGCAATGGTAACTTAGCAAGAAAAATATAGGATAAATTCGTAGGCATTGGATCTTGTGGGATGATATTCATCATGAGACAGTTATAACCTAGGGCGATACGGCACTAGCTCCAGTTCATCAATATAATGTAGGCATGCATTCCGTAAATAGTCATACGTGCTTATGGAAAGAACTTGCATGACATCTTTTGTCCTACCCTCCCGTGGCAGCGGGGTCCTATTGGAAACTAAGGGATATTAAGGCCTCCTTTTAATAGAGAACCGGAACAAAGCATTAACACACGGTGAATACATGAATTCCTCAAACTACGGTCATCACCGGGAGTGGTCCCGACTATTGTCACTCTCGGGTTGCCGGATCATAACACATAGTACAGGAGGTGACGGCGGCTCCGTCTCGTGGATCGCGATAATTATTTCTCCCTGATTTTTTCTGGAAAAATAGGATTTTATAGCGTCGGTTTCAGGGTCTGCGGGGCCACCGGGTGGGGACAACCCACCTAGGCGCGCCAGGAGGGGGCACGGCCTGGTGGGCTGTGCCCACCCAGGTGCCCCCTCCAGTGGGTCTTGTCTCCAGAAAGTCTTGTTATTGATATAAAAATCCTCGCAAAGTTTCGTTCCATTCCGAGAAATTTTATTTCTGCACAAAAACAACAGCATGGTAGTTCTGTTGAAAACAACGTCAGTCCGGGGTTAGTTTTATTCAAATCATGCAAATTAGAGTCCAAAACAAGAGGAAAAGCGTTAGGAAAAGTAGATATGTTGGAGACGTATCAGTGATGTGTGACGGTGCATAATCCGGTTAGTACCCTCGATATGGTTGCTAACGTGGCTGTAAGTACCAGATCAGAGGTCACATAGGGGTTTTACCTAGGTTCGGGCCTCTATTGAGGAGTAACACTGTACGCCCTTCTTTGTGTTCTTATTCATGGTGGGTATACCTCGGGGCGAGTGGTTACAATGGAGAGATAAGTTGCTACCAAGAGTTTATGTCTATGAGAGAAGATGGCTCAGAGTCCCGTAGTCACCACCTTATATACACAGTGGGGGCTAGGGTTTTACAAGAGGTGGATCTAATCTGTATGCTGACATATTGACGTGGGCTCCAAGATGATCTCTAAACGCTCCATCCAATCCTCCGGGCTCCCTTTGGTCGCCAACTCATTGGCAGGCCTTATGGGCCCCTTGGCAGGCTCACCGTCGGGCTCCTGGGGATAAGCCACCCCTGGTGCACCACATTGTCAACGCAAGTGAGATGCCAAGCGAAAGCTCCGCGCTTTGGCATCGACGTTAGCGGTGCCCGCTGGTGTGGTTATCCTCACATCATTGTGGTTCTCCTATCCGTGGTAGGGTTAGGGGTGACGACCCTATCTATCTTGGACTCGACAGCGGCAACACTTTTTGTCGTCCCCTATCCCAAGGGCATCGTCGTGGAGTTTAGGTGTCCTAGGGTGTGAGGTGGCGTTGTATATGACTTCCTGTGTTATTTTTTGTTGCGACATAGTCGTGTGTGTTTATGTTGCCTTGCTCTCTCGGGATCTGCTTTGTAATAGGGTCTCCTCACTTTCTTACATCGTTCCGCTGTGTACTATAAAGCAAGGAAGGATCCTGCTTCGAGAGAACAACATTCCTATCAACAATCTGGAAATGTGAAACGGAAGTTCTAGGTTTGGGTTGTAGACTCGCAATGAAGGTAAGTAAAGAAGTTTAAGACCACCTGTAGAGATTCTCATGTGTAGGCCTAGGGCCAGATCTAGGCAGCGATATAGCCCTGGTTCAGCCCATACACTAGCAGTCCCAAAACCTTCGGCCTAGCAGGCCTAGCACCCCTTGGCCCAACAGAGACCTCTTGTTAAGTCATTCCCTTTCTTGTGTGTGACCCTGGTGATCCTCATCCATGTGGGAGAGAAAGGCATTGCGCAATTGAAATTTTTGTTGTTGTGCTTTGTAAACTTGTTGTTTCTTAAAATTAGTTTTCGTAATAGTAAGGAAGTTGTCATGGGGCATGCCATCCATGAACAGTGTTCAATGATCCCTATTTGCTCAACTACAAGCTCAACCAATTCTGCATCGCTTACTATATAGGAAGTCATCTTAGTGGTTGTAAGATTGTTGACTGGGAGACTTGCTACATGTAGCGATTCTCATACATGCATACGATGGGGCAATGCACATCTCAAATTTCCGCTTGAAAACATAACGATTATACAAATTACCTTTCATAAAAGTGAGGCGTGGTCATGAGGACCCATCCACGGACATAGCAGAATTGCAAATCTGTTGAACTGCAAGCTCAACTAGTTCTTCATTTATGGGGGAATCCATTTGAGTGATTGTGAGCTAAGTGGAGTCTTGGAAAGCCGAAATATTGATCTTTGCAATGGAGAGTTTATCTTGGCAAACTATTTTGTTACCAATCTCCTGGTCAACATACTAGAGATGTGCCTCTAGGATAATGTTAAGGGGAGATGAGCAAACGATTGATATATTATTATAGTGGGGCACATGCCTGTTTCGAGATGGTCAAACACATGTTTAGGTTATTTTGGGAGGATGCGAGTAGGGCCAAGCCGGTAAAACCCTAGGCCTTGTGCCAAACTCTAAAATAGGCCATACCTCACCAAAAAACAGAACTATAATAATATATTGATCATATTATTTTACATAGCAAAGTGATATATATATATACCAAGAATCATACTTACTCAATCGCTTGGTTGCATAGTCCGCACTTAAATAACACCAATCTTTTAATATTCTTTAAAATAAAATATCCAGTAATATCTCATAATTAATCATCTCCAATACTTTACCCATCAGTGCTATTGTGGCCAAATTGTGAAGTCTTCATTGCGATTATTGTAGTTTGGACTTCAATAGCTTCAATTTAGAGAATTTTATTCCAATCAATTGACTCGTTATCAGAGGATATTGAGCGGTTCTTTTATAATATAATTCTACCCACATATCTCCCTTCTGAGATTTAGTTAAAACATCAATTCTTTGTTTTCTGTTATGCTTTTGGAATCTGGTCATGTTTTCTAGATGAAGACATGAACTAACCTTAATTATATTAAGTTCTTCAAACACTAGACGTATAGCATATAAAAGATGAAAATAACATAATTGGCTACTCCTTTCGATCCAAATTAATTGACAGAGCTTTAACATAACTTCAAGCTTTTACCAAAACGAAACTAGGCAGAAAGCCAAACTCACAGGTAAGACCTCATGGGTCGCTGGTCGAGCTTGAAGACAGACCGATGGGCGACACCACTTGGCTGTTTCTCTCAGTCCTGATCGGCCGACGAGGCAAAGACCTATGGTCTTAACTATGAAGAAAATGAAACGATGAGGAAGAGAGTCCGCACCGTCTTGTCGATCGCCTTATGTCATCGCAGGAGCCTCGAGCAATTGCCTGATCGATCGGCATGCTCGTTGTGCTGCCTAGGCATCAGCCCGGACTAGAGCGACCCATCTAGAGGCGGAGAGGACCACCTTGCGGTAGAGGCTTGAGGATCCAGCTAGCCCTCTAATTCCTTTTCTTAGAGTTTTTTGGTACCTCCAATGTGACGCGGTCTTCGGCAAATTACCATCGCAACTCACACACGGAGCCCCGGTTGGGCCGGCCCATTTAGGCGTCGTGGCGATGTTCGGAATCAAACCAAAGAGCTCGTCCTAAGAGAGTAGGCAGTAGAACCATCTGACCTATAGAGCTTCATTTAAGACAACACAAACTCTTAAGAAACAAACCCCAGCAAAGATTTCAAAAAAAATTAAATGTTAAAAAATATTTTATGAAAATCATGAACACCTTTTTGAAATGAGAACAATTTTTGTAATTCCAAAACAAAATTTGGAAAAGCAAACATTTTTTAAAACTCTAGGAAGAAATTTGAAAACATGAACATATTTTGAAACTTATGAACAATTTTTGAAATGGGAACATCTTTTGAAACTCCTAAAAATGGAAACATGAACATTTTCAAAATTTTCTGAAGAATTTTCTAATAACCTTGCAAAATATGAATTTTTTTGAAAACAGGAACAATTTTTGAAATTTTGCGAAAAATTATTGAAATGTGAAATATTTCAGAAACTCCTGCAAAAATGGAAACATGAACATCATCTAAAATTTATGAATATATTTCAAAATAGTTTTTTTTAATTCCAAACAAAATTTCAAAAAGTTTTGAACATTGAAGAAAAACATACTGAACAAAATTTGAAAACACGGTCATTTTTTGAAAATTGGGCATTTTTTGAACTCCTGAAAAAATGGGACATTTGCGAGCAATTTTTGAATGATGAACATTTTTTAAAATTTGTGCTTGTTTTATAATGGGAACATTTTTTAAAAATAAAATTATTTTTGAAGATCATGGATATATTTTGGATTTACGAAAAAAATTAAGACAACAATTTTTAAAAAATCTGAAAGAAATTTGTAGAAAGAAATATAAAATTCAGATGAAAGGAAAGAAAAAAATTAAATAGGAACAAATGAAAAATAAACATAAAAGGGAAAAAGGAGAGAAAAGAAAAAAAGAAAAGGGGAATAAACAAAAAACGAAAGAAAGAAAAACAGAACAAGAAAACTAGTTCAGGACCTCCTAGAAAGTTCCCAAAATAGAAAAAAAAACCGTCTGGAATCTCTAGAAAGTTCCCAAAACCGGGATCACAACGATCATTAATGGGCCAGCCCATATCACGCACTCGCTCGTGAAGTGTGTGCAAAACCTCGACAGCTTGATGCAACATGCTTCCAATAGGAAATTCCTTTTTTTTGCATGGCCTTTTCTTAGAGTTTTTTATGGTAATAAATGTCTCATTCAAATCATAAAGATTAAAGTACAAGTCACATAAGGACTAACATGACAAAACTAAAAAGATAGTAGACCATTCTCAGCTTGACACCAACGCCCGTCACCTGCCTCCGGCACCACCGCAGCAGCCACCGAAGAAAAAATGTGTAACATCCCGAATTTTCAATTTGGAATGTTATACATTAGATCATCAATGACCCACGGAGAGAGTTGGGGATTTCGTTATTTTCATATTTGAGTTTTCTCAAATTTTGAGAATAGGATCATTTGATTTTATTTATTTTATCATCAATTATTTCTATTACAAAAATATGAGAGAGCGAATAAAATGACTTTCCCACAATAAAGAAATATTGAGGATTTAATAATAAAATCAAATAAGATTTTATTTCGAAGTTTTTCGGTGTTTTATTTGAATATTAGGAAAAAAGTGCGTTTTTCAAAATTGCATTTAGGGCCCAAATAAATGTTCACCTTGTGCGGCTTGATTTTAGAAGCCCGTGAAAATTTATTTTGGAATTTTTGGAGTCCGTTTAGTATTTCTTTTTATTTTTTTCCCAACGGAATAATTAAAAAAACGAACCGACTTAACGGGCCGTGTCCGACCTGGACAACGACCCGGGGGGGGGGGGGGCTTTATAAGCCGAGGCAGCCCACCCCGAGGGAAACCCTAGCCAGCCCACAGCCCAGCCGCCGCCCTAGTCGCCGCCGCCACCACCGCCGCCGACGTCCGCCGCCGCCGCCGCCGGATCCCGCCGTCGAGGTTCGTCGCGCCTCGTTTTCCGTGCCAAAAAAAGAGAAAAAAATCGGCGTTCGTCGTTTTTCTTTTCCTCGGATTAAATCCGCGATTTTTCTGATCGCGATTCCTGATCCGATTTTCATTTTAGTATAACTTTTCACTCGTTTATCGAAATCAGGCGATTCAAGCGCCTAGAGTTTCGTCTCGAAACCCTCTATCTGTTTAACCAACATAAACAAGATTTTGCTACTGTAAAATTTGCCCTAGATCCAGATTACTAGAACGAAGTTGTTTTCTTTCGTCGTTTGACTTTCGTTGCTTCGTTCGATTTGATTCTTTTGCCAATCGGACTTCTTAAGTTGAATCTTCTGGTTAGATCTCTTATTTGAGTTTTACCTGTGCATTAGATGAGTACTTATTGTATGCTTGTTTGTTTGTCTGTGATAGAATATCCGGAGTGCGCCGCCTGTTACTTAGAATCATTAAGTTTCGCGGATCAACAGCAAGGCAAGTAACACTTTGATCATACCTTTTCTACTACCCAGTTTTATTGCATTAGATCAATCCTCACACATTGCATGGTTAGGATCTAATTAAATTGTGGGATGGGAAGTAGATGAGGTAGTACCTATTACCTGTTTATTATCAAACCTTTGGGAGTTACTTCTACATTTGCTTATTATGCCATGCTATGCTAGTAGACGTGGATTGGGTGAGTGATATCCATGACAGATGTGAGATTGTTAATTAATGGTTTATCTAAGGTGGCAACTTAAACACACATCTGGGTGGATTGAGGCACCTGGGTATTCCAGGACTTGCCTGTTTTCTTTTGGACCGCCACCCAGGCTCAAAGGGATCATGAGACTATTCATGCTAGAAACTTCCGTGTGCAGCCACAAGCTATTATGGGCTCTTGCATAGTTGACTAAGTCATGCGAACTCTTACAGTGGTAGACTAGCAGATGTAGGGGATGTAGGTGGTACGATCTACCCGATCGTAAGGTGCTAGCGCTTCTGAAAGACTATGTCTCGGTCATCCGTCTTCTCAAACACCCTGTAGTGCGAGAAACCAAACGGAGGCGATCGAGTCTTGTGGGGAAAAGTGCGCGCAAACCTCTGCAGAGTGTAATAAACTAATCATGGTTAGCCGTGTCCCCGGTTATGGACATCTTGAGTATCTAGTACCTGGATTATCGTGTGAATCTCAACATGTTACTCTAAATTATTTTGTTGGGTTTTGTTTAATGATGATGTTTAATTGGGATTGAGGATGCTGTCAACCATTCTCAATGTTTAACAACCACCATAATAGTAATTAAATTTATTCCTTTGAAGTAGGGAAAAATTGGCTTTACGCAAAACTGTAACCATAGAGCTTTCCACCAGCCAAATATGCATATAGTATAGCTGTTTCATTCCATTACTCTCTATGTGGTGTTACCTTGCCAGCATATTCCATGTGCTGACCCGTCTCGGGCTGCAACGTTAATGTTGCAGACTTTTCAGACGATGATTAAGGAGTTTTTAGGTCGTGGTTCTATACTCAGTGATGCCGTTGGAGTTGATGGACTCACTTATCTTCCAAGCCTTCCGCTGTTATCGTTATTAGATGGCCTTAAGCCATATGTATTGTAATAAGTTCTCTTCTGAGACACTCGATGTAATAAGTGTGTGATTGCTACTCTGCTATAAATCCTCCGAGTACTGTGTAGTGTTAGCATTACTGATCCAGGGATGACACCGGAGCATAGGGATCAGACTGTTTAAGGTATGGTCGCTACAAAGATGGTATCAGAGCACACGCTGACTGTAGGACACGACCACTAAGCTAAAGACCTAGATCACTATTCACTCTCTTCTCTTATGACCTCTCATCTTTTCTACTCTTTAGGATGGCAGATGCAAGGAACAAGTTCACGCAACCGGATGAAGATACACCCTTTGGACGTCACTTGAAGGAAGTCACTAGATACCTGAACATAGGAGTACCAAGCTTCACGGGAACCTACAACGCCACTTTACCTGAAGAAGAGCGCTGGATGATTCAAGTTCAAGTTCCAGGAAGGACGTTCATGCCAGTCACTGAGCCCATAGAGTTTTCTTTTGATGCACCAACTTGGAGTCTAGGAAAGAGCATGGCAGCTCACATCGCCATGGGACGCATTGGAGAAGTCTACCGCAAGGATCTCAAGGATACTATCTACCAGATTTGTGGGCGCCGAGATGAACACTGGGAGATGATCAGCACCAGGAAGGATAGATCAATCGCAGCTTTTATCTAGGAGTTAAACCAGCACATTCGATGACAGGAGAACCAGATGTGCGCCGACATGATAGATCTGAAGAAGGCTAAGACTAGAATCAAGGAACTGGAGGAAGAACTCAAGGCTACACGTGAAGATTATGAAGAGGAAATTGAAGTATTCGTGGATAAGAATGCCGACCTAACAAAGAAGATTGGAATATTTATGGGAGGCCCTACGCCCGTAGATGAAGACGAAGAACCCCAGGAGATTAGCCCGGAAGACTACATCATCATCGACGGCACCGACTCGGAACCAGATAGTAGTGATGATGACTATGTTGATGAAGCTGGAGCAGATATCATGGAGTCAACAACCGTAGAATATTTCTAGTAGACCACCTCATCGGTAGTAGTAGTCCACCATGTAAATATAGTAGTCCGAGCAGTTTTGCGATAGTTAGATCGATTGTATGCCCTTGTTTGATTGAATGAAGTGAATTGTTTGCTTTTGCCTCATGTGCATATGGGTAGTGTTTTCTCTTTAGACACCCTCTATTCTTATATCTCATCTTTTCTAAACCCTCAGATGCCTCCGAGACGTGACCCCGGATTTGCCTTTCCACCGGAGCTCACCCAGTTGATCCAGCAGCAGAACACATTGATGCAGTTGCTAGTCCAGAATCAGAATCGGGGAAACAACAACAACAACCCACCACCACCACCACCTGTTGACCACTTAGCCCGTTTTCTTAGGCTGAATCCGCCGGTGTTTTCCAGTAGCATCGAGCCGATAGTAGCAGATGATTGGCTCCGCAAGACAGCTAGGGAGTTGACCACAGCAGGATGCACAGATGCGGAGAAGGTGAAGTTTGCCGCACATCAGCTTGAAGGACCCGCAGCATCATGGTGGGAGAATTTCACCGCCACTTTCCCAGTCAACACTGTCACATGGGACCAGTTTCAGCAGGCTTTTCGTACTGCCCATGTTTCAGCAGGAGCTATGGCCATGAAGAAGCATGAGTTTCGCAACTTGCACCAAGGAGAACGGACAGTTGGCCAGTATTTGGAGGACTTTAGTAAGTTAGCACGTTATGCCCCAGATGACGTAGCTACGGATGCAGCTAAGCAGGAGAAGTTTCTGGAAGCACTGAATGATGAGTTGAACATGCAGTTGCTGGTGGCAACCTTCAACAACTACCAGGAGTTGGTAGATCATGCTCTTATGATTGAAGGGAAGCAGCAGCAAATTGAGAATCGCAAGAGGAAGTATGGACAAGGAAAGTACAATTCAGGAGCTCAACAGAAGCCACGTTTTACCCCTAGACCGGGAGGACATTTTCAGCATACCCATGGAGGAGGTAGCTCGCACAATCACAATGGCACCAAGAATGGTAATGGCAATGGAGGAAGCAACGGCCAGAACCGCACCAACCCATCAACCCCAGCTAAGAAGGACTTAAGCCAAGTCACTTGCTTTAAGTGTTCGAAGACCAGACATTATGCCAATGAATGTCTGAAGGCCAAAATGGCAATGGAAGTTCTGGGAAGAAGCCGAACCCTTTCAACAGGGGACAGGTGAACCACGTTAGCGTGGAGGAGGTTGAAGCTCAACCCGATGCAGTAATAGGTAAGTTTTTGGTTAAGTCATTTACTGCACTCATTCTTTTTGATACTAGTGCATCGCATTCATACATCTCAAGGGGATTTGTGGATATGTATAACCTACCAACCCAAGCCCTTAGGTCACCCATGTTAGTAACCTCGCCTGGAGAAGAGTATGTGGCTAGTCGATGGTGTGATCGGTTACCATTAAGGATTGGTAACTATGTTTTCCCTCAGACCTAATAGTGTTGGAATCTCAAGGATTGGATGTGATATTAGGCATGGATTGGTTATCAAAGTATGAAGGGAATATTGAGTGTGCTAGCAAGTCAATTTTGCTTACCACACCAGAAGGGAGAAGGATCAAGTATGTATCCCGGCATGTGCCAAAGAGGACTCAAGTAAATTGCCTAATAGGAGTTGCAGGAGGAAGTACCAGTGGTAAGGGATTTTCCTGATGTTTTTCCAGAGGAGTTGCCAGGCATGCCACCGGATAGAGATATTGAGTTTTTGATTGAGCTATTGCCAGGCACAGGGCCAATATCAAAGAGACCATATAGGATGCCAGCAAAGGATTTGGTGGAAGTTAAGAAGCAGATTAAGGAGTTACTGGATAAAGGATATATTCGCCCAAGTTCTTTGCCTTGGGGATCGCCAGTACTACTAGTGGAGAAGAAGGATGGATCGTTAAGGATGGTTGTTGATTATCGAGGATTGAATGAAGTAACGATCAAGAACAAGTACCCACTACCAATGATCAATGATCTGTTTGATTGATTGCAAGGAGCTAAGGTATTTTCCAAGATCGATCTGCGATCAGGATACCACCAGTTGAAGATTCGAGAACAGGATATTCCGAAGATAGCTTTTACCACCAGGTATGGGCTGTATGAGTATACCGTTATGTCGTTTGGTCTGACTAACGCCCCTGCCTATTTTATGAACATGATGAACAAAGTATTTATGGAGTTTTGGGATAAGTTCGTCATAGTGTTCATTGATGATATCCTGGTTTACTCGAAGAATGAAGAGGAACATAAGGAGCATTTGCGTTTGGTACTTGGAAAGCTCAGAGAACATCAATTATATGCCAAGTTCAGCAAATGTGAGTTTTGGTTGAAGGAAGTAGGATTCCTCGGACATGTTATATCCGGAGAAGGTATAGCAGTTGATCCCACTAAAGTGGAAACCGTGACCAAGTGGGAAGCCCCTACAACAGTTGGAGAGATCCGGAGTTTTCTTGGACTCGCAGGATACTACCGGAGATTTATTGAGAATTTCTCAAAGATTGCGAAGCCTATGATGGAGTTATTAAAGAAAGATACCAAGTTCATATGGACGGAGGAATGTGAAGCTAGTTTCCAAGAGTTGAAGAAACGTTTGGTTACCTCACCAATGTTGATTTTGCCAGACCAGACCAAGGATTATGAGGTGTATTGCGACGCTTCACGTCGAGGACTTGGAGCAGTGCTTATGCAGGAAGGGAGAGTTGTTTCATATGCCTCAAGACAACTAAAGCCTCATGAGTTGAATTATGCCACACATGATTTGGAGTTTGTCGGTGTTCTGGGAATGGGGATCCCCAGACTTGCCTGCCTGCGGCCTGCGGCGTGGCTCAAAGGGGGGCCCAGCATGGCCCATCTTCACCAACACAGACCCAAGAACCTCGTGAGGGGCCAAGCCTCGCGGGGCGGACGACGCGGAGCTTCCTCAGGCACGGCCTCATCAGGCTGGCTCGCGAGGAGGCGGAGAGATCAAGGCGGGGTACCTCACGAGGTGCCCGTGACGCAAGCCATGACGACCAAGGGCGCCAGGCGGGTGCCAGCCCGCGCAGTGTCCTCCTTTCCTCTTTGGTGCAAAGGGGGCAAGCGCAGCCGTGGAGTACCGAGGCATCAGGCAAAGGTTGCCATTTCGGTGCAACAAGACCAAGACCCAGAGGACTTCAAGACGGAGGTCATCGTCGAGCCCAAGACGGCGACACCACCAGAGCTTTGTGCAGGCGAAGACTAATTTTGTCAGGATAACTGGTACTAGTTGTCCCCTTCCAAATTAGCCCACCATTGTTGGCTCCCTTCCCGCTCGATATTTGGGAAGAGGGCCAGGGCCTCCATAAATAAGACCAGCCACCCGCAGGATGGAAGCAGCTCGGTGAGGGGGTGAGAGGTTGAGAGAGAGAGAGAAGGGTGAATGAACTCCTCCCAGCAGTTCATCGCCCCAGCTAAGAACAGACCCTTGCGAGGCTATTCTTCCTTGTATTGTTCATCATCATCACCCCAAGAGGCAATCCACCACACCACACACTGGAGTAGGGTGTTACACCACAACGGTGGCCCGAACCAGTATAAACCCTGTGTCTCTTGTGTTGTTCTTTCCATAGCTTAGATCTTAGCGAGGCGGAGGGGTGCAAGTAGGTAGGAGGTGAAATCTCCGTGCGCACCCCAGTGTTCGAACCTCAAGGGTCTGCCGGAACCCGAAATCCGACATTTGGCGCGCCAGGTAGGGGTGCACCGGAATTCGTCTTCCACCACCCTGTTCTTCTCTGACCATCGCGCCCATGTCTGGCGCTCATCGGGCCCGCGCCGTGCGCCGGGCCGCTCTCGCTTCCCGCGTCACCCAGACGGCTCCTGTCAGCGGGCGTCCTTCTCACGACCGGTTTTCCAGACATAAATTTCCAGAAAATGGCCGTTGTGCTCACCAGCCCCAGGATTACTGTTAGCTGATGAGGCACCAACTTGTTACAGAAATTCCAAGCAAAAGTACAAAATGTGTAGTACAAGACCATTGTGGCCTATGAGTACATCAAATGGTTTTCTAGTGGTCGATGGCGGAAGCGGTTTGTGAATCATCAGTGTATGGGACTCCATTTCCCACGGGAACAGCTGACCATGTTAACTCCTATCTTCGCGAGGCTGCTATCACCGTTGCTTAGTTTCCGGGGCTGTCACCGCAACGCTCCTCTCCATGCAGAAATCTGGCCAAGACAATAGCCAGGGATAAGCCAGTGAGTACTTTGAATGTACTCGCAAACATTATGAACACTGGGATAATATAATTGATAATCATGCACTGAAATATTCTATGATCACATCGTCAGTCACAAATAAAATATCTTTTATGCATGCAAGCAGGTTATTTATATGCAACATGAATAAGCAATAATGGAGTGGGAAATAAAATGCCGCAGTCGGGCGTCTGTGCGACACCACATAAAGGGCTTACAAAGTAAATAAATAACAAGCAATGCCATAGTCGGGCGTCTGAGCGACACCACATAAAGGGCTTAAAAAGAAATGCCACAGTCGGGCGTCTGAGCGACACCACATAAAGGGCTTAAAAGAAATGCCACAGTCGGGCGTCTAAGTGACACCACATAAAGGGCTTAAAAGAAATGCCACAGTCGGGCGTCTAAGCGACACCACATAAAGGGCTTAAAAAGAAATGCCACAGTCGGGCGTCTAAGCGACGCCACATAAAGGGCTTAAAAGAAATGCCACAGTCGGGCGTCTGAGCGACACCACATAAAGGGCTTAAAAAGAAATGCCACAGTCGGGCGTCTAAGCGACACCACATAAAGGGCTTAAAAAGAAATGCCACAGTCGGGCGTCTAAGCGACGCCACATAAAGGGCTTAAAAGAAATGCCACAGTCGGGCGTCTGAGCGACACCACATAAAGGGCTTAAAAAGAAATCCACAGTCGGGCGTCTGAGCGACACCACATAAAAGGGCTTGAGAATAAATAATCACAATGAATATCCAGGAGGTAGAACCATCCCCGGGATACTCGATAATACAATAATGCAACGGGTTAGTCCATCATAAAATAATAATCATGGTTCTCACAAGTCACCAGTCGGTATCCAAGTTTGGTTTAACAATTTCACCTCCGAAGACCGACATTAAGACCAACACTTGACCCATCCCAGACTGTAATCCTTAACCATGGACACGGCTATTCGAATAGGTTTAATCTCTGCAGAGGGTGTACTCTTTACCCACGAGTAACGGATTCCTTTAGTCCATCGGGACTAATTCCGTCTACGGCCTTTTAGTTGAAAACACGCCTAACTTGCACACACCAGCTTAACTCACCGGTGTCTGGAATCACCCACGCCACTTGTTAAGCAAAACTCTAAGTGGGGAGGCTACAACCTCGCGTAGCATGGGATCAAATTTATATCGCGCGCTCAAAGGGGTGGCCTCCCCTCTCGGTCCCAACTGGAAACACCCATGCCCCCTGACCAGGTAGCATGCCTACCGGCTACAACCGATATCTTCCACCATGGCCTCTCTGTACGGTGTGTGCTTGAAAGGGGTTGACAACTTACTGAACCATACCCTACCTGCGGCAGGGACAAGTGGTAGTACATAGCAAGTATGGGGGTTACTGGAAACAAGACTCGGTCTAAGGTCGACTCAGGAGGTTTATAAGTTCCCTGTATGACATGTAAACAAATATATTTCAATCAACAAAATCACCACTCAATATACCTTACCATGCCATACCGGACATAACCGTCCCGACGGGGACCGGCGACAAGCTCACTCCTACCCAAGGCAGAGGCTTTCCCGGATTCCTTTCCGGCATGCATGCAAGGCACATGAGGATGATTACCATCACAATTATATTCATTTCCAACAGCAAGGAAATCACTAATATGCTTCCATGCAAATGATCATGTCACATGAAATAACAAGTCCTCTGAAATAAGGTGGTGTTATAAACGTGTCAAATAACACACCAAAAACATTATGCCAGGGTTCCGAATGCTTGCCTTTAATGGTCTGGAGAGGTGGGGGTGCTCTCCAAAATTTTTGAAAGCTTCCTTCTCTCCCAAAAATCCTATTTCCAAAAATATGCAAATAACACATATTTCAAAAACAGTAGAAAAAAAGTTGTTTGGAAAATTTTCAAATAAATCTTAAAATAAACTAGACAATATTTGAGAGATGTAGGAAAAAGAATCAATTTATTTGGAGTTATACTTAAAAAGTTATAGACAGTCAAAGCTGTGGTCAAAATCTGTTATTTAAAATAAAACAGAAAAGAAAATGTTTTGGAGGGGAATACGCTTTCGGAGCGGGGGAAACGTACTGGGGGGATTACGCCTTCACTTAATCCCACGTGGACAGGCACGGGGTTGCTGACAGTGGGTCCAGAGGGCCCACTGGTCAGGTTTGACCAGTCTATCCCTCCCTCCTCTTCCTCTGCCCGAACGGAGGCGAGGCAACGGCGATCGTCGCCGGCGAGCGGCGGCTCCCCGCGGGTTCCAGAGGGTCTGGATGGATCCGCGAGACCGAGGCGGTCCTTCCGGTGGTCGCTGGGTAGACGGGGGTGGACGGAGTCGTCGGCGGTGAGCTTCGCGGCGGAGGGGAGCTTCGGGAGCAGAGTGGTTTTGGGACTACGCTGGTTCCCGATCAAAATCGAGTAGGGGAAAGGGTTCACAGGCGGGAGAGAAGGCTCCTGGTGAAGAGAACGGAGAGGGGGAGGTACTGGAGGTGCCGGATTGGCCGGGGCGGTGGCGGCGGCAGGAGTTGCCGGAGATGAGGAAGGAGGCCTCCCCAGGTCGAATGCGAGCTAGGGGAGTGCCATAGGGGTGGCCTGAGGTTGCCTGCGTGCTCGGGCAAGCTCGGGGGCCTCCTTTTATAGCTCGTCGAGGTCGGTTCCGCGGCGGCCGGATAAGAACGACGGCGGACCGCCTTCCTGTAGTGGCAGGGCGTCGTGGCGGCGACGAGCGCTAGGGGACATGCTTGCGGATGAGCACGCACTGCTCCAGGAGGCAGGTGGCGAGCGGGGGAGGCTCGGCGGCGCCGACATGAGCAGAGGCTGTCGGGCAGCTGCGGCGGCTAGCTCTTGGCCTGCCGGGGCGTGGCGAGGGGCGGCTTGGCGTGTTGCGGTGAGGAGGGACGTGCGTGGCGTGGCTCTGCAGTGGTGGCAAGGCCAGGGGCGCGACGCGTCGGCTCGGGCGCGGCACGTGCAAAACGCGTGCCAAACGCATGCTCTGCTCGCGCTCTGGGCATGCACAGGATGTGCTCGACACAATGCCACAGCACGCTAGAGGTCGCGGGAGAGGCTGGCGAGAAACAGGGCTAGGTTAGGGATAGTGGGGAGATCAAGGGACAAGGTGGTTAGGTCAGGAGACCAAGTTCACATTGTAAAAACAAGATCATGTCAAATCTGGCCATGCTCTCCAGGTGTTTGACAAAATGCCAGAGGCACCTAGGCTCTTCTTGGGGTGGCCAAATTCTCCAGATCAGGGTCTCCTTAGATGCAAGAGAGAGTGGTGAGGTTATTTGGACAAAAGGAGAAACTTGCTAGTGCAAGTTTTACAAAACTTCAATTCTGGACAGGAAATAAATGGCATCATTTCATGAGCCAAAAATGACCCAAAGGGTGCATGCTCCTGGTCTTAAGGGTTTAACATGGAGGACTATAAGTAGGAGAAAGAATTAAGGGCTAAAGAGCAAGCAAAAATATGGTTTCTGTACAATCCATCATGTTGGACCAGAATGAAGATGAGGTTGAATCACTTAAAATTTGCAAAGAACAACACCAGGTTTTTGCATAAAGTGGAATTATAGGCTATTACCATCATCCCATAATTTTGGTGGAGGCTAGAAAGAATTATTTAAATGAGTTGTAGTGCAAAATTGCCCACTGGACCAGAGAACAAAATTGGTTGTAGAGCTCAAAATATTTCATAAAATAAAGATGTTTTTGCACAAAAGTTATTGAATAACATCACATGACATCTCCAAATTTTTGTGGGAATTTTAAGTGAATCTATCAAATGGTTGTAGTTCAAATATGGCCATTTAACCTTGAAAAACCATTTTCAAGAAAGTAAAGATCAAGCAACTTAATTATTTATTAGTTATATTAAATAAGGGAAAGTTTCTCTTGAGAGATTAAATATGTCCAATGACATATTTGAAAAGTTTTCTCTTTGGGAAAAACTCATCATAACAGGGAAGGAAATGATTTAAAAATCAAAATGGAGCTCAGAAATTCAAAGTTTTAATTCCTGGCAAAAATTTTAATTCATTAAAACAAGGCCAAATTTTTGGGGTGTCACAGTCCTCGACGTTCCCCGTCACCTGCCGTCAATGCCGCCACCGGCCCGGCGGGGGACGAGCAGCAAGCATCGTCTCAGCATCCGTCCGTGCGGCAAGACGGCCGCACCGCAACTCCCTCGCTCACCCCGGCTGGTTCTTCGTCCCGCGCGCTCCGCGCACCCATGTAGGCTCGAGCTGCGCTCATCGCAGTAAACGAGCTCCTGCGCTACCGTCCCATCGACGACGTCTACGAAGAATGGCTCGACCGCGTCGCCGAGCTCGTCCGCGCCGCAGGGGGCTCTCCTGCGCCGTCCGCTCCGCTGCACCGCACCCCGCCTCCCGCGGGCGACGAAGCTCCAGCGGCGCCCCGGCCGCCTCCTCCTCAGGAAGGCGCCATGGCTCCAAGGCGCGTGGTCCCTGGGCAGAATCCGCTCCGTCAGGTGCCAGCGCGGCAAGAGCAGAGCTGCCAAGAAGTCCCTCGCCCGCAAGAAGCTGCCCGGGCGCTCCCTGCTCCAGCACGTCGCAACCATGCTCCTGCTCCCGCACGTCAAGACCCCGCGCTGCTCCCAGCTACAGCGCATGGGGACATGCAAGACCAAGCTCTCCGTCACCCAAGGCCTCCTGTGGCCATAGCAGGCTGCCGTGCCTTCACCATCAAGCTACGCAGCATCGCGTGGCCCGGCAAGTTCAAGCCAAACCTACCTCCTCGTTAAGACGACACGGCTGACCCTGCGGAGTTCCTCCAGCTCTACGAGCTGGGCATCGAAGCTGCCAACGGAGACGAGAAGGTCATGGCGAACTGGTTTCCCATGGTGCTCAAGGACGAGGCCCGCACCTGGCTCCTGGACCTGGCTCCGGGCACGATCTCCTCCTGGGACGAGATGCGCACCCGCTTCATCGCCAACTTCCAAGGTACTCGCGACCGGCCACCCGCCGCGAGCGACATGCGCCGCATCAAGCAACAACCCGGGGAGACCCTGCAGAAGTACATCCAGCGCTTCAACAACGCATGCCTCAAAATTCCCAAGGTGACTGAGGAGGCCATCATCTCAGCCTTCTCCGACGGCGTGCACGACGTCAAGATGAAGGAGGAGCTGGCGATGCATGAAGACATGTGCACTTCCTTGGAGCTGTTCAACTTGGCAACCAAGTGCGCCAGGGCTGAGGAAGGGCGTCTCTCCCTCCTTGAGCTGCCTGCCGCAGACCTAGAAGAGAAGAAGCCCAAGGCCAAGGATGTGAAGCGCAAGGGGGCTGCCGTGCTCACGGCAGAACCAGACACCAAGCGGGGCAGAGATCAGCCCGAACCTTCCAAGGGCAGTCGGTACTGTGTGTACCACGACCTCCACACCCACAACACCAACGAATGTCAAGAGCTCCGAGCCGTGCGAGAAGGAAGGATCGGTCGTCACCCCGACCACGGTGACCGGGGCTACGGTCGAGGAGGAGGAAGGAACGCAGGACGCTGGGAAGACCATGGCCCGCGACAAGGGTGGCGCGATCAACCTCGCGAGGATCGCTGGCAAGACCCGCCTCGCGAGGGAGACTGGAGGGATTAGCTTCGCGAGGATCGCCCGCAAGGCAACGCAGGCCTCCCACCGCTACCGCCGCAGCCAAGGAGAAACGAGGACCGCCACCAGGACGAGGGGGCTGGGGGCTTCCAGGAGCCGCGCGCGATCGCCTGCATCCTGGGCGGGGCTCAAGCCCCAGCCTCTCAATGCATCTTCAAGCAGTTCGCCCGCGAAGTGAATGCAGTCCTCCCTAGGCTCGAAGCCACGCGCCCTCTCAGGTGGTCGGCGTGCGCCATCACGTTCAGCTCAGCAGATCAGCTCAAGCGTGCGGCTACAACCGGAGTCCTCCCGATGCTTTGTTCCCCAATCATCAGCAACGTGGTGGTCACCAAGACCCTCATCGATGGCGGGGCAGGGCTCAATGTCCTGTCCGTGGAAACATTCAACAATCTCCAAGTGCCCTACAGCCAGCTTCAGCCAACCAAGCCTTTCTCCGGAATCACCGATGGCTCCACGGTCCCGATTGGGCAGGTCCGCCTCCCTGTCACCTTCGGGGCACGCGATAACTACCGCACCGAGCTCATCGACTTCAACGTCGCTCACATTCGCCTGCCGTACAATGCCATCCTTGGGTACCCAGCGCTGGCCAAGTTCATGGCCGTAACTCACCACGGCTACAACGTCCTCAAGATGCCAGGAACTGGAGGAGTCATCACGGTGCCCTGTGAAGGGAAGGACGCGGTGTGTTCCCTGGAACGAGCCTTTCAGGCCGTGTCACTGGAAGACCCGGATCGCGGAAGCAGGAGGCTCCCTGAGACCGCCCACAAGAAGAAGACATCATCCGGCCTGGCCCCTTAGGAGGCAGGCCCCTCTGGGCCCGTTCCTGCCCAGGGGGAACCTCCTTCCATCGCATAGGAAAGCGCGCCCGGCGCCCTCCTCAGGCAGGGCACGGGGGCTCTCCCTTGGAGGGCCACCGACCTAGCTAGGGTCACGAGGGAGGCGCTTGGGCACCACATGGAGGCGTGTTTCGAAGCACGTTTCCCTCAAGAAGGAGCAAGGCGAGGAAAGCCAGACCCTCAGGAGTTCGTTAGCAAGGCCATTCAGGAGCTACAGGAGTCAAGAGTCATGAAAGGCGGCCGCCGCCTACCAGCAGTGGCTCCCCATCCAGGCGAGGATGGTGGGCTGCGCGTCTGCATCGACATACCAGGGCTCAACCGACTCGCCTCTCTGGAGCGCCTCTGGCCCTCGTTAGTGGGGCGTTGCGGAGGTCCACCCCACAGCTACGTTCGCATGCCTTACGGCTTGCCGAACGCGGCTGCCACGCACCAGCGCCTCATGAGGGGCGCCACGGAGGCACGGGAGGCCAGGCGTTCCGCAGCCCTGGCGGAGATGGAGATGGTCCGCGAGGAGCCGCCAGCGCCTTCGGAGCCTCCCGAGGCCCCTGGGCCTGGGGGCTCGTGAGGATCGGCTTCCGCTGCCCACCGAGTCTGCTACACCAACAGTCCTTCATCCTCAACATCATCAGGTGACATCTTTCAAGTTTCATTTCCAGCTGGGAGCGCCCCCCCCCAGGGCTGCATTATTCCCAGGCCGCGTGGGTCCGTCCCTGCGGCATGCATCCCTTTCATTTCATGTTATTAGCTTACCTCGTTGGGGGCGCCCCTCGGGCTGCATCATCCCCAAGTCGCTCGGGCCTGACCCAGTGATGTCCGCCTTCCCAGCATCTATTTAAATGAATCCACTCCTTCGCGGCTAATGTGCTTGACCTAGTTGCCCGCTCAACTGACGGAACTTCTCCCAAACGGCACGACGCTTGCGCATGGGTCCGTCCCTGCAACACCGACAAACCTGAATGGCTGAGCTCTGGCCGTGGCAGCCCCGCATGGCGCCACCTCATCAAGCCTTCAGTGCCTCATTACCCCTCGGAAGCAACCAACGGTTGACTGTCAATTGTCATGGCAACCCCCTCGTTTCTTTTTCTATGATGGGTTTACAGGGTCTCCTAAAGGAGCTGCGTCAAGCGAGGCCCTTGCGGTGTCTCCCTCACTCTCGTCCGCGCGAACTGCTTGAACGTTAAAGGGGGGTGCCTGAGCATCGTGACTCAGGGCTCCTACTGGCTCTCCAGCCCTCACCCTCTGGCCTTGTCCACGGCATCGCGACCTGGCATACCAGCGACGGCTGAGACTCGCTCGAGGGCCAGGACCCGAGGATGTAGAGCAGAAAGGGGAGCAAGGGCGAGAGGGGAGGGACACACGAGGACCTCGCCGAGCAACCTCGCGCCTGCCGATGCACGGACCCGGCGACACACCAGAGAGCGGCCCCTGATTCTCAAGATAAGTCACCACCCGGAAGCGCCAGCTACCGTGGCATCATCCCCACACCTAATGCAATCCCGTGTTAGCGACGCCGCTCTCCTTTCTCACCAAACGACGGCTGCTTGAGCGCCAAAGGGGACCTCCTGAGCATCACGACTCAGGGGCTCTTATCGGACTCCGGGTCGCTCACCTCTTGGCCTTGACCACGGCATCGCGACCTGGCATACCGGCGACGGCTGAAGCCGCCTTGGGACTGGGACCTGTCGGCGCAGAGCACCAAGCCCTTGTGAGGTTTGAAAGGGAGGACTGAGCTAAGACGGAATGAGCAACTCGCACAATTCTACGACAAGGGGTATATTAACAAAACAGGATCAGAGGCACCTTACAAGCCCCCACGGGACGCGTCTTTGATTCCTCGCAGGGAACAGATCCTAAAGGAACACTAACTACGCGCGCCCCTGCAAAAGAGGCCATCATCAATAGTGGGCCGTCAAGCACCGGCGCCAACCCCATCCAGATCAGAGTCGACGACGGCCTGACGAGCCCGCCCTGCTCCAGGAGCGGCGCCGGCTCGGGGGCTCGTAGCTGTCGTCGCTCGTCTCCGGAGTCGCGAAGAGCTCGCCGGAGTCGCTGGAACCTCCGACGCCTCCACCGCCTGAGGAGCCGCCAAGGGAGCGGTTGGCGGGCCCATTCCTTGCCGCAGCAGGGTCCTGGCCACCTCTCCCGGGGCAGCACTCCAGCCGGTGCCCATTCGCATCGAAGACCTTGAAGAACATCACCGAAGCACCGTCGTACTCCAAGTGGATCGCGAGGGCGCCTCTTGCCCTGCAAACCCGAGCGATTTCGCCCCAGCCCCGAGTCATGAAGACCTCGCCCGGGGCAATGACCGCGACCTCTACCTCGGTCGCGAGGGTGCAGCAGCCGGCGTGCTGCAGCCAAAGCTCCAGGAGTTCTCCCTGCGGCATGATGGAGGCAAAGAAGGGAGGAAGGCGAATCCAAGACTGAGGAGTCATGGCGACGTGGAGCACGAACTCTCGGGAGGAGCCCTCGGTGTGGACCCCAGGGGGGACGACCCACACCTTCGTGACTCATCGACACCGACGGCGGCGCAGCCCGTGGCGATCAGCATCAGCTCCTTCAGGGCCCTCGATGTGGGCGTACAAGGGAAGCGGGAACCCCGGCGGTGCCCGTCGCACCAAGGCCTCAACACCACCTGATGGGCCCCCTCGTCCGGGCCACGGAGGACGAGCCATTTCTTCGGCGGGAGCGGGTCTGGCTCCTCTCGGGGAGCCTTCCCCTTCTCAGCCGTCGAGAACCGGCGGATCGGAGCCATCGCAGCAAGACGGAGCAAGGACCGGGAAGAAGGAGAAGCAAGGAGGGATGGACTGGAAGGGCGCGCGCTGTTCCGTACTTATGGCCGGCGAAGGCCAACCGCAGACCTCCACGATCGCAGGTAATCATGACCCACTTTGCATGCAAGGACTTGTCCAGTCCGCGCAGTTGCCGAGGCGCCATGGGGAAGTGGAGGCGCCCACGTCCAATCAACCGCCACGCGGCGCCCAAGGCCGCAGGCTATTAGGGCCCGCGGCGCTTCGCTCTTGCCCTTCCTCCTCCCTGCACGGCCAAGTCCGGGCGCGCCTTGGGCCCGGGGGCTACTGTCAGCGTTCTGGGAACGGGTGTCCCCAGACTTGCCTGCCTGCGGCCTGCGGCGTGGCTCAAAGGGGGGCCCAGCATGGCCCATCTTCACCATCACAGACCCAAGACCCTCGCGAGGGGCCAAGCCTCGCGGGGCGGACGACGCGGAGCTTCCTCAGGCACGGCCTCATCAGGTTGGCTTGCGAGGAGGCGGAGAGATCAAGGTGGGGTACCTCACGAGGTGCCTGTGACGCAAGCCATGACGACCAAGGGCACCAGGCGGGTGCCAGCCCGCGCAGTGTCCTCCTTTCCTCTTTGGTGCAAAGGGGCAAGCGCAGCCGCGGAGTACCGAGGCATCAGGCAAAGGTTGCCATTTCGGTGCAACAAGACCAAGACCCAGAGGACTGCAAGACGGAGGTCATCGTGGAGCCCAACACGGCGTCACCACCAGAGCTTTGTGCAGGCGAAGACTACTTTTGTCAGGATAACTGGTACTAGCTGTCCCCTTCCAAATTAGCCCGCCATTGTTGGCTCCCTTCCCGCTCGATATTTGGGAAGAGGACCAGGGCCTCTATAAATAGAACCAGCCACCCGCAGGATGGAAGCAGCTCGGTGAGGGGGTGAGAGGTTGAGAGAGAGAGAAGGGTGACTGAACTCCTCCCAGCAGTTCATCGCCCCAGCCAAGAACAGACCCTCGCGAGGCTGTTCTTCCTTGTATTGTTCATCATCATCATCCCAAGAGGCAATCTACCACACCACACACTGGAGTAGGGTGTTACACCACAACGGTGGCCCGAACCAGTATAAACCCTGTGTCTCTTGTGTTGTTCTTTCCATAGCTTAGATCTTAGCGAGGCGGAGGGGTGCAGGTAGGTAGGAGGCGAAATCTCCGTGCGCACCCCAGTGTTCGAACCTCAAGGGTCTGCCGGAACCCAAAATCCGACAGAGTTAG
The DNA here is from genome assembly GCF_003073215.2 of Triticum urartu. Taxonomy (NCBI): domain Eukaryota; kingdom Viridiplantae; phylum Streptophyta; class Magnoliopsida; order Poales; family Poaceae; genus Triticum; species Triticum urartu. The sequence continues at coordinate 318,290,602 of NC_053026.1, read as the reverse complement.
CAGCCGTAGTACATGCCTTGAAAACATGGAGACATTTCCTCATTGGAAATCATTGTGAGGTGTACACGGATCATAAGAGTTTGAAGTACATTTTCACATAGAAGGAGTTGAATCTCAGACAAAGGAGATGGTTGGAGCTTATCAAGGATTATGATAGGGAATTGCATTATCATCCCAGAAAGGCTAATGTAGTAGCAGACACATTAAGCCGTAAGAGCCATGTTAATACGTTAATGACGGGAGAAATACCCAAGGAGTTAGCCAAAAATCTTCGTGAACTATGTTTGGAAATAGTTCCGAGAGGCCATGTAGCAGGATTGGAGATTTAGTCAACTTTGATGGATAGAATCAGAGAAGCTCAGAAAGCTGACAAAGAGATTGCCGCTATAAAGGAGAAACTGAGCAAAGGAAAAGCTAAAGGATTTCGTGAGGATGAGCACGACACCCTATGGTTTGAAGACCGTGTTTATGTGCCCAAGGACCCGGAGATCAGGAAGTTGATTTTGCAAGAGGCACACGACTCACCGTATTCAATTCACCCAGGAAATACCAAGATGTATTTGGATTTGAAGGATATTTTCTGGTGGACCAGAATGAAGAAGGATATTGCGGAGTATGTAGCAGTTTGTGATGTATGCCAGAGAGTAAAGGCAGAGCATCAGAAGCCAGCAGGATTGTTACAACCATTGCCGATACCCGAATGGAAGTAGGATAAGCTAGGCATGGATTTTATCACGGGATTACCCAGGAATCGTTCAGGCTATGACTCGATTTGGGTTGTAGTTGATCGATTGACAAAAGTAGCTCATGTCATCCCAGTAAAGACCACTTATACTAGTGCTAAGTTGGCGAAGATATACATGACCAGGATCGTACGTCTGCATGGAGTTCCAAGGAGTATCGTATCGGATAGAGGAACCCAGTTTACCTCAAAGTTCTAGAAGCAGTTGCACAAAACATTGGGAACCAGGCTAGAGTTTAGTACAGCTTTTCATCCACAGACAGATGGACAGACCGAGAGAGTCAATCAGATTTTGGAGGATATGCTGAGAGCTTGTGCGCTAGATTATGGATCTAGTTGGGACGATAATTTGCCATATGCAGAGTTCTCTTACAACAAAAGCTACCAAACCAGTTTAAAGATGGCCCCTTTCGAAGCTTTGTACGGAAGGAGGTGCAGGACACCGTTGTCGTGGGACGAAATTGGAGACCACTAGTTGTTTGGACCTGACTTGATTAAAGAGTCTGAACAGAAGGTGAAGTTGATTCGCAATAGGCTCAAGGTAGCCCAGTCCAGACAGAAGAGTTATGCGGATTCTAAACGCAAGGAGACAGTTTACGAAGTTAGGGATAGAGCTTATCTTCGAGTATCTCCACTTCGAGGAACGAAGCGTTTTGGAGTAAAAGGGAAGTTAGCGCCACGATTTGTAGGACCCTATCGAGTTTTGGAGCGTATGGGAGAAGTGGCCTACAAGTTGGAATTGCTTGAAGGATTGTCAGGAGTTCATGATGTGTTCCACGTTTCCCAATTGAAGAAGTGTCACGCGGAGATGGCTGACATACCATTGAGAGACACAGTGCCTTTGGAAACTATTCAGTTGGATAACGATTTGACCTACGAGGAGAAACCAGTCAGGATTCTCGAGTTTGCCAGTCGAGTTACCCGCAACAAAGTTATCAAGTTTTGCAAAGTTCAGTGGAGCCACCACACGGAGGATGAAGCCACCTGTGAGCGAGAGGAAGATTTTCTCAAAGACCACCCTCACTTATTTTCTAGCCAACCCGAATCTCGGGGGTGAGATTCATCTTAAGGGGGGTAGGTTTGTAACATCCCAAATTTTCAATTTGGAATGTTATGCATTAGATCATCAATGCATATCATATTTTATTTTGCATTTTGATTGATCCTAAAAATTCTACGCAACTCAATGACCCACGGAGAGAGTTGGGGATTTCGTTATTTTCATATTTGAGTTTTCTCAAATTTTGAGAATAGGATCATTTGATTTTATTTATTTTATCATCAAGTATTTCTATTACAAAAATATGAGAGAGGGAATAAAATGACTTTCCCACAATAAAGAAATATTGAGGATTTAATAATAAAATCAAATAAGATTTTATTTCGGAGTTTTTCGGTGTTTTATTTGAATATTAGGAAAAAAGTGCATTTTTCAAAATTGCATTTAGGGCCCAAATAAATGTTCACCTTGTGCGGCTTGATTTGAGAAGCCCGTGAAAATTTATTTCGGAATTTTTGGAGTCCGTTTAGTATTTCTTTTTATTTTTTTCCCAACGGAATAATTAAAAAAAACAAACCGACTTAACGGGCCGTGTCCGACCTGGACACCGACCCGGGGGGGCCTTTATAAGCCGAGGCAGCCCACCCCGAGGGAAACCCTAGCCAGCACCCAGCCCAGCCGCCGCCCTAGCCGCCGCCGCCGAGGTTCGTCGCGCCTCGTTTTCCGTGCCAAAAAAAAGAGAAAAAAATCAGCGTTCGTCGTTTTTCTTTTTCTCGGATTAAATCCGTGATTTTTATGATCGTGATTCTTGATCCGATTTTCGTTTTAGTATAACTTTTCGCTCGTTTATCGGAATCAGGCGATTCAAGCGCCTAGAGTTTTGTCTTGAAACCCTCTATCCATTTAACCAACTTAAACAAGATTTTGCTACTGTAAAATTTTCCCTAGATCCAGATTACTAGAACAAAGTTGTTTTGTTTCGTCGTTTGACTTTCGTTGCTTCGTTCGATTTGATTCTTTTGCCAACCGGAGTTCTTAAGTTGAATCTTCTGGTTAGATCTCTTATTTGAGTTTTACCTGTGCATTAGATGAGTACTTATTGTATGCTTGTTTGTTTGTCTGTGATAGAATAGCCGGAGTGCACCGCCTGTTACTTCGAATCGTTAGGTTTCGGGGATCATCAGCAAGGCAAGTAACACTTTGATCATACCTTTTCTACTACCCAGTTTTATTGCATTAGATCAATCCTCACACATTGCATGATTAGGATCTAATTAAATTGTGGGATGGGAAGTAGATGAGGTAGTACCTATTACCTGTTTATTATCAAACCTTTGGGAGTTACTTCTACGTTTCCTTATTATGCCATGCTATGCTAGTAGATGTGGATTGGGTGAGTGATATCCATGACAGATGTGAGATTGTTAATTAATGGTTTATCTAAGGTGGAAACTTAAACACACATCTGGGTGGATTGAGGCACCTGGGTATTCCAGGACTTGCCTGTTTTCTTTTGGACCGCCACCGAGGCTCAAAGGGATCATGAGACTATTCATGCTAGAAACTTCCGTGTGCAGCCACAAGCTATTATGGGCTCTAGCATAGTTGACTAAGTCGTGCGAACTCTTACAGTGGTAGACTAGCAGATGTAGGGGATGTAGGTGGTATGGTCTACCCGATCGTAAGGTGCTAGCGCTTCTGAAAGACTATGTCTCGGTCATCCGTCTTCTCAAACACCTTGTAGTGCGAGAAACCAAACGGAGGCGATCGAGTCTTGTGGGGAAAAGTGCGCAAACCTCTGCAGAGTGTAATAAACTAATCATGGTTAGCCGTGTCCCCGGTTATGGACATCTTGAGTATCTAGTACCTGGATTATCGTGTGAATCTCAACATGTTACTCTAAATTAATTTTGTTGGGTTATGTTCAATGATGATGTTTAATTGGGATTGAGAATGCTGTCAACCATTCTCAATGTTTAACAACCACCATAATAGTTAAATAAATTTTATTCCTTTGAAGTAGGGAAAAATTGGCTTTACGCAAAACTGTAACCATAGAGCTTTCCACCAGCCAAATATGCATATAGTATAGCTGTTTCATTCCATTACTCTCTATGTGTTACCTTGCCAGCATATTCCATGTGCTGACCCGTCTCGGGCTGCAACGTTAATGTTGCAGACTTTTCAGACGACGATTAAGGAGTTTTTAGGTCGTGGTTCTATACTCAGTGATGCCGTTGGAGTTGATGGACTCACTTATCTTCCAAGCCATCCGCTGTCATCGTTATTAGATGGCCTTAAGCCATATTTATTGTAATAAGTTCTCTTCTGAGACACTCGATGTAATAAGTGTGTGATTGCTACTCTGCTATAAATCCTCCGAGTACTGTGTGGTGTCAGCATTACTGATCCAGGGATGACACCGGAGCACAGAGATCAGACTGTTTGAGGTCTGGTCGCTACAAAATGGCAGATCACCTCCTCACCTGAACTCGACGCGGCTCCATCACAGATATGCAGCTTTGCTGACCTCCAAGGTGGCTCACCAGAAGTGAAGCCATTGTCGTTGAACGAATTAGACCGGGGCAATACCCCGAACACGCCATCGAACACCAGATCTTGCATCCTTCCACGACTAAGACGCCGATGGAGGAAACCACACCTGTTATCCATCAACCACGAACCTAACACATGTTCTGTCTTCCAGATGTCGTCGATGCAGACCACAATCTGTATCCACTGCTGGACTACCTCCTAAGCTCCGCGCAGAAGTTGGAGCAGACGTTGTCGCAACGGCGGAGCCCGAGGGCACATGTCCACTACGAGGATGCGGCCGCTGCCACACCATCCTTACTTGAACAAATTGGTTTCCAAAACCATCCCCAACCATAGGAACGGTCGCCTTGTTGGAGAAGGATATGAAGAATCTTTATTCAGCACCGCCATCACTGCCGCCGAAGCCAAGACGATGAACAGCCTAAAATAAAGTTACTTTAGCCTAAAACTGTCCACACACGTGGATCCGGTGACCCTCCCCCCCTCAACACTGACGACTGAGGTCGCGTCGAAGGGGAAACGCCGGAGGAACGCGGTGAAAGAAACTCGCTGGTGGCGGCTAGGGTTTTCTAGTCGCCTCCTGAGAGGAAAAGAGCTGGCCTCGGAGAAACCATGGTCTTTTCTTAGAGTTTGTGCTTGCTTTACTATCTCTGCTACTTCGAATGGGCTATGTACATATGGTCCGTATACATACATGTCATGTTTAGATAATCTAGGGCCATTCCTAAAAATAAGATAATCTGGGACCCCTCAAAACTTTGGCCGACGTCTATTCAATTAGAGCAACTAACTAAGTGCTAGCCCTAAAAATACTGAGTGGTACCCCTTGCAGGACCCCCTCAAGAGTTATTTTTAGTGGGCTGAGAGTGCGTCACTTGACGCGCTCTCAAGTGATGCCATATGTCACGTGCTGGGCACTCCCTCGATATTTTATCGTTTTATTTTTCTGTACATGCATGTTTTCGAGGTTTAGATGGTTCTTTTCGTGTTATCCGGCTTTTCAGTTCTTGCCTAGTTTTTTGAGATTTTGGAGGAAAAAGATTGCATGAAAAAACTGTGCTTTCTTTTCTTGCTTTCATGGGAGGCACAGATTTGCTTCCATGGTGGCACAGTTTTGCTTCCGTGAGAAGCCTGGTTGTGCCTTTCACAAGAACAAAAACGTGTTGTTGTCCTCCATGAGATGCATATATTTGCTTCTCGTAGAGGCACATATTTGCTTCCACAAGAGGCACATATGTGATCCTCAGAAAGGAAAAAACGTGTTTCGTTTTGCTTTCACGAGGGGCATATGTTTTTCTTCTATGAGAGGCAAAATTGTGCCTCTGGAAAGAGGACAAAAACGTGTTTTTTTATAAGAGACACATATTTTAAATATTGATACACGAAAAAGGAGAAAACTCCCAGACGACCACTTGTCAACCCTTGAGGCGGTGGGAATGACCTTTGCAATGGATGTTCCTTAACTAGTAACTTCACTACTTAACGCCTTAAGTGGCCGTTATTGGTTATCCTATAGACGGGCGCACATCAACTCCCTTCCTTCGATACTAACGGGCCGGGCCATATAAGGTTGCAACAAGAGAGTCGTTCCTGATTTTGGGAACCTTCCAAAAGCTTCCTAGCCGGTTTGGGAAGCTTTCGGTTGGTTTTATTCTTTTTTGTTTAAGTTTTTCTGAACCGGTCTTTTCTGTTTTTTCATTTTATTTTTTAGTTTTTTACTTTGACTTTTTTATTTCTTTCTTTATTTCTTTATTATTACTATTTTTCCGGAACTCTTTTAGTGGCCTTTTGAAAATTTATGAACTTTTTCAAATCAATGAACTTTTGTTTCAAAATCGATGAACCTTTTTAATATTTGAGAATTGTTTCAAATCTGAAGAAATGTAGGGAAAGGATGCGTACTATAGACCCAAAGTGGTCAGACCCTTTCCTGGACCCTGCGCAAGTGGGAGGTAGGTGCACTGGGCTGCCCTTTTATAGATGAATAATTTTTCAATTCGTAAACTATTTATTAAACTCATTATAAATATATTTTTTTGAATATGTGAACCTTTTAAAAAAATTGAGGATATCTTATTTGAAATTAGTGAACTATTTTATGAAAATTCCAGAACTTTTTTTTAAGTTTTGTGATTTTTTTTTTCAAAATTCATGATTTTTTCGGAAGTGCTGAAGTTTTTTCAACCCCTTGAACTCTTTTAAAATCCTGCAAACTTTTCTGAGATTTGTGAACTTCTTTAAAAAAGCATTGAACTTTCTTGATATTTGTAGAAATTTAATTCGCCTATGTCCTCCTTCTAGTAACAAACCGTCCTCTGGCATGAAGAGACAGAGTAATGGGCCGGCCCAGTGGTGGAGGTCGCTCGATCGTTTTCCTTTTTAAACTCAATTTCGTTTATTTTTAATTTTTGTTATATTTTAAAATAACGAAAATACATATATTTGAAAGAAATACATAAGTTTGAAAAACAAAAAAACGTTTGTGGAGTGTTAAAAAAATGTTGGTGCAACTATAAAAAATGTTTATAATTCCAAATATTGTAAATAATTCTACTACGTAAAACACTTTACGTAAAAGCATTTGAACAAAAAATTAACCAAGCATGTGAAAAATGTTAAATGCGCATAGAGATTTTTTTTTCATCTATGCAAAAAATGTATACATAAATGCATGAATAAAGTTGCTCATGAATTTCTAATATGTTAATCTTGTATTTATTTCAAAATGTTCATTGTGTATATAAAAATATCGACAATATATTCATAAAGTGTGGACCATATATTCAAAATATATTAATCTTGTATTAGAAAAATGTTAATCAAGCATTTGAAAATGTTAAATGTGTATAGAAAAAATGTTGACCATGTATTTTATGTTAATATTGTACTCTCTCCGTTTCCGCGGCAAGTAATTCCCTGCGGGGACCATGTATTCTAAAATATTATTTTATTCAAAAAAATCAAGCATTCGAATTTTTGTAATGTGCATAGATTTTTTTACCATGCATTAAAAAATCAATCTTTATTTGAAATATGTGAATCAAAAATTAAAAACATTGTTCAAAATATGTATGGAAAAAATGTTGACCATGTATTGAAAAAAGTTTATCTTGTATTAAAAAAACGGTTGGACGTGTTCAAAAAAGTAATTTAGACATGTACCAAAAATGTACAGTGTGTATGGAAAAGAGTAGACATAAAAAATATAAGTTTTAAAAACTATTAGTCACGCATTTCAGAAATGTTTGACGTGTATATAAAAAATATTTCTGATGTATAAAACAATGATGAATCTGTACTAAAAAAAGTTAACATGTGTTGTACAAAAAATAAAACTGACGAAAAGCGATAACAAATACAAAGAAACAAGAGAAAAGGCGAAGAAAACAGAAAAAAACGAAGAAAACCAAAGTATAACAAAGAACTAATGGAAAATAGAAAAAACAATGTAGTGAAAAACAAAAGAAAATAAAAATGTATAACTAAGAAAAAGAAAACAATGAAGAAAAACCAAAAAAACAATGAAAAGAAGAGAGAAAAGGAAAAAACATGTGAAAACCAATGAATAAACAAAGAAAACCATTGAAAAACAATATAACCAAAGAAAAAACACAAGAAAGAAATAGAAAACCAAAGAAAACCATTGAAGAAATAGAGAAAAGCGAAAGAAAAGAAAACCAAGAGGAACAAAAACCAAAGCAATTTAGTGAAGCGAACGAATCAAAAGCACCAAGCGCAGCATGCAAACGAACTGAGGGGACAGCCTTGTACTTTACCGAATAGGGAAGGCCTTCAGCTAGCTCAGTAGATATCTCGCTATAAGTTAGACATACCCTCGCGACCGAGCGAGCGGGGAACCTGTTGCTACCGTGGCCCAAGGGTGTGACGCCCCCGATTCAAACGTACACTATTTATACATGTAAACGTGTACAATCAGGATCAGAGACTCACGGGAAGATATCACAACACAACTCTAAACTCAAATAAAATATACAAGCTTCATATTACAAGTCAGGGGCCTTGAGGGCTCGAATACATAGCTCGATACACAAGCGAGTCAGCGAAAGCAACAATATCTGAGTACAAACATGTCGGGACCCCAATTCTAAGTCATACCGATCTAGCATGTAACACCTCATATCACTTTGCGGCCTCACGCACGGTATTCCCACGGGTGTCGCCTTACCATGGCCCGGGACCGTTTGCGCCTTTTGGCTCACGTATATGATAGTGTCGCTAGCATCCATATGATAGAGAACCCGGGCCAACATGACTAGTCGTGAACCCAAAGTGGCACTAACTTACAGGGACAGGCATATATGAAACAACATCGAGCATGTCGGTCAGCAGCGTGTGAATCCGGACTGTAGCAACTGGGCTAACAGGACTCCGGAAACCCAGGCTGTAGCAGGCTAGGCAGGACTCCGGATGTTACCGCGTGACATTTCCCCTTAGGGACAGACACAGGAACGAAGTGAATCACATGCCGGCCAGTCTAAGTGTTCCAGAGCGGTAGTGCTGGGCTAGCAGGACTCCGGTAAACCGGGCTGTAGCGGACTACCATGGCTCGGTGGAAGCACTAGACTACATTTCCCCATAAGAGAGGCTATCAAGGATAGACAACTAGGTTGTCGAATCCCACACATAACAATATACATTACACGTACGCATAACATGCAAGTATGTGTTGTACAACATGGCATCACAACATAACGCAAACTCATATAGATAAAGGCCCAGAAGAGCCACATAGCATAAATACAAACAGGGGTCACATGACCCATTATTCAGAGCATACAAGCAACGGAAGCATTACATGTCTGATTACAGACAACTACAAAATAAAAAGGCTGAGAAGCCGGACTATCTACAAGTCCCTCCCAAGGGTACAGATCGTAGCTGAGGTAACAAGCTACTCGTCGAAGTCCAAGCGGTACTACTAGTGAGACAAATGTCTCACCTGCAAAATATAAATAAAGCAAACGTGAGTACAAAGGTTCTCAGCAAGACTTACATCAGATCCTATCATACATGCATTAGTATCAAGAAGGCTATGTGGGGTTTAGTTGCAGCAAGCCAGCTTTGACTCAGTGTCTATCCTGTTCTACGACAATGAGAAACTTCTTTGAGGTGAGGCAGCACACACGAGTCCACTAACCACCACAACAATACACTACTATGGATTCATCCCCGTCTCTCTACGAGAAGGCCATTCATAGCACTCACACTTGTCTTGAGCATTTTAGAGTATCCACTTCAAGTTGTCTATGTACCACGTAAGCATCCAAGAAGTCCATAACCGAGGACACAGCTATTCGAATAGACCATGATAACCCTGCAGGGGTGTACTTCTTCACACACGCTCTCACCACTTATCATCATGTACACGTCATGTATCTCGGCAACCTTCATGTGGAAGCCTGGCGAGGGTGTCGGCCACGACCTGACTAACCACACAAGTCTCTCATCCAGATTTATCGCCTATTCGGGTTCCATCCGCAAGGAGATCCGGCCGAGGTGTCGCTCACGGCCCCAAACGATGTGAGCAGGGTTCCCAAGCCCACTATTCGGGTGCCACTTGGTAAACCGTGCCACTGTGCCCAGTCTGTCCAAAGCCCACCTGGCCGGGTGCCACTTGGTAGACTACTAACACTACCTACAAACATTAGAAACTATTTGCAACTCCTGGACAGAGATCAAGTTGGCTAATAAGTCGAGAGAGCTTGGAGCACCCGGAGCCCAATGTGTGGTAGTAATTAGTCATTGGACAACTTACACAGAACTCAGTTCTTAAGGACGGTTCCAGTGAGACAACCCACCATGTACTCCTACATGGCCTCTCATCGCTACCTTTACCAAATCGTGTTCACACGCTTAACTCTCAGCACCAGAACATATCGTAACACTCCAATTCATTCCCAATGAATCAGACCTGACATAACTCTAAGCAATAGCAGGTATGGCATGGCAGGAACACAACATGGCTCAATCAACTCCTACACATGCTAGTGGGTTTTAACTATTTACTGTGGCAATGACAGGTCATGCAGAGGAATGGGTTCAACTACCGTAGCATAAAGTAGCAGTTGAATCGTTGTTGTACTAATGCAATAACTGAGAGCATGAGCGAGAGAGTAGGATTGTATCGAAATGAACAAGGGGGTTTGCTTGCCTGGTAGATCAACAGGGGGGCACTGCTCCTCAGACAGGTACTCTGGAGCACTCTCCGAAGCAGGACCTATCGAGAAGGAACGGTGTCGACAAATCAAAACACAATCATACGCAACAATATGATGCACGAACATGGCATGTAGATGTGATGTTATTTGAACTAATACAGCTAGTATTCATTTGGATGAAGTCAATTTGAATCAAGAATTCAAATGCAACTCCAAGTTAAGTCTTTATGAATGCCATTAATATGTTTTCACCTATACAGTAAGTATAAGTTGGTTTATCATGCATGAAAATGATATAGATGGATAGATTGAATTTTTCTGATCATTTTTCATATATAAATTATTTCAATCTGAGCTACGGTTGAATTTCTATGAATTTTTGAAGTTTATAACATTTTCTGGAATTTCCTGATTTATTTTTAAACCAGAAAATGATATATTGCGTCAGCATGACAATGGCATGACGTCAGCGAGTCAAACATGGCTGACCAGGTCAAACCTGACGTGTGGGGTCCACACGTCAATGTCACAGTTAGTTAACATGGTTAGTTAGCTATTAAACTAATCCTAACTAAAAATTAGCAGGGTCGGGCCCCACATGTCATTGACTTAGGCGGGGTCCAGCCGGGGTCAAAGTGGGTCAAACCCACCGGCAACTTGACGCCGGCGAGGCCCGAGACGGCGGCGCGGCTCGGAAAACCGCTACAGGGCCTCGTTCGAAGCGTGTCTGGGTGCGTTGGAAAGCTCTTGCTCCCGCGCGTCGAACAGTGTAGGTGCTAGGTCGTGGGGAGGCCGGAGCTCGCTGGAGTGGAGCCCGCGGTGGTTGCCAGAGTTCGGGCGTGGGTGCGGGCAGCGTTGCGGTGTGCGGGGAACCGAGCTGAGGCGCTAGCGGTGGCCTACATGATGCGGTGAGTACGTTGGTCGCATGCCCGAGACCAAATGGTCACCGGAGCATCACCGGTGACGAGCGCGGGCGGCGGCGTGTTCGGTTGCAGGCGAGGCGATGGCTACGGCACACGAGGGAAAAACTAATAGGGGGAGCAGGAGCAGGAGCTCACGGCGGTGCGACAAGCTGCTCGGCGGGCTCGGGGAAGACCTGACGGCGACGAATCGACGGCGGCGGTCCTCAGTGGCCGAAGAGGGCAACGGCGGAGCTGACGGCGTCCAGGGGGTTCCAGCGCCTTACATCTTGGTGAGGAGGAAGAGGGGGACGAGGTGGAGCTTCTTAGCGCGTCGGCAAGGCGTGGGGTGGCCGGTGGCCGTGGTGGTGGTCGTCGGCGCGCTGCGAGGCGCTCGGCAGCAGCGGGAGAACGAGAGCAGAGGAGAAAGGAGGCACGGGAGAGGACGAGGCGGTCCAGGGGAAAGCGCGGCGTTGTCCAGGGCGTCGAGGCAGCGGCAGAAGCAGGAGGTGGCTCGGGCGCGTGCGTGCACGCCGCGGGCACACGCCCTGTCCTCCTGGCGAGAGGAAGGGGATGACTGGCACTGGCCAGTCGGCTGGGCCGGCCTGTTGGGCCACTGGGCCAGGCCGTAGGTAAGCACAGGTAAGCTTTTTCCTTTCTTTTGTTTTCTTTTCTAATTTTTCTAACATTTGTTTTGACTTAGTAATAATACTAAATCATTTTATTTACTTCTGTCAAATTTTGCAGGGACCTAGGGGATTAATCCAAAGCCCCTCACCAAAATTCAGAATTTTTGGACATATATTATATATATAGCAAATATATATCCAAGGCAATTAATTACTGGATTAATTCCAAATGCCCAAAATAAATAATTATGAGCTCTTAAAAATATTGGTTTGATTTTCATCTCTGTCCAATATTTTCAGAGAGCAACATGAGCATTTTCTTGGACCTTTTTGGAGCAATTTTTTTATTTGGGTCATTTCCAGAAATGATTCTGAGGGTTTCACAAATCCTCATTTCAAATTTAAATGGAATTTAAACATGATGCACAAAGAAGGCTAGCCTAGGTCATACCAGAACTAGGGATGTGACAACTCACCCCCACTCGAAAGAATCTCGTCCCGAGATTCAGGGGTCGGTGGAAAGAAAGTGGGGTACTCAAGTCGAAGACGATCTTCAGGATCCCAGGTAGCTTCTCTCTCGGAATGATGAGACCACTGAACCTTGAGAAACTTGATGTTATGACGTCGAGTGACACGCTCTGCTTGATCAAGGATGCAAACAGGGTACTCTCGATATGTGAGGTTATCTTGGAGATCAAGCGTTTCGTGGTCCACTCCACGGATGGGATCCGAGAAGCAACGCCTGAGTTGAGAGACGTGTAAGACATCATGTACTCGAGAAAGATGTGGGGGTAGTTCCAACTGGTAGGCAACCTCTCCTCGTTTAGCGAGAATGCGAAAAGGACCAATGTAACGAGGAGCCAACTTGCCCTTGATACCGAATCGATGGGTACCCTTCAAAGGGGTAACCCGAAGGTAAGCTTTGTCGCCAACTTCATAAGCCACTTCCTTATGACTACGGTCATACTGGCTCTTTTGACGAGATTGGGCTGTTTTCAAATTCTCACGAATGATGCGAACTTGCTCTTCTACCTCCTGGATCATATCCGGTCAAAGAATTGTCTTTCACCGGTTTCTGACCAGTTCAAAGGTGTTCGACATCTTCGTCCATACAGAACCTCAAAAGGAGCTTTCTTGAGGCTGGATTGGTAGCTATTGTTATAAGTAAACTCGGCGAAGGGAAGACACTTCTCCTAATCCATACCGAATGAGATAACACAAGCTCTAAGCATGTCTTCGAGAATTTGGTTGACCCTTTCCACCTGACCACTTGATTGAGGGTGGAAAGTGGTACTGAAGGAAAGATGAGTGCCCATGGCAGTTTGAGAACTCTCCCAGAAATGACAAGTGAAAAGACTACCACGGTCTGAATTGATCTCTAGTGGGACACCATGAAGTGAAACTATTCGAGAAATATATAAGTCAGCGAGCTGACTAGCGGTGATACTCTCTCGAACAGGTAGGAAGTGAGCCACTTTGGAAAGACGATCAATGACTACGAAGATAGCATTACTCCCTCTCTTGGTCCTGGGAAAGCCGATGATGAAGTCCATACCAACTTTATCCCATTTCCACTCAGGAATAGCTAAAGGCTGAAGGGTGCCAGTAGGCCTTTGATGCTCTACCTTAACGCGATGACAAACGTCGCATTTAGCAATAAACTGAGCAATTTCTCTCTTCATCCTAGTCCACCAGAACCTCTGGCGTAGGTCCCGATACATCTTAGTACTACCGGGATGAATCGTGAGAGGAGATTCACGTTCCTCCTTAAGGATTAATTGTCGAAGATGTTGATTCTTGGGAACCACCAAGCGACTCTCAAAGAAAACAACACCACGATCATCTATAGATAAACTACCACCAACTCCCTTGTTAATGTTTCTCTTGATCCGAAAAATTCTCGTATCCTGCTTCTGAGCAGAGATGATCTGATCCACAAGAGTAGGTTTCGCCACCAAGGTAGAAAGGAATCCGTGAGGAGCAATGTGAAGATTAAGCTTACAGAATTCCTCATGGAGAAATGGTTGGCCCTGCTGCAACATAAGATTGTTGCAATAGGACTTACGACTTAGCGCATTAGCCATGACATTGCCCTTGCCTGGGGTGTAGGTAATCCCTAAGTCGTAATCTGAGATCAACTCCAACCAACATCTTTGCCTAAGGTTCAAATCTGGTTGGGTGAAGATATACTTGAGACTCTGGTGATCGGTGTAAATCTCGCAACGCTTACCAAGAAGGTAATGTCGCCAGGTCTTAAGTGCATAGACTACGGCTGCAAGCTCTAGATCATGTGTAGGATAATTCTCCTCATGTGGATGCAACTGTCGAGATGCATAGGCAATCACATGGCGATCTTGCATAAGAATGCAACCTAGTCCCTGTCGTGAGGCATCACAATAGATAACAAAGTCCTTAGTGAAATCCGGTGGCACAAGTATGGGAGCAGAAGTCAGGCGTCTTTTCAGTTCCTGAAAACTGTGCTCACACTGTGGGGACCACTCAAACTTTTTATCTTTCTTGAGAAGTTCCGTGAGAGGTTTGGCCACTTTGGAGAAGTTCTCAACGAAGCGGCGACAATAACTGGCTAGACCAAGGAAACTCCTAACTTTCTTAACTGTTTCAGGCGGAGTCCAATCAAGAACGGCCTGAACTCTCTCGGGATTGACAGCAATGCCCTTGCCTGAGATCACGTGGCCGAGATAGGTCACTTCTGGCAACCAAAATTCGCACTTGGAGAACTTGGCATAAAGGCAGTGCTCTCTGAGTTTTTCTAACACAAGTCTAAGATGTTCGGCATGCTCTTCCTCGTTCTTCGAGTAGATAAGAATATCATCAGGTAAACCACGGCGAACTTATCTAAGTACTCCATGAAGATCGAGTTCATCAGGCGGGAGAAAGTAGCTGGAGCATTGGTTAGACCAAAGGACATGACGGTGTACTCGTACTGGCCATAACGAGTAACAAAAGCCGTCTTAGGAATGTCCCCATTTCTGATCTTGATTTGGTGGTAGCCTAACCTCAAATCCATCTTTGAAAAGACTGAGGATCCAGCGAGCTGATCATACAGGTCGTTGATCCTGGGGAGCGGATACTTGTTATTTATCGTGACCAAATTAACGGGACGATAATCTACAACCATTCGGTCCATACCATCCTTCTTCTTGACGAAGAGGACGGGGCAAGCCCAGGGAGAAAAACTAGGACGGATGAAACCCTTTTGCAAGGATTCATCGAGTTGTTTCTTAAGCTCGGCTAGCTCTAAGGGTGCCATCTTGTAAGGTCTCCTAGAGATTGGGGCGGTTCCTGGGATAAGATCTATGACAAACTCTACATCTCTGTCAGGTGGAATACCTGGCAGTTCCTCTGGAAAGACATCCGGAAAGTCATGGACTACCAGGATATCTTCGAGGTCTGGAAGAGGGCTGGCATTAAGAGAATAGAGTTGACGCTTTGCAACTCTAGTGGAGGCAGTGACTATCTTGCCAGATGGGTGTGTAAGCTGAACAGACCTTGTGTAACAATCAATCTTGGCATAATGAGCTTTCATCCAGTCCATACCCAAGATGATGTTAATATCTGTAGACTTGAGGGATATAAGTGATGCAAGGAATACAAGTATGTCAACAAGGATTTCATTACCATGGCTTACACTAGAAGTCTGTCATTTGGACCCAGGAGTTTGAATGACTAGTGGAGAGGGCATATCACAAAATGAAATGTTGTGCAAGTTAGCATAGCTTTCAGAAATGAAGGAGTGAGATGCTCCAGTGTCGAACATAACTGATGCTGGATGACAATTGACAAGGAGTGTACCAAGAATGACATCCGGATCATCATGAGCGTCTTTAGCTGAGACGTGATGCACACATCCACGTTCAGTGGGAGCTGACTTGACACTAATCATCTTGCGTGATGGCTTACCACGGCCAACAGACTTCTCAGACTGGGGTGGAGCATAGTTGGTTTGAGAGCAGTCACGTGCATAGTGTCCTGGCTCTCCACATGTGAAGCAAGTCCCTAAAGTAGAACGTGGACCCGCATTGACAAGTGGTCTACCAATAGGAATGGGTGTAGCATACTGCTGAACTAGGTGAGGTGCCACACAAGAAGGCCTCGGTGAATAACCGGGTGGAAGAGCGGAGTTCGGAACCTAAATCTGGTGCTTCTGAGAACTAGAACTGGAGGAAGAACCCAAATCACGGGTGTGCTTACGAGACTTCTCGTAAGTGAGTTGAGCTGTCTCTGCATTAATGGCCTTATTCACAAGAGCCTGGAATGTATTCCAATGATGCAAGTGGAGATCACGATGCAACTTGGGGTTGAGACCCTTCCGGAACCTAGCCTGCTTCTTGGCGTCTGTGGACACCTCTTCTATAGCATAGCGGGCGAGGTTCTCAAACTCTCTACTGTAAGCATCAACAGCCATCTTACTCTGGGTGAAACTACAGAACTCTTCTCTCTTGCGATCAATGAGAGCCTGAGGTATGTGATGCTCGCGAAAAGCCTCAGTGAAATCTCTCCAGGTGGGTATCTGGCCAGCTGGAGGCATAGCCTCATAGTTCTGCCACCAAAGACCAGCAGGACCTTCTAGATGATAAGCAGCGTAGGTGACCTTGTCACTTTCAGCTACGTCCGCAGAACGCAGCTTGTGAGTGATACTACGAAGCCAGTCATCTGCATCGAGGGGTTCAATGGAATGATGGAAGGTAGGTGGTTTCAAACCAGTGAAATCATAGATGGTCGCTGACTCTTTGCACTGGGGTGTGGTGTTCTCCTCGGTACGTGCTAACAAGCGGTTAGAATCAAGCTTGTTCCTCTCCATCTCTAACATGAACTCTGCCAATGAAGACTGGTCGGGAGGATCCTCATCCCTACCATCTCCGTGGTTCCGACTACGAGCAACAGAACTTTGGTTAACCGGCAACATCCTGAAGAACGAAACCAAGGAAAACAAGGATGGATTCAGCATCAACTAAAGGATGCAGAAGGTAGCACAAGAATTTAGTATCTCTCAAACTCCCAGGACAATTCCGGCAGCATAACGACAGTAAAATGCTCAAAATGAGACATCCTGCAAACGATGGGGTAGTACCAAACTCAACATCATCACTCAAGGTTCTGAGATATTACTAAACAGGCTACACCAAAGGTACTCGGACTGGGATATGACTCAGATCAACCCATCCTTAGAGACTACGGAGTAGTAACACGTGATCTTGATAGACAGAAGAGGAAGCCTAGTTCCTTAACCCCGTAGGAAAGATAGGATGACTCAGATCAGAAGTAATGAGGTATAAGGAGTAAAAAGAGCCTTACGCTCCCTTCCACAATCAATTCCCTTATATAACTAAAGAGTTTCTAGACTCAACTTCGACCAGGTTGGCTTGGAAATCGTACAGGCAGTCAGGCTCTGATACCAAAGCTGTCGGGACCCCGATTCTAAGTCACACCGATCTAGCATGTAACACCTCATATCACTTTGCGGCCTCACGCATGGTATTCCCATGGGTGTCGCCTTACCATGGCCCGGGACCATTTGCGCATTTTGGCTCACGTATATGATAGTGTCGCTAGCATCCATATGACAAAGAACCCAGGCCGACATGACTAGTCGTGAACCCAAAGTGCCACTAACTTACGGGGACAGGCATACATGAAACAACATCGAGCATGTCGGTCAGCAGCGTGTGAATCCGGGCTGTAGCAACTGGGCTAACAGGACTCTGGGAACTCAGGGTGTAACAGGCTAGGCAGGACTCCGGATGTCACCGCGTGACATTTCCCCATAGGGACAGACACAGGAACGAAGTGAATCACATGTCGGCCAGTCTAAGTGTTTCGGAGCGGTAGTGCTGGGCTAGCAGGACTCCGATAAACCGGGCTGTAGCGGACTACCATGGCTCGGTGGAAGCACTAGACTACATTTCCCCATAAGAGAAGCTACCAAGGATAGACAACTAGGTTGTCGGATCCCACACATAGCAATACACATTACACGTATGCATAACATGCAAGTATGTGCTGTACAACATGGCATCACAACATAACGCAAACTCATATAGATAAAGGCCCAGAAGAGCCACATATCATAAATACAAACAGGGGTCACATGACCCATCATTTAGAGCATACAAGCAATGAAAGCATTACATGTCTGAGTACAGACAACTACAAAAGAAAAAGGCTGAGAAGCCTGACTATCTACAAGTCCCTCCCAAGGGTACAGATCGTAGCTGAGGTAACAAGCTACTCGTCGAAGTCCAAGCGGTACTACTAGTGAGACAGATGTCTCACCTGCAAAACATAAATAAAGCAAACATGAGTACAAAGGTACTCAGCAAGACTTACATCAGATCCTATCATACATGCATTAGTATCAAGAAGGCAATGTGGGGTTTAGTTGCAGCAAGCCAACTTTGACTCAGTGTGTCGGTGTCAAAACCGGTGGATCTCGGGTAGGGGGTCCCGAACTGTGCGTCTAGGCTGGATGGTAACAGGAGGCAAGGGACATGAAGTTTTACCCAGGTTGGGGCCCTCTCGATGGAGGTAAAACACTACATCCTGCTTGATTAATATTGATGATATGGGTAGTATAAGAGTAGATCTACCACGAGATCAAAGAGGCTAAACCCTAGAAGCTAGCCTATGGTATGATTGTTGATGTGTATGTTGTCCTACAGACTAAAACCCTCCGGTTTATATAGACACCGGGTAGGGTTAGGGTTACATAGAGTCGGTTACAATGGTAGGAGATCTAGATATCCGCATCGCCAAGCTTGCCTTCCACGCCAAGGAAAGCCCCTCCCGGACACGGGACGAAGTCTTCAATCTTGTATCTTCATAGTCCAGGAGTCCGGCTGAAGGTATAGTCCGGCTATCCAAACACCCCCTAATCCAGGACTCCCTCAGTAGCCCCTGAACCAGGCTTCAATGACGACGAGTCTGGCGCGCATATTGTCTTCGGCATTGCAAGGCGGGTTCCTCCTCCAAGTACTTCATAGAAGATTTTGAACACAAAGATAGTGTCCGGCTCTGCAAAATAAGTTTCCACATATTGCCATAGAGAGAATAATATTTACACAAATCTAATCTGCTGACGTATTTCGTAGTGTGACATCACACCACGGCCAAGCTTTTATTCGAACCATTTTACTGTCCCATCTCAGCGCGTTATGCGAGGCAGTTTCCTTGGCACGTCTTGTCAAAGCAGAGATCGTGTCACCTTATTCTGAAATTCTCATCAATACGGGCATGGGTAACCCAATCGCGCCATTGATTACGGCGCTTGGGAGATAAGCGAGTTTTACCAGGCTGGTGGGGACACGTAGTTGCGTCCGCCCATATAAGGGGATAAGGATCCACCTTTTCACCTACGCCTTCTTCCTCCTTTGCTTATCCATTCTCGCGCACTCGAGCTCCAGCACCCAAGTCCGCACTCCCCACCTCAACCTTCTCCAGTCATGTCCGGAGCGGGAGGCAAGTGGATGGTCTCCTCCGTCATGGAGGGGCACATCAAAAGACTAAGGAAGGCCGGATACTTGTCTAACGACATTGCGCACCGGCTTCCCGAAAAGGGGAAGCTCATCCCCACCCCAAGGCCCCATGAGAGGGTGGTGTTCCTCCCCCATTTCCTCCACGGACTGGGTTTTCCTCTCCATCCATTTGTCCGGGGGATCATGTTCTACTATGGCCTGGATTTCCACGATCTGGCCCCGAATTTTGTCCTCAACATCTCGGCGTTTATCGTCGTGTGCGAGGCCTTCCTCCGCATCCGCCCCCATTTCGGCCTATGACTCAAGACCTTCAACGTCAAGCCGAAGGTGGTGTGCGGCAACCAGGCGGAGTGCGGAGGCGCCATGGTGGGCAAGATGGCCAACGTCCTATGGCTCGAGGGCTCCTTTGTGGAGACCCTGAAGGGGTGGCAATCGGGGTGGTTTTACATCACCGAGCTGTGTGACCCTAAGTGGGTCGCAGCCCCCGAGTTCCGGTCCGGACCCCCGACGCGACTCACGTCCTGGAAAGAGACGGGCCTGTCGTGGGGCAAAAAAGGAGAGCTGACCGGACTCCAAACATGCGTCAAAACCCTAGTGGACAAGAAGCTCAAACTTGTCAATGTAGTCCAGGTTATGCTCATCCGCTTGATCCTCCCATGCCAACAGTGGGCTTTCAACATGTGGGAGTTCGACCCGGCGCGGCACCAAACTTTAAGCAGGCTCTTCGACACGACGTACGAAGATGCCTGGAAGGTGCTTTTCAAGGGCGCCGTGGCTCCCGCATCCGCTACTGAGGATCGCGGATTCAGTGCGCAGCGTCACGCTCTTGCGGTAAGCTGCTTTTTTCCTTTTACAGGGCACTAGTTTTTCATAGTTTGACTCCATGCGAGATCTAAGCTCCCTTTCCTTTGACAGGATTGGTAGGTGACGTCCGGACAGATCAACTGTCCGGCTCCTTTGCCCGAAGGCCGAGCGGACGCTCAATTGGTGAAGCTGCTGGCTCCGGCACCCTATGTGGTGCCGGAGAAGAAGGTCAAGAAGAAGGCCACGGGGACTCGAGAGAGTGCCCGCCGCCCGGAGGCGTCGGATTCATCATCCGGCGAATCCAAGACG
The DNA here is from genome assembly GCF_003073215.2 of Triticum urartu. Classification (NCBI taxonomy): domain Eukaryota; kingdom Viridiplantae; phylum Streptophyta; class Magnoliopsida; order Poales; family Poaceae; genus Triticum; species Triticum urartu. The sequence continues at coordinate 318,269,991 of NC_053026.1, read as the reverse complement.
CACTCCTCCCATGAAGACGAGGAGGAGGAAGAAGAGACCCCTCCCCCTCCAGCGGGGGAAGGGAAGAAAAGGAAGGCCGCCCCAACTGGGGAGGCCGAAGGGTCCAAGAAGGGGAAAACCCTTTCTCCGGACTACTCCACCGACGCCGACGGCGGCGGAGAGGAGTGGGCACCCAGGGCCAAGCCCCTAGCCAAATCATAAGTGTCCGGATACCAGAGTAATTCATAGTATTCGTTTATTGCACAGCTTTCCCTTATGTCGAATGTGTTTATGCAGCCCACCCAAAGACCGGCTCGACGCGTCGTCGAGCGGCTCACTAGACTCGTCGGACGTGAACTCACTTCCGACGGCTTCCTCCCCCTGCCCTACGGACGACACCGAAGTGTTGTCCCAACAGGTTCCAATCCAGGAGGAGGTGGTCCTGGAGGCGCCGCGAGGCGACCTCCCGGACTCCAGGAGTAAAGGGGACGAAACCCCCCAGGGATCCAAGTCCGGCCCTAGGCCGGACACTGCTCCGGAACCTTCAAAGGTTCCAGAGTCCGGCGGGCGACCTCCTTCCAAGAGGAGCAAGCCCGCCGTGCCGGTGACCTCCGTCCAACCAGAGGCGCCGGACAATATGTTGGAGGCGCTCCAAGGCGCCTCCATCGACGAGGGGCACCGCACTATTATGAGTGCGGTGATCCAGAAGGTTCAGTCCGCCAAGAGCGGACTGACTGAAGCTTGTACTAGCCTTTTGACAGGCTTTGAGGTAAGTAAAGAATGTGTAAATAATATTACCACATAGACAGTAGCCCCTGATGCTCTGTTCGGTATTCGGGAAGAAAAGCCGAATAGAGGATCAAATAAAATTTGCAGGAGTCTAACAAAAGGATTCAATATGCGTGTGCAGGCTTCCCTGCTGGCGTCCGCCGCACTGACTGCGGAAGTGGACGTGCTAAAGCAGAACCTCGAGCAGTCCGAGCAAGAGCTCGGGCGTGCCAAGAAGCAGCTCGAGGACAATGAAGGTAAGAAATACCTTGTTGACATTAAATATATATATAAAAAGGTGAAATTGCAAAAAATGACAGGATTATCGTGGCTATTGTAGAGGCCACGTCTGAGGTGGCGACCCTTAAGCAAGCGCTGCTCGAGGCCGAGAAGACGGCGGCCAAGGAGCGCACCGAGCGGGAGAAGTATGAGGCCGAGGTTGGCAAGGTGCGGCAAGAGCTCCGGGTTCTCATGGAAAAACATGAGAGTTTGGAGCGTGACTCAAGGACGCGAGCGTCCGAGCTCGCGGCGGCTATTGAAAGTGCCAAGTCTGCCAAGGCCGAATCCCAGAAGAGCCTCCAGGAGATGGAGGAGGTGAAGAAGATAGCGGCGGGTAAGGCATTCTTTATGCAAAGCAAACACATAAGCGTGAGTTACTTATTACTTACCCAAATCCGGAGTTCTCCAGGCGCGTTCGCAGATCTTCCCGGGAGTGTGTCCGATGCCGCCGCATTCTATCGAGCTGAGGAGGGCAGCTCGACGGAGAAGGTGTTCTGGTCTCAGTACGCTGAGGCCGGACACCCCGTGCCCCTGAGCGACCAGCTGAAGCAACTGGTCGAGCTCCACAAGGCCACCGAACAGGCCATGAGGGGCCTTATAGTTCGGCTGTGTCCTGGAGAGGCTCAGCCTAGGAGCTATTTCGGGCTGGTGCGACGGCTGGTGGAGGCCTGCCCAAGGCTCGAAGTCATCAAGCGCTCCGTCTGTATTGAAGGTGCCCGTAGGGCCCTTGCCCGTGCTAAGGTGCACTGGGGCAAGCTGGATGCTGAGAAGCTTGTGAAGGACGGGCCGCCGCCGGGGAAAGAGCATCGCAAGCCCGAGAATTATTATAAGGATGTTCTGAAGGGTGCCCGCCTTGTGGCGGATGAATGTACTATGGATGTAATTTTTGAGTAAAACTCGCTCGTTTTGTCCTGTGCGCGGAAAACTTGTTCATATGCGCTAAGCAATGCTGTTTGAATTTAAAATATTACCTTCTGTGCGGCTGTTTATCAATTCTGAGAGATGGCGAGTCGTCGGCTTCTGCCCCCGTGCCACTAGTGCTGGGGTGTTCGGGGATAAACCTAAGTGTTCTTTTTCCCATGTTTGGGTCCTTCGAGGGAGGCGCTCAGCCCAACGAACAAGGCAATTGGACTATAATGCGTGAACACTCTCACTTAGCCATAGAATTCTATAATTTTAAATTTTGGCGAAGCCCCTGGTATTCGGAAGACTGAGTTCGGGGCGCTACCCACGCCTTGGCCGGACAGAGTCGGCTCCTCGCCCTAAGCGGCATAAGTCTTTAGGGACTCGAAAAAACCTCTCGAACAACAACCAGCTCTCGCTTCATCATGACAGTCAGTTTTAGCTTTGTCCACTGAGGTCCTCGACCCAGCTCAACCGAGGCACAATCGCAGTGGTTCTCCTAGTGCTACCTTAGCCGATATAGCGGAACGTAAGGCACCAAAACATAGGAGCCGGGCAAACCCAACTATTGACCCGAGACATGATTCGGAGCCGATGCATATAGTGATATAAGTTCGGGGTGCCGCACTTGTTAAAGTGTTCGGACTTCTCACACCATATTGAGGGGTACTGAAGCCCCTGGCGTATTTTGGTTGTACCAAAGTGTACGGGTGCAACATGTCGTTAAGGAACATATATATAAAGAGTAATGCAAAAATAGACAGAAGCTATGCATTGTTTATTAAAGAGGGCTGCGATCAAGGCAGAACGATACAAATAATGCGATAAGCAAAAGGTTGGACTATTTAACATGTCCGCTCCAGGGCAAGCTGCTGAATAATATGCGAAACAGGTATACTGCTCGTGATAGAGACCACCTGGGAGTTCCGTAAGGCGGCGTGGCTTGTCTGCTTCCCTGGTTCTTGCATCATTTGTGCGGAACTTGGACTGCCGAACAGGCCTTCCGAAGAGTGGAGTCCTGAAAGTAAGAGAAAATTAAAAAATCGGCAGCCCTTGGTGCGGTTTAAGCCGTTTTTGGGCGTGCTGTGATGGTGCCCCTCCCCCTGTACCCATGGTATCTCTAGAGCGTAATTATGTACACGAAGTACTGGCGTCGCCTTTTTGCGAGGGTTGGGGTTGGGGCCGCATTGCTACGCCTGCTCGGATCGTGCCAGGCGGTCTTGTTGTAGGTTACTCCGGGCGCATTTGACGGTGTCCGGTCGCTTAGTGGCCGGACTGGAGAACTGCCTGGAGAGGCTGCTTTGTGCTTCCGCTGCAAGGGCCGCCGTGTGCTCCTCCGTTCGGAGGGAGCGTTCGGTGTTTCCGTTGACCGTAATTACTCCTCGAGGGCCTGGCATCTTGAACTTAAGGTATGCGTAATGCGGTACCGCGTTGAACTTAACGAATGCGGTTCTCTCGAGCAGTGCGTGATAGCCACTGCGAAACGGGACTATGTCAAAGATTAACTCCTTGCTTCGGAAATTACCCGGAGATCCGAAGACCACTTCAAGTGTGACTGAGCCTGTACAGTTGGCCTCTACACCTGGTATTACGCCTTTAAAGTTCGTTTTGGTGGGCTTAATCCTCGAGGGATCTATGCCCATTTTCCGCACTGTATCCTGGTAAAGCAGGTTCAGGCTGCTGCCGCCATCCATAAGGACTCTAGTGAGATGAAATCCGTCAATAATTGGGTCTATAACAAATGCGGCGAATCCGCCGTGATGGGTGCTAGTGGGATGGTCCCTTCGATCAAAGGTGATCGGGCAGGAGGACCATGGGTTGAACTTTGGGGCGACTGGCTCTATCGCGTATATGTCCCTTAACGCGCGCTTCCGCTCCCTCTTGGGGATGTGGGTTGCGTATATCATGTTCACCGTCCGCACTTGTGGGGGAAAACCCTTCTGTCCACTGTTGTTCGGCGGCCGGGGCTCCTCGTCGTCATCGCTATGCAGCCCCTTGTCCTCATTTTCGGCAGCTAACTTGCCTGCCTGCTTGAACACCCAACAATCCCTGTTGGTGTGATCGGCCAGCTTTTCGGGGGTGCCATGTATCTGGCATAAGCGGTCGAGTATTCGGTCCAAACTAGACGGGCCCCTAGGATTCCTTTTGAATGGCTTTTTCCGCTGACCGGATTTCGAGCCTCTGAATCCGGCATTAACTGCCGTATCCTCAGCATTGTCACCGTTAATGCGGCGCTTCTGCTTGTTGCGACGCGACCTGCCACTACTGTCCCTGGTGTCCGAATTACCAGGGTTCTTGGTTATATAATTGCTACGAGCAAGCCAGCTGTCTTCTCCCGCGCAAAAGCGGGTCATGAGTGTCGTGAGTGCTGCCATAGATTTCGGCTTTTCCTGTCCAAGGTGCCGGGCCAGCCACTCGTCACGGATATTGTGCTTGAAGGCTGCTAGGGCCTCAGCGTCCGGACAGTCGACTATTTGATTTTTCTTTGTTAGCAACCGTGTCCAGAATTGCCTGGCCGATTCATCTGGCTGCTGAATTACGTGACTTAGGTCATCTGCGTCTGGGGGTCGCACATAAGTGCCCTGGAAATTGTCGAGGAATGCGGCTTCCAGGTCCTCCCAACAGCTGATTGATCCTGTTGGCAAGCTGTTAAGCCAATGCCGAGCTGGTCCTTTAAGCTTAAGTGGGAGGTATTTGATGGCGTGGAAATCATCGCCGCGGGCCATGTGGATATGAAGGAGATAATCCTCGATCCATACCGCATGATCTGTTGTGCCATCATATGATTCGATGTTTACGGGTTTGAAACCCTCAGGGATTTGATGATCCATTATTTCGTCTGTAAAGAAGAGTGGGTGTGCGGCGCCTCTGTACTGGGCTATATTATGACTTAGCTCCAATGAGCTTTCTCTATTGTGTTCGGCCTTGCCGAATTTGTGGCTGGCGTGACGGTTACTGTCTCGAGCCGTGGGGCACCCACGCGATCCGTAGATCGATCCTGTTTGCCTTGCCTTGTCCTCCAACATGTCTCGTAAGTCCGGCGCATATTCCCGTGCCTTGGTACGGGGTGCGGCTTGAGTGGAGGGCCAAGAGGCCTCTCTGTCGCGGCCACGAGGTGGCCGGTCGGCCGCATCAAGTGCTTCCTCCTCTAATTGGGGTAGCAACCTGCGCTTCAGGTAGCTCTTGGAGGGGCGTTCGAGTTTATGCTCTTCGGCCGCAAGGACTTCAGTCCATCTGTCGACTAGCAAATCTTGATCAGCTCTGAGATGTTGCTATTTTTTCTTGAGGCTTCTTACCGTGGCCATAAGCTTGCGTTGAAAGTGCTTTTGCTCGACGGGATCCTCTGGCACGACGAATTTGTCGTCGTCGAGGCTTGCCTCGTCTTCGGAGGGAGGCATATAGTTATCGTCCTCGACCTCTCTGTCTGCCACTCTCTCATGAGGGCTGGTTTCTCCATCCTCCTGTGCTAAATCTTGCTGGAGGGGGTTTTCTTCGGCGCTTTCCGGAGTATTATTATCTCCCGTGCTGGAATCACCGTGTTTGTTTTGGCGGGATTTTGAGCGGCGCCGCTGACACCGGCGCTTAGGCTGTTTCTTGGAGGGGTCATCCTTCGATGTTCCATCGCCATCTCCCTCTTTTGGGGTGTCCACCATGTATATGTCATATGACGAGGTGGCTTTCCAGGGCCTAGGAGGCGCTAGTTCTTCATTATCTCCTTCATCGGCGTCCATACCGTCGATGTCTTCGGAGTCGAAGTTGAGCATGTCGGTTAAGTCGTCGACAGTGGCTACAAAGTGGGTGGTGGGTGGGCTTTGAATTTCTTCATCGTCCGAATCCCAACCTTGCTGGCCGTAGTCCGGCCAGGGCTCTCCTGATAAAGAAAGAGACTTCAGTGTCTTCAGAATATCGCCAAAAGGCGAGTGCTGAAAGATGTCCGCGGTAGTGAACTCCATGATCGGCGCCCAATCGGATTCGATCGGCAGGGGCGCGGAGGGTTCGGAGTCCGGGGAGGAGTCCAGCTCCTTGGAGTCACGAGTCTCGCAGAGTACGGGGCTGGTGTTCGGCTTAATCGCCGTTGGGATCGCAGCCCTCGAGGCGGCGTCCAACCACCCATCCTCGATCGGCGCAGTTGGCTCTAAACTAAAGGTCGAAGCCGATGCGGGTGCGGCCTCCAGGGCACTGGTCGGCGGCAGAGCTAGATCATGCTCGTCGGGACAGTGTGGCACGCTCGGCAGTGGCTCGAATCCGTCGAATATCAAGTCCCCGCGGATGTCAGCCGTGTAGTTAAAACTTCCAAATCTGACCTGACAGCCAGGGGCGTTGCTTTCGATCTGCTCCAGATGGCCAAGTGAATTGGCCCGCAGTGTGAAGCCGCCGAAGACGAAGATCTGTCCGGGGAGGAAGGTCTCACCCTGGACTGCATCGCCATTGATGATCGTAGGAGCCATTGAGCCTGACGGCGACGAAACAGAGGAACTCTCAATGAAAGCACCAATGTCGGTGTTAAAACCGGCGGATCTCGGGTAGGGGGTCCCGAACTGTGCATCTAGGCTAGATGGTAACAGGAGGCAAGGGACATGAAGTTTTACCCAGGTTCGGGCCCTCTCGATGGAGGTAAAACCCTACGTCCTGCTTGATTAATATTGATGATATGGGTAGTACAAGAGTAGATCTACCAAGAGATCGAAGAGGCTAAACCCTAGAAGCTAGCCTATGGTATGATTGTTGATGTGTATGTTGTCCTACGGACTAAAACCCTCCGGTTTATATCGACACCGGGTAGGGTTAGGGTTACATAGAGTCAGTTACAATGGTAGGAGATCTAGATATCCGCATCGCCAAGCTTGCCTTCCACGCCAAGGAAAGTCCCTCCCGGACACGGGACGAAGTCTTCAATCTTGTATCTTTATAGTCCAGGAGTCCGGCTGAAGGTATAGTCCGGCTATCCGAACACCCCCTAATCTAGGACTCCCTCACAGTGGCTATCCTGTTCTACGACAACAAGAAACTTCTTTGAGGTGAGGCAGCGCACACGAGTCCACTAACCAGCACATCAATACACTACTATGGATTCATCCCCGTCTCTCTACGAGAAGGCCATCCATAGCACTCACACTTGTCTTGAGCATTTTAGAGTATCCACTTCAAGTTGAAAATGTACCACGTAAGCATCCAAGAAGTCCATAACCGAGGACACGGCTATTCGAATAGATCATGATAACCCTGCAGGGGTGTACTTCTTCACACACACGCTCTCACCACTTATCACCATGTACACGTCATGTATCTCGGCAACCTTCAAGTGGAAGCCTGGCGAGGGTGTCGGCCACGACCTGACTAACCACACAAGTCTCTCATCCTGGTTTATCGCCTATTCGGGTTCCATCCGCAAGGAGATCCGGCCGGGGTGTCGCTCACGGCCCCAAACGATGTGAGCAGGGTTCCCATGCCCACCATCCGGGTGCCACTTGGTACACCGTGCCACTGTGCCTAGTCTGTCCCAAGCCCACCTGGCCGGGTGCCACTTGGTAGACTACTAACACTATCTACAAACACTAGTAACTATTTGCAACTCCTGGACAGAGATCAAGTTGGCTAATAAGTCGAGAGAGCTTGGAGTGCCCGGAGCCCAATGTGTGGTAGTAACTAGTCATTGGACAACTTACACAAAACTCAGTTCTTAAGGACGGTTCCAGTGAGACAACCCACCATGTACTCCTACATGGCCTCTCACCGCTACCTTTACCAAATCGTCAGCACCAGAACATATCGTAACACTCCAATTCATTCCCGATGAATTAGACCTGACATAACTCTAAGCAATAGCAGGCATGGCATGGCAGGAACACAACATGGCTCAATCAACTCCTACACATGCTAGTGGGTTTTAACTATTTACTATGGCAATGACAGGTCATGCAGAGGAATGGGTTCAACTACCGCAGCATAAAGTAGCAGTTGAATCGTTGTTGTCCTAATGCAATAAATGAGAGCAGGAGCGAGAGAGTAGGATTGTATCGAAATGAACAAGGGGGTTTGCTTGCCTGGTAGATCAACAGGGGGCACTGCTCCTCAGGCAGGTACTCCGGAGCACTCTCCGGAGCAGGACCTATCGAGAAGGAACGGTGTCGACAAATCAAAACACAATCATATGCAACAATATGATGCATGAACATGGCATGTAGATGTGACGTTATTTGAACTAATGCAGCTAGTATTCATTTGGATGAAGTCCATTTGAATCAAGAATTCAAATGCAACTCCAAGTTAAGTCTTTATGAATGCCATTAATATGTTTTCACCTATACAGTAAGTATAAGTTGGTTTATCATGCATTAAAATGGTATAGGTGGATAGATTGAATTTTTCTGATCATTTTTCATATATAAATTATTTCAATCTGAGCTACGATTGAATTTCTATGAATTTTTGAAGTTTATATCATTTTCTGGAATTTCCTGATTTTTTTAAACCAGAAAATGATATATTGCGTCAACATGACCGAGGCATGAAGTCAGCGAGTCAAACGTGGCTGACCAGGTCAAACCTGACGTGTGGGGTCCACACGTCAGTGTCACATTTAGTTAACAGGGTTAGTTAGCTATTGAACTAATCCTAACTAAAAATTAGCAGGGCCGGGCCCCACATGTCATTGACTCAGGCGGGGTCCAGCCGGGGGGCCAAACCCACCGGTGACTTGACACCAGCGAGGCCCGAGACGGCGGCGCGGCTCGGAAAACCGCTACAGGGCTTCGTTCGAAGCGTGTCTAGGTGCGTTGGAAAGCTCTTGCCCCCGCGCGTCGAACGGTGCAGGTCCTGGGTCGTGGGGAGGCCGGAGCTCATAGGAGTGGAGCCCGCGGCGGTTGCCGGAGTACGGGCGTGGGTGCGGGCAGCGTTGTGGTGTGCGAGCAAGTGAGCTGAGGCGCTAGCGGTGGCCTGCGTGATGCGGTGAGTACGTTGGTCGCATGCCCGAGACCAAATGGTCACCGGAGCATCACCGGTGACGAGCGCGGGCGGCGGCGCGTTCGGTTACAGGCAAGGCGATGGCTACAGCACACAAGGGGAAAAACTGATAGGGGGAGCAGGAGCAGGGGCTCACGGCGGTGCGATGAGCTGCTCAGCGGGCTCGGGGCAGACCTGACGGCGACGAATCGTCAGCGGCGGTCCTCGGTGGCCGAGGAGGGGAACGGCGGAGCTGGCGGCGTCCAGGGGGTTCCGGCGCCTTACATCTTGGTGAGGAGGAAGAGGGGGACGAGGCGGAGCTTCTTGGCACGTCGGCAAGGCATGGGGTGGCCGGTGGCCGCGGTGGTGGTCATCGGCGCGATGTGGGGCGCTCGGCAGCAGCGGGAGAAGGAGAGCAGAGGAGAAAGGAGGCACAGGAGAGGACGAGGCGGTCCAGGGGAAAGCGTGGCGTTGTCCAAGGCGTTGAGGCAGCGGCAGAAGCAGGAGGTGGCTCGGGCGCGTGCGTGCGCGCCACGGGCACACGCCCTGTCCTCCTGGTGAGAGGAAGGGGACAACTGGCACTGGCCAGTCGGCTGGGCCGGCCTGTTGGGCCACTGGGCCAGGCCGTAGGTAAGCACAGGTAAGCCTTTTCCTTTCTTTTGTTTTCTTTTCTAATTTTTCTGAAATTTGTTTTGACTTAGTAATAATACTAAATCATTTTATTTACTTCTGTCAAATTTTGCAGGGACCTAGAGGATTAATCCAAAGCCCCTCACCAAAATTCAGAATTTTTGGACATATATTATATATATAGCAAATATATATCCAAAGCAATTAATTACTGGATTAACTCCAAATGCCCAAAATAAATACTTATGAGCTCTTAAAAATATTGGTTTGATTTTCATCTATGTCCAATATTTTCAGAGAGCAACATGGGCATTTTCTTGGACCTTTTTGGAGCAATTTTTTTATTTGGGTCATTTCCAGAAATGATTCTGAGGGTTTCACAAATCCTCATTTCAAATTTAAATGGAATTTAAACATGATGCACAAAGAAGGCTAGCCTAAGTCATACCAGAACTAGGGATGTGACAAAACATAAGTTAAACAAGTTTGCCTTAAGAAGGATAGGACAAACATCAACGATCAAAGAGGCAAGGCCTCCTGCCTGGGACCTCCTAACTACTCCTGGTTGTCGGTGGTCTCCACGTAGAAGTAGGCACCCTCCGGGTAGTATTAGTAGTCGACGAGGGTGGCATCTGGCTCATGTGTTCCACCATCTGATGGCAGCAACCGGGTATAGGGGAAAAAGAGGTAGCAAAGCAACCGTGAGTACTCATCCAAAGTACTCGCAAGACTTACATCAGAACTACACTAAGTATGCATCAGTATCAAAGGAATTGGGTTGTATCTGTGGACTAAACTATAGAATGCCAGAAGAGAGGGGAAAGTCTAGCCTATCAAAGACTAGCATCTTCAAACATCTCCAAACATCTTGCAGCATTCAGGAGAGTACAAAATAGCATATTAATTAACAAGCATGTTGTAGCATTAACACCCAGAGATCCTTCCTCGACTCCCTACAAGAAAGCAATCCCAGAGCCACATAACCATAACATATCTCAAGTATCCATTTCTAGTTGTAATAGATCATGATACAAGTCTGAACGTCCGTTACCATGGACACGGCTATTCGAATAGATAATCTTCCCTACAGGGGTGCACCACATTACCCAACACGCTTGATTACTCTGGTCGGACACGCTTTCCTGGGTTAATGCCCGGCCTCGGAAGATCAACACGTCGCAACCCTATCTAGGTTCAGTAGAGAGGTCCCGCCGGTCTACATCCTAAGTGCTCTAGGGTCTTGGGCCCATCGCCTGTTGCACTCCGGGTCATTTCACGCTGGTTGACTACCAACGCCGCCTCAGATGGTCGACATGATCCGGCTGTGCCGCAATGCTGAACAGGACGTCTGACAAAGCTTCGGCCAATACTAAGATGCCGAGTGCCCATAACTATTCCCGCGTGGTGGTTAGTGCGTATAGGCTGACCAACTCAGGACAAATACCCAAACCTGTTAGTGCATTATTAAAAGAAGTGACGGCTGTCGGGACAAGTCCGGAGCTACCGCCCCCTCCTGGGTGATACCGCTAAACAACCAGCCGCCACCGTAACATCTCGCGGGTGCTCTCCGGGCCCACCCGACTTTCACAGGTATCTCTTCCGGGTGCTCATTGGGCCCGCCCGACTTCCACAAGGGTCTGAAGTAAAGTCAAGGTAACTGTGTGTCCAAAACATCAAGGGGGGAAACCTGAGGAATAACCTTCGACGGATTCCACTCCATGTAATCGTCAAGGTGAACATGGGAGGAATCACCCTCGAGGTTCACACTTGAGGGGTTGCACGATAGACGTCGTCGGGAGTGGTGAAGGAGGAATCACCCTCGACAGACCACGACCGAATAGCTACACTATAGAGTTATCATCAAGAGTGAGTTACGAGGTATCACGCTCGGCACTCGATAGTAGCCCTGCAGAGTCGTACAACTAAAGGGGGTGAAGTGATGTGTCGGGCTCTGGACGTCGATCACGTTGGTTGAGTCATCGGCCAACAAGCCGAGGCAACCGGGACAAGGAGAGGGGTCACTGATGGATCACTAATCAATCTATACTAAGCGGTTTAGGATAAGCAGGTAAGGTACAATGAGCAGGTTACAAAAGCAGGCTCTGCATCAGAATAGGAGCAATCAATAACAGTAGAAAAATCTAATGCAAGCATGAGAGAGAATGAAATGGGTGATATCGGAATGGTCAAGGGGGTTTGCTTGCATGGAAGCTCTGCTGAAAAGGAAGGAGGGTCGTCGGTGACATAGTCGATCCCAGGGGCATCAGCAGAGGTCTTAGTGTCTACGAAGAAGAAGAGGGGGAAGAAACCGTAAATACTAAGCACACATATGGATGACATGACTACAGGCAGAGCTAGCGGTGTTCTAACACATTGTTACACTATACCGACGAAGGGGGACAACATCCGGGAATGTTTTCCCTAAGTTTGCATTTTTCGGACATATGAAACGGAGGGGGACGGTTGCATGTTCGCTATGGTAGGGGAACGTGACAGATGAACGAAGACCGTATTCGGATTCGTCACGTTTTTCTAAGCAACTTTCATGTATACAGCTTTTCATCCGAGTTACGGATTAATTTATATGTTTTTTTCAAAGTTTTAATAATACTTCGAAATTATTTTTAATTCGTAAGTAAATAAAAAAATTGCTACGGGTACACAACTCTGTGTACACAGAAGTGTACACAGGATGACATGTGGGACAGGGGGACCCAGTGGACCAGTCAAAGTTTGACTGGTCAACAGGGGGTGGGGCCCCCTGTCACTTACACATTAGACTAACTACAAGTTAATTAGCTAATTAAGCCACACTAACTAATTAACTGATTACTTACTTAGTTACTTTTATTTTATTTTTATTTTTTAAAACTGTTTATTATTATTATTATTCTGTGGGCTAGGCCCCACTTGTCATACCCCCAAGGGGCCCTAGCGGGTGGCGGGCAAACAGGCGCTGGCCGCCAGCCCGCCTGAGCTCATGCCTACGGGCGCAACAGCGGCCATAGCAGGGGCGGCCGGCGGGCAGGGGCCGGCGAGGACGGCCGCCGGCGCGGGGGAAAACGGCAGACGAGTGGGGAGGGCAGGCCGGAGTGGGGCGCCGGACAGGGGGCGGCGCGATGGATCGGCTGTGCGGTAGGGCGGCCGTTGCCAGGGGACGCGCGAGAGGGCGATAATGTTCGACAGAGGCAGCGGGGCCGAGCAGTGCGAAGCAGGCCATGGCTGCAGGGGGAAGATGCGGGCGCGCGGCCGGGGCGGGCCAGCAGTACGGTCGGGGATGCGGCAGGCGATGGCGGGCGGCTGCAGCGGCGTGACAGAAGCGCAGCGCAGCAGGACCAGCAGCTTGTCAAGAGCAGCAACAAAGCGGCAACAGCGGAGGGCGACAAACAGTGCGGGCCGTCGAAGGCGGCTGCGGCAGCGAGTAGGGCGGGACAGTAGTGGCGCGACGCAGCGGGGTGCGACAGTCGTAGCAGTGCAACAGGGGCGCGGGAGGAAGCGGGCGAGTCAGGCGCGCGTGGGACGGAGACAGGGCGCGGCCAGAGCGAGGCTCGGCGCGGCCGGGCGCGCGCTCGGGAGAGAGCTCCAGCCACGGCAATCGCAGCGCGAGCCGGCGATCTACGACGTATAAACGGAAGGGGGACATGGGACGGATAACGAGCTCACATCGATGCAACAGGGGAGGTCGGCGAGGTTGGGGAAGCACGGAGGCGGCGAATCGACGCGACAGAACTCCGGTGGCCGAAGACGGAAGAAGAGGCCGGGACAGCGTTCGAGGGTGCCCGGCGTCCCGCGGCCCGTCGGGAAGGCGTAGTAGAGGGAGGCGGATCAGGTGGACGCAGCGGGGCGACGGGAGGAGCTCGCCGGCCGCGCTGGACGACGTGACGACGCCGGATGCGCTCGGGTGAGAGCAGAGCGAGAGAAGGAGAGACGCGTGGGGGGAAGGGGGAATGCATCTGGGAGGCGGGTGAGTGGGGTGCGGGCACCCGAGGGGTTTCTGGGGTTCGGCCTTATCGCCTCGCCGGCGACGTGGAGGCGTGGGGTCGAGCGGGTTTGACGGCCACCACGGGCGTGGGTCGGTCGAACAGGAGAAGGGGGAAAGACGGCATGGGAGGGGGAGTGGGCCGAGTCCCAGGGGCTTTTCTATATATTTTTGATCTTTTGCTTTGATTTTTCTTTTTAAAAAGTTTCAATTATCATTTTAGTTTTATTTTATTTTCAGTCTTTATAAAATATGACACTAGCCTAAATTAGTCTTATTAGTTATGGCACTGCCACAATTAGTTTGAGGTCTAAATAAAATAGTTTAGTATTTTTATAATTTAAAAAGAAATTAAATTATTGTTCTGACCACTGTTTTAATTAGTTTAGGGCAGTTAATTACTTTCAAAAAATGTTGGTCCACCACCATAATTAGTTATGAAATAATTCCAACACTTTGAACATTTTAGTTTTCACATTTGAAAAGTTTATTTGTTTGACTTTATTTTAAATTTGAATTTTGAATTGGTTTGAACCAAAGAGGGATTTAGCAACAGTGAAAATGATGACATGGCATCATTAGCAGGGGATTACTGTAGCTTAATTATCCGGGCGTCATAGAGGGATAGTGATCAAACACGCATCCCCATCTGCGGTAAGGGGCCAACCCATTAGTTTGTTTTTGGTTTTTTCACTTTGTTTTCTTTTTAGTGTTTTCCTTCTATTTTACTTCCTTTTTTCCTTTCTCAAATCAGCAAAGATTCCTGATTTTTTTTAAATTCATGATTTTTTTTTGAAAATCGTGAATGAAATTTTAACTTATTAAACTTTTAAGAAAAAAGAGAACAGTTTTCTAATTCTTGATTCTTTTTCAAAGGTTTGAACATTTAAAAAAATTCTTGAACAATTTTGGAACTCACATTTATTTTTCAAATTCATCAATATTTTTTGAACTTGCGGATGTTCTATAGAATTTGCGAACATTCTTTTAACTTATGAACATCTTTTTAGCTCATGAATTTTATTTGAAAATTCCTTAACCTTTTTTGAATTCAAAAACATTTTCTGAAATTATGACATTTTTTGAATCAAAGACCATTATTTTGTATTTAGCAAGAAATTTTGAATTCCTGAACATTTTCTGAATCGCCGAACATTTTTCGAATTTAGCAAGCAATTTGTGAATTCATGAACTTGCTCAATCCGGCAACATACACATCGTACGTGAATGGGGCCAACCCATGTAAGTGGTCGCTTGATTTTTGCCAAAACATTCCAAACCAGTTTTGTGAAGCTTCTAGCTGGTTTTGGGAAGCTTCTTTCTGGGTTTTTATATTCAGTTTTTTCTTTCTCTCTTTTGTCGTGTTTTTTCTTTTTTCTTTTTCTTTTTACATTTTTTCCGAAGTTCTGAAATATGTGAACTCGTGAACTTTGGCGAGTTCACAAACTTTTTAAAAATTCGAATTTTTTTTGAAACCATGAACTTTTTATTCTTTTTAAAAATATTTTGCCTTATCCCCGAGTTGAATGGTCAACTATCAACTGATCAACAGTGGACCAGCCAACGATGACTGGTCAAGTACAAACCAAGCGACCAGAAAGTAGGAGAATCGATGCGTTGTTGGGCAGGGGGACGCGTGAGCGCTGGCTTCCTTACTGGGCGTAGAAGGCGCTGTGGAGGAGCTCTCGAGCGAGCTCGCATACGTACAATTCCTGACAATTTTTTTCCTTTTACGGATGTTTCTTTCCCGCTGCTTTCTTTCTTTCGCTGATTTGTGGAGCTAGAAATAAACATAAAATTGTAATTTAAATTCCTCGTATTGAGATACTAACTCTATAAAGCAGAAAGAAGAAAAAATGGTTGAAAACTATTCTTGAAGTTGAAAATTGTTTCTGATTTTACGTAATGTTTGTGTATAACTAAAACATTGCAAATTTGAGAATTGTTAACAAATTGAAAAGTGTGCGTGATTCCCAAAATTTCTTCAAGAAACCAAAAAATGAACATGAACTAAAAAATGTTAGCGATTTGAATTTTTTTGTGAATTCTAAATATTATAAATATTCAAAAAAAAGTTCTAGAATTTAATAAATAACTGCATATAAAAAATCATGAATTTAATAAATGTATTCAATTCACGAAATTTTGGTCAACTAAAAAAATTCAAGATTACAAAATGTTAATGAATTTGACATGTTTTTGAATTTTCCTTTTGGGAATTCAAGAAATGTTCATGAATACAAGAATTATTCCAGAATTCACCAAAAGATATATGGAATAAGAAATATTTCACGAATTCAAGGGAAATATTGATGTATTCAAAAATTGTTCATGAACTAAATAAATATTCACAAAAAAATGACACGACCTGCACGTCACATAGGCTAGCAACACAACCACACCTAGACAATAGGACAACAACGAGAGAAGTAGACCAGCGAAATAAATCCCTTCCAGCTCCAACAAGCTCCTTCCTTAATTAGCTCGATGAAGCAGTCGCCTCTCCTTGCACAACCACACAAATCATCATCAGCTTTATGTACTGGTCTTTAGCATCTTCGCGCCTTGAATCATGACCTCTCTAGACGAGTGTTTTCGATGGCCTGACGAGTAGATCGATGAAGCACACGCAACAAACACAATTGGAAAGGTGTCTTACGCCATTTAAACTCAAACACGCCTAATCTATATTGCCCAATAAACACCAACAAGAAAGATAGACTATCTCATACCCTGGCAAAAAAGCAAAGTTACAGGAAAAATATTGCCAAATATTATTTGGGCAGAACTTAGTGCCGAGCAAAGCTCCAACTGATCTCCACACTACCCTAGCATGAGGACATAAAAATAACAGATGTTGCGATGTCTCTTCCTCATTACAAAATGAACACTTTGGATTACGCGACCAGTTTTGACATTTCATAATGTTCCGAGTGAGCAGAACATCTTGTGATAGCTGCCACAGGAGGATTTGTTTGTTAAAAGGGATTTTAGCATTCAAAGTCCAACGGTAATCACACCCAGTACGACTCATACACAACTTTCATAGTGAATTTTTTGCTATTCCCAACTCCCAACCAATCTGATCAGGGTCCTAGGACAAGATTAAATATCTCACAATACCACTACCTTGTTCCACTGCTCTCCAAGCTCTAGAGTTAGTCTCCTTCTAAAATATCATTTGTATTAACATTTAGACCATCCTTCACCAAACACTCAGGTAATTGCATATCCCAAATTGTTGGGGATATCAGTCTTTAAAAGGAGCAAAGATAATAGGCTATCTTCCAAACCTTAACAACATCTCCACACTACACAGTAACTGTTCTCCCCACCAGATGATTTCATTCACTTTCATAAATAGCTTTCCAGCATGGGGAATCAGTAAAACTCCCTAGAATTGAAGAAATATCACACTTTTTCAAGTACTTAGCTCTCACAATATCTTGCCAAAGCCCTTCCCAGTGTTCCAATTTCCGCCACCACTTGACCAAAAGGCTCGGCTTTTTTCCTTGTAAGGTCTTTCACCCCCAGGCCCTTTTTTCTTGATCTACAGATCCTGGACTAGTTCACGAAATGATATATTTTCCGAGTGTAGACCCTTGCCAAAAGAATTTCCTCCTAATTTTGTCAAGCTTCTCAATAGTGATCTTATTCAGCAGAAACACAGACATGTGGTAATACACAATAATAGTAAGAGCAACATTAGGTAGAATAGTTCTACCAACCATAGAGATAGTCCTACCAACCCAAGCATCACATCTGAGTAGAAACTTAGTAACTATAAATTCCCAGTCATTGTTTCTAAGAGTGGAATAGCTCACATACACTCCCAAGTATTTTCTAGAAAGTGGTCTATGCCACAAAGTTCAACATAGAATTTAATAGTGTCATCCTCCTCCAACACAGATAATCTTACTTTTCTGGAAATTTATGTTTAGAAGTAACATAAGCTCATACATGGAACGTAATAGCTTCGAGTTAACAACTTTATCAGGATCATGCTCAATACACAACACACTATCATTAACATATTGCATAAATAGTAATGCCATTAGGAATTAGATCAGTAGCTAATCCAGTAATCAAGCCATTGGATTGAGCATTTGTGGCCATTTAAGTTAAACAATCAACAACGAGGTTAAACAGGAAAGGAGAAAGCTCCCCCTATCTAGCCCCTTTATGGCTTTGAAAATAAGGGCCAACCTTCCCATTTAGTTTCACGCCCACTATACCATTGTACAAAACACTCTCAACCCATTGACACCAGATAGGGTCAAACCCACTTAATTTGTGACATTCCAGTAGAAACTTACAATCTATTTTGTCATGAGCTTTTACAAAATCAAGCTTAATGACAATACCCACTTTTTTCTTTTCTCTAGTATGATGCAAGATCTCATGCAATGTTAAACACCATCCAGAGTGGATTATAATGGATGGTAGAACATTGCATGATATATCTCTTGTTTCAAACCTGAAATGTGTTGCCTGAACAAAAAGGATCTCTATCTTTAGGTTCCCCCCCCTAAAACACCATCCAGGTTTGATATGAGTTGGCTGAAGCAAAAGATCTCATTCCAAAACTGAACTCTCTAGTTTTAGGGGTAAAACCACTCAGAGTAGCCATCAAGAGTGAATTATGATCAGAGACACCTCTCACCAGTTTCCTACAATTTGTTAGTGTGAAAAATCCTCCCAACTTCTAGACATCAGGAGTATGCCCAACTTCTCGAAAGTTGAATGAGCCTATTTATTAGTCCAACAATGCATACCCCCCTTAATATGAAATTGTCTAAGGGCAGTTAATGACAGAGTTAATTAAACACATATGTATATTGAGAGTGATGCATAATTTTTTTCTCCCCACTATGCATTAAAATGTTGTAATATCCCCCAATCACATAGGGAACAATAATATGGTTACAAAACTGGACCATCTCAGTTAATAATTTTGTTTTAAACTCATCATGGGAAGCTCCATAAACATTCAACAATGCTCACTCAGTTTGCACCACATGTCACAAAACCAACTTGAGTATGTAATTCCCCTTCTCACAAGATTTCGTTCCAAATTCTCTTTTTTACCCCACATAATAGGCCATCAACTTTTCCCACAGAAGGGACCCACTCGAAGGAAAACATCTCATGAATATCCACCTTCCTAAAATAGCCAGAAACATACCCTACTTACTCCCTCTTATATACATTCCTCCCCTGACATGGTCTTCGATAAAAAAATACCTGATATTTTGTATGAACTGCACAATTTGATATATTGCTATGGAGTGTTGAGTACATGATGATGAATGGTTGCTATAGATCCGCCTCTACTTCAGGATCTTGAGGTGAATGCATGAGAGGGCGGATGAAGTCATGCAATGCTTCAACGACGGGTGGTCTGCCTCTTTGCCCTGCTCGCGTGCACAGATCAGCTCTTGGGATCAACGAACATGGAACAATTTTGCATTTGGATCATGCATAAGACCAAAAAACTAGTTCAACTCCTTTAGCATTTGGTTTAGTGGAACAAGGACACACACACTCCTAGATTACACATCCTTTTGAGTGTGCAAATGAAAGTGTGTTATATCGACTACAGGGAAGGTGAATAGGCGATTGTTACAAATTCGTCGCTGAGGAATTTTAGGGTAAGGAAATTCCTAAGCAACGAAATACTTAGCAGCGGAATAAGTACTCAGATGCAAGCATAACAGAGTAGTAGCACAGTCATCATGATGAAATGAAAACAAGCACAGAGTACAAGTAGCGTAAACACAGGATAAGCAGGCTGAAGACAAAGTGACTGAAGAATTAGGATTGAGGAAAGTGAGAAAGTCTTCAGTCAAAATCTTCAAATAGTAATGATCAAGTACTTCTACACAGAAATGAGGAAATGAAAGGGTTGAGGAAATTGAACCAGTAGCTTGGTGAAGACAGTGATTTGGTAGACCAGTTCCAACTGCTGTGATAGTCGTACGTCTGGTTGGAGCGGCTAGGTATTTAAACCCGAGGACACATAGTCCCGGACACATAGTCATGCTCACCGTATTCTCCTTGAGCTAAGGTCACACAGACCTTGCCTAATCACTCGTGGTAAGTCTTCAGGTGACTTCCAAACCTTCACAGACTCGGTCACTCGGCGATCCACAATTTCCTCTTGGATGCTCTAGACCATGACGCCTAACCGTCTGGAGGATGCACAGTCCTCAAAGGTAACAAGCATCGGTTCCACATAGGAACAATCTCTTCAGTGATTCTCAATCACTTTGGGTCTGTAGGTGTTTGGGTTTGGGTTTTCCTCACTTGATGATTTTCGCTCATAGTCCTTGGAAGATGGGATGCTCTCAATGAGAAGTGTCAGTTTCTCGCGGAGCAGCCAACCAGCTAATGGTTGTAGGGGCGGCTATTTATAGCCTATGGAGCATCTTGACATGATAAGACATAAATTCCCTTCAATGATATGACCGTTAGGTGGGTAGATATTTTGGGACTGCTGGCGCATAGCACAGCAATGGTTAGAAATTTGACTATCAAATTCCTTAGGGCTATCATGTCCCTCACTTGTAGGCAATCCTCACTAGCAAATTCCTAACTCCTCAGTCGGAACAAATTCCTCAGAGACTAGAAGATCTTCATCGCTGTCACTAAAGAAATTGACCGAACTATATGAGATTTCCAATGGCTTCACTCGAAAGGATTGGTAGGTGTAGGATTTTGAGATGAACATCACTTGGAAACTTTTTCTTAGTTTTACCTCGACCCCCTTTAACAGTACAGTGTTTCCTATGACTTAAGAAAGAGAAAATGAAACTAAGAAAACAAAAGTCTGCTTTAAGTGAACTAAAAAAATTCAAGATTACAAAATGTTAATGAATTTGACATGTTTCTGAATTTTCCTTTTGGGAATTCAAGAAATGTTCATGAATAAAAGAATTATTCCAGAATTCACCAAAAAAATATGGAATAAGAAATATTTCACGAATTCAAGGGAAATATTGACGTATTCGAAAATTGTTCATGAACTAAATAATTATTCACGAAAAAATATTTGCGACCTCAAAATAATCCGCTATCCCATATGTTGACAAATTCAAGAAATTTTACAGAATCAGAAATAATTTGCTATTACATTTTTTTTGAAGAAGTCTTAAAAATCATAGAGGATGAAATTGGCATAATAATTATTTAGGAAAAAAATCATGGTTTCAAAAAATTGTTTGTGAGTTCAAACAAATGTTAGTAAATTTAGCACATATTCGTGAATTTTTTTGATAATTTGTATTTTGAGAATTTGGACAAACTTTTACAAAATCCAAAAATCTTTCTGATTTTAAAAAATGTTGCGAAACAAAAAAAACTTTTGAGAATTAAGTATTTTGTTCATGATTTAAAAATGTTTCCTAATTCCAAAATAGTTGCGATTTCTTGAACAACGAAACATTTGCGAATTCAACAAAAAAACTTCAAAATTTAAAAAAATCATCATGAACATGAAAAAATGTTTGTGATTCTAAATTTGATCATGATTTTGGATAAATTTGCAAATCTAAACAATGTTTATGATTTTGTTAAAAGGTTCATTATTTTTGAAAATAGTAATATTATTTTAGTTTTTTTTGCAATTTTGTTGAAATGTTCAGAAATTCGCAATAAATCATGAGTTCTAAAAAATATTCGAAAAAACTAGTATCAAACAAGGACATGAATAAAACTATAAATGGGTCAACTGATATACCTAACTGGAGTGCGTGATACGTCGCGACACAATGACCTATGCCGCAAATAGGGATTGCCGATGGCACCCTGTCGATCACTCCAATCGCACTTTATGACCCATCAAAAGATCTTCCCAACTACGCACGCGCATTGGCCTAGGGCGGAGGATAAATAGGATGCGAACATTGGAGCTCCTTAGAAAACTAGAAAGCATGCACGTGCAACACACGTCTCAAGCATTGATCTATTGATCACAAAGTATATAATAAAATTTAAAATTTTCCAAAAAATATATTAATCGAATGAGTGCACAACTTTGTGATGTCGCTGAAATTGTATTTGTCCAATGCACATAAAAAAACAATGCTACTATGCTGGTAGCCGATAAAAATATCAAGCATCAGTTCTTCTCCAAATTTGACTAATGCTAGTTCTTCTAATGTATTTCGTTTTGAAATGAAGCAGTGTAACCCATATCTCCTTTGATTAAAACCCAATGATTTTGTACAATGGTATTTTTGTACCTAATACAAGTTTGAGCTCTAATAATTCATCAACCTAAAGAATGTTATGCTTAAGAAAATTATACCTGAATAATGTCCTAAAGACCCAGTAAAAAGATAATTTAAAGATATGAACTTAGATTTTTAATTCATTTTTAGGCTACATTTCCTTGGGGATAAAAGAAAAACTCTGACTAGAAATTATACGTCTACTATGAAGTGATTGCCACCTGATCCACAAAATATGAGAACCAAAGGTTTGCCAATCTGAAGATTGCCCATTGATGATCAATATATTCCTCCAACATGTCGTCATTTCCTCTCAGGTGCATTTAGTTCATTAGCCACAATAGAAGATTGCTCATCTGAAACCAATGCATTGACAAATGAGCTCTATGTGTTAATTCAAGCAATCGAAACAAACATGCATCTGTTTGATTTTCATTTGCGAGGTATAGTAGCAACACGACCACATTCGTCTGAAAATATAACCCTACATCTTTGATTCTAAATTCACAATGGATAAAAGTCATGTGAGTTCTTACTGTTGGTTCTTCTAAAGTTTATTTCTTAATTAAGAGTGCAAAGGTGAGCCAAAAGTGCATCAAGTTCACATAAAGTGGGTGCCATGAACTTAGACAAATGAATATAATTCGGGCAAAAATTGTTTCATACATATTTGTTCTACTCACCTATTTTTTGTAGAGAAATAGCAAAAATATCAGGATTCATAAGCAATCATCTTTGAACATAGCCAGGAAGAAAGCTTCAATTTTGAAACAAGCAAGCAATAAAGTATGGAAGTTAATTATTGGCCAATGAAAAAAACATAGAGCTATTTGTGGTTCTGTAATCATCAAAAATCTCATGTATCTCTAAATATCTATTGTAATGGATCCAGCTACATAGAATATCTAGACCATTAACTCTAAGAGGCAAAGGTAACTTTGCAGAACTATTGTTAGCAAACAATTATTATGTACAATACAAACTAGCGAGATTAAACCTTCATTGATCATGTGCCCACAAGAGCATCTCATAGTTGCTTGGCGGAGTTGATGCTAAGTTATGGTTTTGTTTCACTTGCGGATAGGCCCTTCCTTATCATCACGAGGGTGGTGGAGTTGAGCTACATATTATAAGCTTCGGATGGAGTGAGGTATTTGGCATTTAGGGGTTGTAGCCTACTTCTACAATCGGAGGAACTCTTGATATGATCATGCATCCCAATTTTCCATAGTGAGAAGACCTCATTTGCATCAATAAAGGGGGACCTTTAAAGTTATATTTGGGTTTCGTAGTGATGGTTTAAAGTAGTTCCACACAAACTCACTTGGGCTGATCCCTGAGGGTAGGGTACGGGTAGGAGGAGCATTAGGCTTGGTCACCGATGGTGTAGTCACTGTCGTAGTGGTAGCGACACCACCGGGGCTTCCTGATGCCAATCTTATCTCTACCGGTCGATCAATTAACACTTTAAGATTAGTAGTATTCATTTCTAACAATCTCTCAAAATCTATAGAGCTATATATTTTATCATATTCCGATGAGCGACTCACCTTTTGGGTCACCTAGATCTGAGGAAGCGTATATTGAGAACCGCCTTTTCCCTCTCTTTGGACATCTCGCTTTGTGGTGGTTAAGCCATAAAACATAGCATGAGGCTCCGATACTAATTAAAAGAATCAAGATGGACCTAGAGGGGTTGGGAGTGAATATGAATTTAAAAATTTAAGTACTTATTAGCAATTTTAGGCAAGTGTGAAATATAAATTTGAGCTTAACAATTGGTAAGCTGAGTCAAATACTACCAATAAAAGATAGCAACAATATGTAAAAGAAACAACACAATATGATATATCAATTGCAAGGACAAGATAACAAAGTAATGTTTGCTCTCTCGTAAGTGTGGAGTAACCTAGCAATAAGTATTACCCCCAATTTGAGAACCAATGTTTTATTAAAACAGATGGAGTTCTCCCAGCAAACAAAGTCGCTGGTACCTGCACATGAAACACAACATAGTCTTGCCCCCAACGTTTCAAGAAGGTTGTCAAGCTTCTTAACCTTCTAGTTTCAAGGGTAAATTCCATGGCATGGTAGGAATTTATAGATAGGTAATGAAAAGGTGGCCCCCCGAGCCATAGGTTCACTAGTGGTATCTCTCCAAGCAGTTAAGTTTGGTGTGATGAACAAATTACAATTGGGCATTGATTAAATTGCAATATTCATATTTATGAATATGATCATTCATGGTATAATCTTGTATAGGCATTACATCTATGATATTTAGACGGTTATCCAATGACATCTACAACTTATACTACACCCCAAAAATGTTACCCAGCATGCATCTCAAAGTATTAAGTTCATTACAAACAAAGCATTGCAGTAAGCATGATGACATAATGTAGACAGTAAAACTATCATCTAAGTGTGATAAATAAACCATCATTTTATCCTTAGTGGCAACAATACAATACATGTTCAATCCCCTATTGTCACTGGGATAAAATTGAACCCAAGATTGAACCCACCACTAGGCACCACTTCCTTGGAAGAACTGCCTATCAATCATGGCAAGAGATGACAAATAGATTGGAAAGCACACATAGGTACTTAATTATAAAGTAGAGAAACTCTAAAGATTCATCATAATTCAATGAACAATCTGATCATAAAGTGATAATTCATCATATCTCAATAAACACAACCACCGATTACATCAAATTGATCCCGATCATGTGAGAGAGCTCACGAGAACTTTGTATTGAATCACTAGGGAGAGAGGATGCCATCTAGCTACTGCTATGGACCATAAGATCCCTAAGGAAACTACACACACATGAAGATGGCTCCGGTGATGGACCCCCTTCTGGCACGGTGCCAGAGCAAGCCTCCAGATTGGATCTCCTTGGAACAGGAACTTACGATGGGGAAAAATCGCGAAAAAATGGTACCAGGATTTCTTGATTTTTCAGATATATAGGCGAATGAATGGGCGTAAGGTGATGCACAGGGGCCCACATGGCCTAGCCATGCGAGTGATCTCCTAGCTATGCCACCCAGCCACATGGGCCCCCTAGGTGGCCCCGGGCAGCTCCTGATGCTTTCTGGAATCCTTGTGTCTCGGAAAAATCATATTAAATCCCGAAGGTTTTTGATCTACGTAGATATGGATTTTCTAAAAAGTAAAAAACATGCAGAAAACAACCGGCTCTAGGGACAAAATTAATAGGTCATTCCAGAAAATAAGAAATTTTTCTATCAAAAGTATTCAAAAGTGATATTATAATAGCATGAAACTGATTAGTCCCTTTAGTTATCCGGAAAGGAGCAAAACGATTATTGCCTTTTCCCTGAGGTGACACTGAGTAATCGAACCCATGAGAGGAAGGCATCCTTGAAGTCAAGGGTTTCTACCAAGATTTTGCAAGAGTATTAATTCTAGCTTTTGACCGGATCAAAATCAAGTTGACACTAAGAACAGTTCTAATAAAAATAGACATGGGTATGAGGACTTTTCTTGCAACCATATATTTGTGAATGGGATCATTATGGAGGCAACGGGGATAATGAAGATGATCTCTGGTGATGGCTTCCACTCTCTAGTAGGGTGCCTAAATGGAGCTCCGAATGAGATCACTTTGGCACAGAGGCTTATGGTGGCGAAAAAACTCATCTAGGTTAACTTTTGGGGGTTTCATGATTTATAGGATTTTTCAACATTTCACGTCATGGGGGTTCCCGAGGGTCCCACAAGATTAGGTGGCGCGCCCCCTAGGGCGTGCCACCCAGGCTTGTGCCCCCTGGACATCTTCTGGCTCCCTCCCGAAGCTTCGTGGGTCTCTTTCCTTCTATAAAAAATCACCATAAATGTTCGTGGCATTTGGACTTTGTTTGGTATGGATTTTCTAGAAAACCAAAAATATGGAGAAAACAACAACTAGCACTGGGCACTAAGTTAATAGGTTAGTCCATAAAAATCATATAAAAGTGCATCAAAACCATATGAAATTGTTGTAAACATGGCATGAATACTTCATAAATTATATATACGTTGGAGACATATCAGGAGGCCAAAGAAATAGCTATCGCCATGCATCCAAATCAAGAGACATTGTTCCATACGACCGCGCCCACTCGTATGGGTGGTCATATGGAATGCCGACGTCACCGCCAGATCGTCTACTTTCATCTCGTTGAATCAGATCGTGGATTAGACGTCCACAGACACCAGAAACTCATCTAGAAGGCAGAATCCCAGCCTCCAGAGTTCATCCGGAGGAGGGATTGGCAAGGAGAAGATGGGGATCTTCCGCACCATGCACGGGGGAGATACTACATCATCGCCAATGTCATCGTCATCATCATCCGTTCCATCATCATCGTCATCCTTATCATCCGCAACATCAAGAACCCTAGTGTATCATGTTGTGTATCATTTGAACCATTCTTCCATGTATGCCCTCACTTTTATCATGATGATTGTTGTCCCCATGTGCGAGTAGACCCCTAGTTCTCGGGGATATGGATGAACCTTGGTATGTATAGGATCTAAAATGTTATTATAGATATGAGATCTTCGGTTGAATGCTTAGTTTAATAACTTTGCGAATGTTGTGTAGGAGCCCCACTCAGCATTTGTGCCTTATGGTTGTGAAGTATGGCACCGTCGTTGTAAAGGGCTAGGTTGCGGACGTAATTCAATGTGATAGTAAAAGCCTACTACTCCTAACCTTTGCAACTGATCAGGGAATCACGGAGAACCCTTAGAGAGGCCACATCAACGGGGTAACCCTTAATTATCATGGGTCGTAACCCTCTGCAGGAGACTATGATGGTGGCATGCGTGGCACGAAGTCTACCTTTAGTAGAACGTGTACTGTACCCGGCTCCACCCAGCATAATCACCAACAGTGGCTCAAGTATCTATTTCATACTATGTCTAAGTATAGTTGCGCTAGAAATATACCAATGGGGAGCACAACCCCCCGGGCGCGCCTGGGCTCCTGGGTGCGCCCTTGTGGGTTGTGCTCCCCACGGGCCTCCCCTTTGGTACTTTCTTGGCCCACATGGTGTCTTTTGGTCCAGAAAAAATCTCCAAAAAGTTTCGCTACGTTTGGACTCCGTTTGGTATTGATATTCTGCGAAGTAAAAAACAAGCAAAAACAGCAACTGGCACTTGGCA
The DNA here is from genome assembly GCF_003073215.2 of Triticum urartu. Taxonomy (NCBI): domain Eukaryota; kingdom Viridiplantae; phylum Streptophyta; class Magnoliopsida; order Poales; family Poaceae; genus Triticum; species Triticum urartu. The sequence continues at coordinate 318,243,098 of NC_053026.1, read as the reverse complement.
CTATGTTAATAGGTTAGTCCCAAAAATTGATATAAAGTTGCTATGAAATGAATATAAAACATCCAAGAATGATAATATAACAACATGGAACAATAAAAAATTATACATACATTGGAGACGTATCATCACTCTAGTCATTACTCTTTATTTACTTTCATGTTATTTACTTTAAAGTTCACTCCATTACTCAATTATCATTTATATCCGTCCTCACTGTACTTTAAGTCTACAATTATCTGCAGGCACAAAAAAACATAATTCACTATAAGAGGCAAAAGTCTGATTACTGTGCTCCTTGTGGGATCAATACTCTTACTTTGAAAATGCTGCAACTAAACCATCTGCACTCGCATGTCATCACACTCTCTGGCGAAGTGTTAGGGTCTCTAATGGAAACCGCCCCTCCAACACACAACTCCATTTATGTACATGATTTCAACTTCAATATTTTCTATGATAAATAAATACCATTGTAAGTACCATTCTCAAATTTTAGAATTGTTGAGTTGGTTTGCTAGTTTGCAAGCATTAACGCATTTTCCGACCACTAAAAAGGGTAAAAATGCTCATTTGTTCAACAAAGTGTGCAAACGAGTATTGAAAGGGATGAAACATGGCATGGTGTCTTCATTGGACTCATGTAGGGTGTGGTATAATTTTGAGAGTGTTACAATAAAAACTCGATGTACTTCATATACAAACCAAACACTCTCCGGTGAAGTGTCAGGGTCTTGAACGGAAAAGCCCACTCTAACAGGCAAATCCATTTTTTACATGATTTAAAATTAAATATTTTTATATGATTAATACACAACACTGGAAGTCCCTTCTTGAAATTTTAGAAGTTTTTGAGTTGTTTGCTATTTTTCAAGCATTAACTGATTTTCCGACCACTAAAAAGGGCAAAACGTTCATCGGTTCACCAAAGCATGCAAACAAGCTCCGAAATGGATGTAAATTGGCATGGTGTCTTAATTGGAACCATGTAGGTTGTGGTAAAATTTTAGAGCCTTACAGCGAAAAACTTGATGCACTTAGTTTACAAAGCGAACACTGTCTAGCGAAGTGTCAGAGTCTCAAACGAAAAAGGCCCCTCCAACATTGAACTTCATCTTTCTACATGATTTTAAATTCAATCTTTTTACATTATGAACACTCACCATTGGAAGTACCTTGCCAAAATTTTAGAACCGCTTGAGTCCGTTTGCTATTTTTTAAGCATTAACTGATTTCCATCCATGAAAAAGAGAAAAATGCTCATTACGAGATCTGAAAGGGATGAAACTTTGCGTGTTGTATTCATTGAAACCATGTAGTGTGTGGTAAAAAATTGAGAGCCTTGCGACAAAAACTTGATGCACCTCATGTACATGATACGTCTCCAACGTATCTATATTTTTTGATTGTTCCATGCTATTATATTATCATTCTTGGATGTTTTATAATCATTTTATAGTCATTTTATATCATTTTTTGGTACTAACCTATTGACACAGAGCCAAGTGTTAGTTGATGTTTTTGCATGTTTTTTTACATCGCAGGAAATCAAGATCAAACGGAGTCCAAACACAGTGAAACTTTTTGTGGATTTTGTGGACCAGAAGACATCCAATGGGCCGGAGAAGTGCCTAGGGGGTGCTCCGAGGGGAGCACAACCCACGAGGGCACGCATGGAGTCCCAGGCGCGCCCTGGTGGGTTGTGCCCACCTCGGGTGCCCCCGGACCTCCTCTTTACTCTATAAATACCCCGATATTCTAGAAACCCTAGGGGATTTGACAAAAATCAATTCCAGCCGCCACAAGTTCCAGGAACACCAGATCCAATCTACTCACCATCACAGAGGGGTTCATCATGTCCATTGGTGCCTCTCCGATGATGTGTGAGTATTCTTTTGTAGACCTTTGGGTCTGTAGTTAGTAGCTAGATGGCTTCCTATCTCTCGTTTGATTCTTAGTACAATGGTCTCTTGGAGATCCATATGATGTAATTCTTTTGCGGTGTGTTTGTTGGGATCCGATGAACTTTGAGTTTATGATCAGATCTATCTCTTTTTATCCATAAAGTTATTTGAGTCTTCTTTGATCTCTTATATGCATGATTGCTTATAGCCTCATAGTTCTTCTCCGATATTTGGGTTTTGTTTGGCCAACTTGATCTATTTATGTTGCAATGGGAAGAGGTGCTTTGTGATGGGTTCAATCTTACGGTGCTTGATCCCAGTGACATAAGGGGAACCGACACGTCTGTATCGTTGCCATTAAGGATAACAAGACGGGATCTATTTCTACATAAATAGATCTTGTCTACATCATGTCATCGTTCTTATTGCATTACTCCATTTCTCCATTAACTTAATACACTAGATGCATGCTGGATAGCGATCGATGTGTGGAGTAATAGTTGTAGATGCAGGCAAGAGTCGGTCTACTAATCTTGGATGTGATGCCTATATAATGATCATTGCCTAGATATCATCATGATTATTTGAAGTTCTATCAATTGCCCAACAGTAATTTGTTCACCCACCATTTGCTATTTTTCTCGAGAGAAGCCACTAGTGAAAACTACAACCCCTGGGTCTCTTCCTTAATATATTTGCCTTTCGATCTATTTTCCTTTGCTTTTATTTTCAGATCTATTAAACCAAAATACAAAAATACCTTGCTGCAATTTATTTTATTTGAGATCTATTTATCCCATATATCATATTTTTATCACGCCCGTTTTCCAATTTCTGGCGCCGTTACCGGAAAGGAATTGATAACCCCTTTTACACGTCGGGTTGCGAGTATTTATTATTTGTGTGCATGTGCTGTTTACGTAGTGTTGCTTGGTTCTCCTACTGGTTCGATAACCTTGGTCTCGTCACTGAGGGAAATACCTACCGTCGCTGTGCTGCATCATCCCTTCGTCTTTGGGGAAATACCGACGTAGTCTAGCAGACATCAGTACACACCGAATACTCCCCGGTGAAGTGTTAGGTCAAGAACGGAAACCGCCCCTCCCACACACAACTCCATTTTCTGCATGATTTCAACTTAAATTGTTTTCTATGATTAATACACACCATTGGAAGTCCTTTATTCAAAGTTCAGAACTTTCTGAGTTGATTTGCTATTTTTCAAGCATTAACTGGTTTTTTCGGCCACTAAAAAGGGCAAAATGCTCATCGGTTCAACAAAAGATGGAAACAAGGTTAGAAAGGGATGAAACTTTGCACAGTGTCTTCACTGGACCCATGTAGGGTGTGGGAAAAATTTGAGAGTGTTGCAACCAAAACTAGCTTGACACACTTCGTGTACAAACCGAGCACTCTCTAGTGAAGTTCTGTGGTCTCGAATGGAAACAGCCTCATCCAAAACAGAATTATTTGTTTGTACATGATTTAAACTTTAATATTTTTCTATGATTAATACACACCATTTCCCTTGCTCAAATTTCTAACTTTTGAGTTAGTTTCCTATTTTTCAAGCATTAACTGATTTTCAGGCCACTAAAAGTGGTAAAACACTCATCGGTTCAACAAAGCTTGCAAACGAATTACAGAAGCGATGACACTTGGCATGGTGTATTCATTAGACCCTTTATGGTGTGGTAAAAACTTTAGAGATGTACGAAAAAAGCTTGATGCACTTTGTATACAAACCGAACATTCTCCGTCGAAGTGTTAGGATCTCGAACAGAAAACACCCCCTCCAACACACAACTCCATTTTTCTACATGATTTCAACTTCAATATTTTTATATTCTTAATACACACCATTAGAAATCCCTTGCTAAAAGTTTAGATCCTTTTGAGTTGGTTTGCTATTTCCAAGCATTAACTAATTTTCCGGCCACTAAAAAGGGTAAAACGCTCATTGGTTCAAGAAAGCATGCAAACAAGCTCCAAAAGGGATGAAACTTTGCATGTTGTTTTCATTGGAACCATGTAGGTTGTGGTACAAAATTGAGAGAGTTACGGCAAAAACTTGATGCACTTCATGTACAAGTCGAATACTCTGCCATGAAGTGTGTTAGGGTCATGAACGAAAACCGCCCCTCCAACACACAACTCCATTTTCTACATGATTTCAACTTCAATATTTTCCTATGATTAACAAACACCATTGGAAGCACATTTCTCAAATTTTAGAGATTTTTGAGTTGGTTAGCCATTTTCAAGCATTAACTGGTTTTTCGGCCACCAAAAAGGGCAAAACTGTCATCGGTCCAACAAAGTGTGGAAGCGAGCTCTCAAAGGGAAGATACTTGGCATGGTGTCTTCATTGGACCCATGTAGGGTGTGTTAAAACTTTGAGAGCATGATAGCAAAAATTTGACACACTTTGTGTACAAACCGAACACTATTCGACAAAGTGCCAAGGTCTGAAACGAAAAGTGCCCCCTTCAACACACAACTTCATTTTTAATGATTTCAACTTCAGTCTTTTTCTATGATTAGTAAACACCATTGGAATTCCCTTGCTCAGATTTTAGAAATGTTCGAGTTGGTTTGTTATTTTCAAGCATTAACTGATTTTTGGCCACTAAAAAGGCAAAACGCTTACCGATTCAACAAAAAGCATGCAAACAAGCTCCGAAAGGGATGAAACTTGGAATTGTGTCTTCATTGGAACCATCTAAGCTACGATACAAATTTGAGAGCTTTACGGCAAAAACTTGATGCACTTCGTGTATAAACCGATCACTCTACAACGAAAGGATGGACTCGCCTAACACATAAACTATATTTTTTTACAACATTTCCACTTTAAACTATTCCTATGTTGAATACCACTAAAAGCGCAGTGGTCAAGCTTGAGACTACCATCTGTGTTCATAAACATGATATGTGCAAGCACTATCCTTATATTAAGGACTTGTGGCGGGTAGTTGTTTTTGCCCATCACTTATGCGCATATTTGCTTCCACACACACACACTCACATGAAGGAAAGATGACCTCGAGGCAATAATAAAGTTGTTATTTTATATTTCCTTATTCATGATAAATGTTTATTATTCATGCTAGAATTGTATTGATCGAAAACCTTGATACATGTGTGAATACTGTTGGGGAACATAGTAATTTCAAAAAAAATCCTATGCACACGCAAGATCATGGTGATGCATAGCAACAAGAGGGGGGAGTGTCGTCTACGTACCCTCATAGACTGTAAGCGGAAGCGTTATGACAATGCGGTTGATGTAGTCGTACGTCTTCACGATCGACCGATCCTCAGTACCGAACGTACGACACCTCCGCGTTCAGCACACGTTCAGCTTGGTGATGTCCCGTGAACTCACGATCCAGTAGAGCTTCCGGGAAGAGCTTCGTCAGCACGATGGCGTGGTGACAGTGTTGATGAAGCTACCGACGCAGGGCTTCGCCTAAGCACCGCTACGATATGACCGAGGTGGATTATGGTGGAGGGGGGCACCACACACGGCTAAGAGATCAATGATCAATTGTTGTGTCTCCAAGGGGTGCCCCCTCACTGTATATAAAAGGAGTGGAGGAGGGGGAGGGGGCCGGCCTCCTATGGCGCGCCCCATGAGGAGTCCTACTCCCACCAGGAGTAGGACTCCCCCCTTCCAAGTAGGAGTAGGAGAGGAGAAGGAAGGGAGAGAAGGAGAGAAGGAAAGGGGGGCGCTGCCCCCCTCCTTTTCCAATTCGGACTAGAAGGGGAGGGGGCGCGCGGCTGCCCTGGCCGCCCCTCCTCTTCTCCCACTAAGGCCCATTAGGCCCAATATACTCCCCGGGGGGTTCCGGTAACCCCCCGGTACTCCGGTATATGTCCGAAACCTCCCGAAACACTTCCGGTGTCCAAAGATAGTCATCCAATATATTGATCTTTACGTCTTGACCATTTCGAGACTCCTCTTCATGTCCGTGATCATATGCGGGACTCCGAACTACCTTCGGTACATCAAACAACAAAGAACTCATAATACCGATCGTCATAGAACTTTAAGCGTGCGGACCCTATGGGTTCGAGAACTATGTAGACATGACCGAGACACGTCCCTGGTCAATAACCAATAGCAGAACCTGGATGCTCATATTGGTTCCTACATATTCTACGAAGATCTTTATCGGTCAAACCGCATAACAACATACGTTGTTCCCTTTATCATCGGTATGTTACTTGCCTGAGATTCGATCGTCGGTATCTTAATACCTAGTTCAATATAGTTACCGACAAGTCTCTTTACTCGTTCCGCAATGCATCATCCCGCAACTAACTCATTAGTCACATTGCTTGCAAGGCTTATAGTGATGTGCATTACCGAGAGGGCCCAGAGACACCTCTCCGACAATTGGAGTGACAAATCCTAATCTCGATCTATGCCAACTCAACAAGTACCATCGGAGACACCTGTAGAGCACCTTTATAATCACCTAGTTACGTTGTGACGTTTGGTAGCACACAAAGTGTTCCACCGGTATTCGGGAGTTGCATAATCTCATAGTCAGAGGAACATGTATAAGTTATGAAGAAAGTAGTAGCAACAAACTAAACGATCATCGTGCTAAGCTAACGGAATGGGTCAAGTCAATCACATCATTATCTAATGAATGTGATCCCGTTAATCAAATGACAACTCATGTCTATGGCTAGGAAACTTAACCATCTTTGATTCAACGAGCTAGTCAAGTAGAGGCATACTAGTGACACTCTGTTTGTCTATGTATTCACACATGTACTAAGTTTCTGGTTAATACAATTCTAGCATGAATAATAAACATTTATCATGATATAAGGAAATAAATAACAACTTTATTATTGCCTCTAGGGCATATTTTCTTCAGTCTCCCACTTGCACTAGAGTCAATAATCTATTTCACATCTTTATGTGATTAGTTCACATTTCCATGTGACTAATACCCAAAGGGTTTACTAGAGTCAATAATCTAGTTCACATCGCTATGTGATTAACACCCAAAGAGTGATCATGTTTTGCTTGTGAGAGAAGTTTAGCCTACGAGTCTGCAACATTCAGATCCGTATGTATTTCGCAAATTTCTATGTCTACAATGCTCTGCACGGAGCTACTCTAGATAATTGCTCCCACTTTCAATATGTATCCAGATCGAGACTTAGTGTCATCTAGATCGATGTAAAAAGCTTCCGTCGACGTAAATCTTTACGACGCACTCTTTTATCACCTCCATAACCGATAAATATTTCATTAGTCCTCTAAGGATAATTTTGACCATTGTCCAGTGATCTACTCCTAGATCACTATTGTACTCCCTTGCCAGAAAGATGCTAAGGTATACAATAGGACTGGTAAACAACATAGCATACTTTATAGAACCTATGACTGAGGCATAGGGAATGGCTTTTCATTCTCCTTATATTTTCTGCTGTGGTCAGGTTTTGAGTCTTTACTCAACTTCACACCTTGCAACACAGGCAAGAACTCCTTCTTTGACTGTTTCATTTTGAACTACTTCAAAATCATGTCAAGGTATGTACTTATTGAAAATATATCAAGCGTCTTGATCTATCTCTATAGATCTTGATGCTTAATATGTAAGTAGCTTCACCGAGGTCTTTCTTTGAAAAATATTTTCAAACACTCCTTTATGCTTTCCAGAAAATTCTACGTTATTTCCAATCAACAATATGTCATTCACATATACTTATCAGAAATGCTGTAGTGCTCCCACTCACTTTCTTGTAAATACAGGCTTCACCACAAGTCTATATAAAACCATACGCTTTGATCACTTTATCAAAGCATATATTCCAACTCCAAGATGCTTGCACCAGTCCATAGATGGATCGCTGGAGCTTGCTCACTTTGTTAGCACCTTTAGGATCGACAAAACCTTCTGGTTGCATCCTATACAACTCTTCTTTTAAGAAATCCATGAAGGAATACAGTTTTGACATCCATTTGCCAGATTTCATAAAATGCGGCAACTGCTAACATGATTCGGACAGACTTTTAAGCATCGATACGAGTGAGAAAATCTCATCGTAGTCAACACTTTGAACTTGTCGAAAACATTTTGCGACAATTCGAGCTTTGTAGATAGTAACACTACTATCAGCATCCGTCTTCCTCTTGATGATCCATTTATTCTTAATGACTCACCGATCATCGGGCAAGTCAATCAAAGTCCATACTTTGTTCTCATACATGGATCCCATCTCAGATTTCATGGCCTCAAGCCATTTCGCAGAACCTGGGCTCATCATCGCTTCCTCATAGTTCGCAGTTTCGTCATGGTCAAGTAACATGACATCCAGAGCATGATTACCGTACCACTCTGGTGCGGATCTCACTCTGGTTGACCTACGAGGTTCGGTAGTAACTTGATCTGAAGTTGCATGATCATCATCATTAGCTTCCTCACTAATTGGTGTAGGAGTCATAGGAACAGATTTCTGTGATGAACTACTTTCCGATAAGGGAGCAGGTACAGTTACCTCATCAAGTTCTACTTTCCTCCCACTCACTTCTTTCGAGAGAAACTTCTTCTCTAGAAAGGATCCATTCTTAGCAACGAATGTCTTGCCTTTGGATCTGTGATAGAAGGTGTACCCAACTGTCTCCTTTGGGTATCATATGAAGACACATTTCTCCGATTTGGGTTTGAGCTTATTAGGATGAAACTTTTTCACATAAGCATCGCAGCCCCAAACTTTAAGAAACGACAACTTTGGTTTCTTGCCAAACCACAATTCATATGGTGTCGTTGAGGGAGTCCTGGACTAAGGGGTCCTCAGGCGTCCGGCCTATTAGCCATGGGCCGGACTGATGGGCCGGACCGAAGACTACACCCGTGTCCGGATGGGACTCTCCTTGGCGTGGAAGGCAAGCTTGGCGACCAAATATGTAGATTCCTTTCTTTGTAACTGACCTTGTGTAACCCTAGATCCTCCCGGTGTCTATATAAGTCGGAGAACTTAGTCCGGAGGGGGAGATATTCATTACCATAGCCATACATGCTAGACCTCTTGGGTTTAGCCATTACAATCTCGAGGTAGATCAACTCTTGTAATACTCGTATTCATCAATATCAATCAAGCAGTATGTAGGGTATTACCTCCATAGAGAGGGCTTGAACCTGGGTAAACATCGTGTCCCTTGTCTCCTGTTACCATCGACCTTAGACGCACAGTTCGGGACCCCCTACCCGAGATCCGCCGATTTTTGACACCGACATTGGTGCTATCATTGAGAGTTCCACTGTGCTATCAACAACAAGATCGATGTCTCGCCTTGTTCTCAAGGATAATATCACCGCTGGAGGAATGCTGGCTCCAGGCCAAACCCTCTGGCTGGGTGGCTTTACCATGACTGCCCGTTCGGTCATTAAGCCGACGATGACCTCTCAGGTCATCAAAAAACCCCTTCGTATCGACTCTGAACACTCCAAGCAGATGGATCCGGCGGAGCTTTCATCCCTAAACGAGCTCCTAGATCGCATCGCCGCCCTGGGGGTCGCTACAGAATACGATTGGATTTGGCTTAAACCCGATCAGAGAGAAATCAAATCTCCACCGATCACCCACCAGATAGTGGTAGTCGAGGAGCGAGTCGATAACTCTTCCTCCATATTATGGACGGACTATGTCCAGATATCCGGTCTTGAAGAGCTGGACACCTACCCGCGAGGTGATGCATCCTGCCCTCCGAACATAGAATCCGACGACGGGCCTAAGAAATTAGTGGACATCCCGGAGCCCGATCTGCTAAGTTCGGAAGACCTTCAGACTCCGGATCAAAAACTGGGGCAGGGTTCAGATTTAAATCCACCCACCCACCTGAATACAAGCGCTCTCATGAGCATAAAACAGCAGTCTCAGGAAATGGTCCACCACTTCTGGGCCAGATTCCTTCTTGTCAAACACAAGATTAAAGATTGCCGCGACGAGGAAGCGATCTCAGTGTTCCGCAACAATTGCAGGGACGAAGGAATCCTCAACGCCATCAACCGCCATTGCATCCTACACTTCGCTGACTTGGCAACTATCGTACAGAAGTACAGTGCAATGGAAAGCGCCTGGAAAACTCAAGCAGCTCGTTGGGAATCATCGGTCCCCACTCAACCCCTCATTCAGGCGAAAAGGGTGCACCCTTGCAACATGCCCGGTTCAATAGTAAAGAAATACAAGTCCAGTATGGGGCGCGGAACCCTTCTGGAAGGATGGCTCGATGGGCCATGCAAAATACATGCAACACTGGATAACATACCAACACATAGCCTTAGAGCATGTTGTATACTCCAGCAAGTGGCCAAGAGCGGCGAGGATATCCTCACCAAGAATAAACCAGAACAACACCCCCCAGAGGACAACGACCCCAAAGTACTGACGGTCTTCAAGAAATTCGCCTCAAACAATAGGAGCAAAAGAGCACTACGCGGACTCGTCGAAGTCTGTCAAATAGTTGCAATAAACCCTTGGAACGACACGGCTATAACTTTTAATGCCGGCGACGAACCAAAATACATGACAGTCTGAGAACTTGGTCCTTAGTCCAATTGTGGACGGCTTTCGGCTCACCAAGGTCCTCATGGACGGCGGCAGTGGACTAAACCTCATCTACGAAGATACACTCCACAAAATGGAAATAGACAGGAGCCGCATTGAGCAAAGCAGCACGACCTTCCGAGGAATTATCCCCAGTCGGGAGGCGTGGTGTGCGGGAAAAATAACACTCGACGTGGTATTCGGCACGCCGGAGAATTATTGGTCCGAAGAAATAACCTTCCAAGTGGCCCCTTTCAACATTCGATATCACACCCTCTTAGGGCGAGATGCATTTACGTGCTTCCAAGCGGTACCCCATTATGGATATATGAAGCTTAAGATGCCTGGGCCCAATAGTATAATCACTCTAGCTAGTGATCTAGACATAGCACTCCGCGTCGAGAATAAAACCACATCCTTGGCCCTCGAGGCATTATCTGAAGCCCTCGCGGCCGAAGAATTAACCGCGCTGCGCTCCACGGTGGACAGGGATGATGTGGTCCTAGACAAATGACCCAAATCCACCTCCTTCAAACCAGCAGAAGAAATAGTCAAATTCAAAGTCCATCCAACGGACCCCAAGAAGACAGCATCCATCGGAGCACAACTAGACCCAACGGTTGACGTCGCCCTACGAGAGTTCCTGTGCAAGAATTGGGATATATTCACCTGGTACCCTTCTGATATGCCAGGAATCCCACGTGAGTTGGCCGAACGCAGCCTCAATATATTCAAGGGATATAAACCGGTCAAGCAAACACTGCGGCACTTTTCTGAACCCAAACGTGAAGCTAGGGGGGAGGAGCTAGCCAAGCTAATTGAGGCAGGATTCATCAGAGAAATAAAACATCCAGACTGGCTGGCAAACCTGGTGATGGTACCAAAGAAAGACAAATCCTGGCGGTTGTGCGTCGATTTTAAAGACCTCAATCAGGCTTGCCCTAAGGATCCCTTCCCCCTCCCCCGCATTGATCAAATCATTGATGCTACCATAGGACACAACTCACTATGTTTCCTTGATGCATATTCCCGACACCGTCAAATCTAAATGAAGGAGTCCGATCAAGCTGCAACAACATTCATTACCCCATATGGGCCATTCTACTTCAACACCATGCCCTTCGGGCTCAAGAACGCCGGCTCCACATACCAACGCATGATTCAAACATGCCTAGAGAAACAGATCGGCAAGACATTTGAAGCTTATGTGGACGACGTTGTCATCAAAACTAGGCGCGTCGAAACATTAATAGATGATTTACGTCTCACATTCGATAACCTCCGCGCGTATGACATTAAGCTCAATCCTGAAAAGTGTGTTTTTGGCGTCCCCGCTGGAAAACTGCTGCACTTCATCGTTTCCAACAGAGGAATTGAAGCAAATCCAGGCAAAATCCGAGCTCTGTCACAATTGGCTACGCCAATAGACCTTAAACAAGTCCAAAAGCTCGCGGGTTGCGTGGCAGCTCTAAGTCGCTTTATCTCCAGATTGGGAGAAAAGGCACTGCCACTCTATCGCCTTCTACGGTGAACCGATCACTTCAAGTGGACGGACGCGACAACAACCGGACTGGAGGAATTAAAAAACCTTCTTACGAGCAACCCAACCCTGGCGGCGCCAAACGTCAGCGAACCGATGTTATTATACATATCGGTAACACATCAGGTGGTGAGCGTCGTGGTCGTCGTTGAACGAGAACAGGACGGACACAAATTCCCACTTTAGAAGCCAGTATACTACGTATCCGCTGTCCTTACACCATGCAAATCCTGGTACCCCCATTATCAAAACATAGCATACGCGGTCTTCATGGCATCCCGAAAGCTCCTTCACTACTTCCAGGAGTGTTCGATCACGGTGGCTTCCGAAGTACCACTCAATGACATTATAAACAACTGCGATGCCATGGGCCGGGTTGCCAAATGGGCCATTGAGCTCCTTCCATTTGATATTACATACAAACCACGTCTAGCTATTAAATCCCAAGTACTAGCTGACTTCGTCACCGAATGGACAAAGGCCGAACTCCCTAAAGAGTACGGCGCATATTCTAATTGGGTTATGTATTTCGATGGCTCCAAAATGCTGGCAGGGCTAGGGGCAGGCGTCGTCTTAACGTCACCAACTGGAGACGTCGTTCAGTACATACTCCAAATACTATACACAGACTCCAACAATGCAGCCGAATACGAGGCCTTATTGCATGGTCTTCAGATGGCTGTCTCCAGGGGCATACAACGCCTAGAAGTGCGCAGGGACTCGAACCTTGCAATATCACAAATAAATGGAGACTTCGACGCCAAAGATCCGAAGATGGTAGCTTATCGTAATGCCATCATAAAAATGTCGGCCCGGTTCGAGGGGCTCGAGAAAGTAATCAGGCGGTGGACATTCTTGCTCGTATCGGCGCTAAGTGCAACCCCGTTCCACCTAATACCTTTCTGGAAAGGCTTTTTAAGCCATCCGTGGTGTGGCAGGGGGAAAACGGCAACACTAGCCCGGATCCGAACATAACCCCAGATTCTGAAAACACCGACATCATCGGAGGCTCAGCCACCCAAATAAAATCATCGGCGCATCTCATCATGGAAGTCATTGCCCCATGGACCGAACCCTTCCTGGCGTACCTTAACAGGAAGGAGCTTCCTGAGGACCAGAATGAGGCCCGCTGCATTGTCCTGCGTTCGAAGGCCTACAAGGTTCATGATGGAGAGCTCTATAAGAAAAGCGCTACCGGAGTTCTTCAAAGATGTATCTCCGAGGAAGAGGGGTGGCAGCTCTTGGCTGAAATTCACGCCGGACTCGGTGGTCACCACGCCGCAGCTCAAGCCCTTGTTAGCAAGGCCTTCCGTACAGGTTTTTATTGGCTGACAGCCAGCAGATGCACAGGACCATGTCCAACGTTGCGTCGGATGCCAACTCTTCGCCAACCAAAGCCATATGCCCCCACTGCCTTACAAACAATCCCCATCACTTGGCCTTTTGCAGTTTGGGGACTCGATATGGTCGGACCCCTTAAAGGAGGAAGCCATCAGAGAAAGTATCTGCTGGTCATGGTGGATAAATTCACTAAGTGGATAGAGGCCAAACCAGTCAAAACGGCCGAAGCAGGGCCGATAATAGATTTCATATCCGGTGTGGTACACCGTTGTGGTGTCCCACACAGCATAATCACCGATAATGGCTCTAATTTCACAGCCGATGAAGTGAAAACATGGTGTGCTAATCTAGGCATTAAGCTCGATTACGCCTCTATCTATCACTCGTAGACAAACGGTCAAGTCAAACGGGCTAATGGTCTTATTATGAGCGGCATCAAACCTAGACTAGTGCCGTCTTTGAAAGAATCAGACAAGCACTAGGTGCAGGAACTTGACTCTGTACTCTGGGGGCTGTGGACCACGCCCAACCGCACTACTGGATATACACCTTTCTTCATGGTGTAGGGTGCAGAAGCAGTGTTACCCTGCGATATTATTCATGACTCACCTCGAGTGTGCATGTACGAAGAGAGAGAAGCCAAGCTTGATTGGCAGGACAACTTAGATGCCCTGGAGGAGGAGCGCGACGTTGCAAAGGCCCGTTTCGCATTTTATCAACAGCAGGCTCACATGTATCAAATCAGAAAAGTGCGGGCCAAGACTTATAACGTTGGTGAACTCATTCTACGCCTGCCGGAGAAGAAAAATGACAAGCTCAAGCCCAAGTGGGAGGGTCCCTTCATCATTGACGAAGTCCTCACCGGAGGAGCGTACCGCCTGCATGATGCGTCGGATAATCACCTAGAGCCGGACCCCTGGAACGCGGCCAGACTTCAACGATTTTATGCCTAGCGCCGAACTCTGTGTTCGTCTCCTTTCTCCTGTTATTAACGTTATTTTTTCTCTCTCTCTTTTCGTTTTTTATCTTTTCTGTTTTGCTCTTTAGCCCTACGACTTTAGTACGGCTAGATCGTCCTCCCCTGATGCGTACATCTCCACATATATACGTTCATTATACTTGGGGGCTTCTCGTACAGAAGCTTGCTATTATTTTTTGAGCATCAAGCTCACCACATATGCGTTTTTCCATATGTACCTTTTCTTCGCCATTATATGCATCAATATGACTTAAGTTTTGGCCAAGCTAGGTTGCCTGGTGTTGTGGTTCTAAGTCTGACAGTAGTGTAGGGGGGTAAGTATGGAGAGGCAAGATCTTAGCTATGGAGAAGTTGTGAGCACGCAAGGTTTACGAGTTCAGGCCCTTCTCGGAGGAAGTAATAGCCCTACGTCTCGGAGCCTGGAGGCGGTCGACTGGATTATGCGTGTATGAATTACAGGGGTGCGAACCCTTTACACTGAGGAGGGGGTGGCTTATATAGAGTTCGCCCGACCCCTCCGGCCCTCAGTTATGCAGGGTTTTAAATACATTAAGGTGGGGCGTTACTGGTAACGCCCCTAATAAAGTGCTATGATGACCATAAAGGCTACTTAATAACCGACCGTTAGCATGCGGAGCGCCTTTAGGTCACCTAACCGTCGAGTGGCTTGGTCTTGGTCGAGTGATTGCTTCTTGGTCGAGTATCTTCAAGTCTGTCGAGTGAGACACCTTCAAGTCGATTGAAAGATGATTTCTTCTGGAGATGTCCTTGGGTAGGTCAGTTCGGACAGGTCCATGACCCTACCCTAGGTACATAGCTTCATCATTAGCCCCCGAATGGATCGAGGTTTGAGTGGGACAGGGTTTGAGCATTTTTCCGGCTCGTTTTTCATGCCGTGAGCATACCTTGTTTCGGACCAATGAACCCGAGTGTTGACAGCGACTTCCTTTCCAGTCGCCTTGATCCATTCTTAATTCTTCGTCGAGTGAGTTTCTTTACTCGAAAGGCTCCGAGTGACGGTGCGGAGGAAATCTTTGGTTTGACAAGTTGTTCTGCTGCCCGCGGATTTCATGGGATCCGAATTTTGGGAAGCACGCGGGACGGGGGAGGCCGCAGTAATCGGATGGGATAGAGCGGAGCCGCCTCGATCCCCGCGCCACCTTTTTCGCCACGTATCGCGCGTGATTGTTACGGGATTTGACAGAGCCACCTGGGCCTACCCGTCAGCCACTCGGAAGCGGCCTCATATAAGGCGTTGGACCGGAGTCTCCCGAACAATGCGTTCCCATTACCTCTTCTCCTCTTCACGCCCCTCCACTGCGCTCGCTCTCGCCCCAGCGCCACCGCTCCGTACGCGTCTCGCCGGCGACAATGGGGAAGGAGAAGACTGCGGCTCTGGAGCGGGCGAAGAAGGCGATGGCAAGGTCGAAGCGGAAGGCGACCAGCCGGGGTGGATCTTCCTCGCGGACCGGCCTGCCGAAGGGCTGGATCTAGGGCGACTGGATCCACTCGAGGATCACCCAAGAAGACCTCGATGACCTGGCCGAAGGGGGGCTGATCCCCTATGACTCGGCGCGGCTTCCGGGGAAGGAATCTGAGCCGCAACCTCGGGAGGGTGAGCGTGTTCTTCTTGCCACCCACGTCGACCGTGGATTTTCCTTGCCTCCTCACCCTTTCTTTCGAGGGTTTCTGAACTTCTTTGGGGCACAACTCCACCATTTTACTCCCAACACAATCGTCTATCTCGCCGCTTTCATTTCTTTGTGTGAGAATTTCCTGGGTTGCCGGCCTCACTGGGGTCTTTTCAAGCATATTTTCACTTGTCGCTCCCAGATAGTGAAAAAGGCTAATCCGAGTGACGAGAGGACCCAAGTGATCCAGATGTGTGGGGGTCTTGTTATCCAGATGAGAGGGAAAAGCTCCTTTCCGGCCATGATTCTTCCCGACTCAGTTCGCAGATGGCAGTCGACCTGGTTTTACTGTAAAGACCAGTCGACGCCAGGGCAGTCGACTGGCCTCCCTCCCTTTACCATGGACCGAGTGAGAAAACCCTCCCCTTTGAAGGTGCTCCCGGAGGAGAAGTCGCAGGTGAGGGTGCTGGTCGATCGAGTGGTCCAGCTTATCCATGACGGGGTCACTGGTATGGATCTCTTGGAGGTCTTCCTTCAGTGGCGCATCCAGCCTCTCCAAGCCCGAGACCATCCGATGTGGATGTATTCGGGTCTTGAAGACTCCACTCGGATCCACCCGGAGGAGGTCGACGACGACACACTGGAGAAGTGGCTGTCAGGCATTACCGGGAACAAGGACAACCCCAGGGGAGCCAGGAGAGTCCCTCCATTCGACCAGTCTCATGCACCAGAGAAGGTCTGATTCTGAGTTTTTGCTTGTAATCTTAATTCACTCGCGCAGCTGCCTATACTGCGTCGACTGACTTTGTTCTCCCTGCTTTCTTTCAGGCCATTATTGAAATGTATTCAATGCCCAACGGAGAGCAAGAGCAAGCTCTGGAAGGCGAGGCGAGTGGCGGCGACAGTGGCGAGTGGACTTCCGACGGAGAAGGGGATGGAGGAAGCGACGACTCGAGCGATGGAGAAGAAGTCGAGTCGCCCCCTCGCAGGGAGAGGCGATCCAAGCTTGACCAAGAATGACCGAGTGCCCACGAAAAGGCAACTGCTCAGGCTGGTCAGTCTTCGAAGCGTCCTCGGATCTCTTCACCAACTCCCACTGAGAAGGTGCCAAAGCACCCCAAAGTTGCAGAGCCGAGGACTCGGAAGGCGTTGCCGAAGATCAAGATTGATATCCCCGTCGCTTCCGCATGAGTGTCTCTCTTTGTATTCACTCGATGCTCCGCGCTGTTTGTTTTTCTTGTTTTAACTGGACGAACTTTGGAACTATCAGTGCTGCCACTTCCGGGACCTCAGCTTACAGGGACGATGATGAGGTGATGGAGGATGCGGTCACTTCTAATCTTGGTATGATTTCTGTCATACTGTCTTTGTTCGGTCGATTCAACTGCAATGTGCATCATTGGGTGACGTGATTTTGGCAATTGAACTTTGCATAGCTCCCAACATTATTGACCTCCCTGATGATGATGAAGAGCCCGAGAGGTCTTTGGCGAGGAAGAATAGGCGAGCTCCTGTAAGCGAGGCACTACAGTCGACGCCGAGGGCAGAACCAGTCGTTCAGGACACTGGCTACGTCAATCGGGGTTCTGTTACCTTCGCCGTGCCACTGTCGAGTGCCTTGCCTTCTTCGTCGACTGCTTAGGCCCCTGTCGACCCACCTTCAGTTTTTGCGACCCATCATGTCCCAGAAGACGAAGTGAATGCTGCCAGGGAAGTGTGACACCCCAAATTTTTGACCCTGTTTTATTAATTAAAATTTTGCCAGGAAATTAAAACTTTTATTTTCTAGGTCCCTTTTTATTTTTGAACCTTTTCCTCCCTTGATTTATGGAGTTTTTCCCCAAAGTGAAAACTTTTCAAATATGTTTTTGGACTTGTTTAACCTCTCAAGAAAAACTCTTCTTTTATTAGTAGAACTAATTACATAATTAATTTGCCTGATCTTTATTTTCTTGAAAATTGGTTTTCAAGGTTACATGGCCATATTTGAACTACAACCATTTGATAAATTCACTTAAAGTTCCAACCAAAATTTGGAGATGTCATGTGATGTTTTTAAATCACTTTTATGCAAAAATATCTTTTATTCATGTAATATTTTGAGCTCTGCATCAATTTTTCTTCTCTGGTCCAGAGTGCAATTTTGCACTACAACCCATTTAAATATTTCTTTCTGGCCTCCACCAAAATTATGGGATGTTGGTAGTAGCATATGATTCAACATTATGCAAAAACCTAGTGCTGTTCTTTGAAAAATTTGAGTGAATCAACCTCTTTTCCATTCTGGTCCAGCCTTGTGATTTCTACTGCAACCCTATTTATTTTTGCTCCAGTAACCTTGTGCCTTCTCCTACTTGTAGACAGCCCTACCAAACCCATAAGTCCAGGAGCATGCACCCATTGGATCAGTTTTGGTTCATGAAGTGATGCCATTAACCTTCTGTCCAGAATTGAAATTCTGCAAAACTTGCACTAACAAGTATCTGCTTTTGGCAAACTAACTTCACCAACTTCTTATGCATCTAAAGAGACCACCATCTGGAGTTTTTGACCACTCCAAGACCTGCCTAGATGCCTCTGGCATTTTGTCAAACACCCTGTGGGCATGGACAGATTTGGCATGGATTTTAGTTAGCAATGTGAACCTGATCCACTGACCCATCAAGCTTGTCCACTGATCTCCTTGCAAGCCCAAGCCTAGACCTGCTAACCCCCAGCTCCAACCGAGCCACCTAGCACGACATGCCATTTCGCCGAGCAGCTGGTGGGCGTGCACTGGGCGCGCCCAGAGCGCGCCAACTACAGCCACGCACACGAGCCGCCGCGTCGCGCGCCCCTGGCTTGGCCCACACTGCAGAGCCGCGCCACGCGTTCCCCCTCTCGCCACAACACGCCAGCCGCTCTGGCCCCCTACAGCGCTGCCGTCAGGGCACTCTTGGCGGCACACCGGCATCGGCAGTGCGCCTCTGCCACGGGCAGCGCCGCCCGAGCCTCCTCTGTTCGCCAGCTGCCCTCGTGTACAGGCCGTCCTCATCCGCTCGCCCTCCCGACCCCGCTAGCTTCCACCACGTCACCCTGCCGCAAACAGAGAGGCGGTTCACCGGCAAGCTTATCCGCGGCCACGGGAACCGACCTCGCCGGGCTATATAAAGCCCTCTCGATCCTGCCTAGGCTCATCGGCGGCCTCACGCGAGCCGTAGGAAGCCTTCCCCCTCCCCAGTTGGCCAGGGGCCACTCTCTTCTCCAACTCCGGCAGGATCGGCCGCCACCTCGCTCCGGCAAAGTACGACCAAGGCCAAAGCCCCAGACCCCTCTTGTGCTTCCATCCTCCTCCCCATGACCCTACGGAGCCGCCCAACACCTCAGACCCGCTCGAGAACCACCATAGCCAGATGCCTCAAAAAGCTCCCGAGGCCACCTCCGCCAAGGAGCTCGCCGCCGGCGGCTCCCTCCGTCCCCACCTGCCTGGCGACCACCGGGAGAACCGCCCTGGAGTGGCGGATCCATCCCCGCCCTCGGGGCCCCGCGAGGAGCCGCCAATCGCCGGTGACGATCGCCGGAGTTCCGCCTCCGCTCGAGACAGAGGAAGAAGAGGGAGAGGACTAGTCAAACCTGACCAGTGGCCCCCCTGGACCCACTGTCAATGACCCACCCCGCCGCCACGCGTGTTAAGTGAAAGCGTAAAACCCCCAAGTACGTAACCCCTACTTAGGAAGCGTATTCGTGGCTGAAACGTTTTCTTTTGTTTTATTTTAAAAAACAGATTTTGACCAGAACTTTGACTGGTTATATCTTTTTAAGTATAACTCCAAATGAGTTGATTCCTTTCCCTACATCTCTCAAATTCTGTCTAGTTTATTTTAAGATTTATTTGAAAAATTTCCAAACAACTTTTTTGTACTGTTTTGAAATATGTGTTATTTGCATATTTTTGAAAATAGGATTTTTGAAGAGAAGAAAGATTTCAAAAGATTTGGAGTGCACCCTGCCTTTCCACACCATGAAGGCAAGCATTCTAAACCCCGGCATAATATTTTTGATGTGTTGGTTGACACGTTTATAACACCACCTCATTTTGGAGAACTCGTTATTTTATGTGGTGATACGATCATTTGCATGAATGCATATTAGTGATTTTCCTCGCTGTTGGGAATGTATATACTTGTGATGGTAATCATCCTCATGTGCCTTGCATGCATGCCGAAAAGGAATCCGGGAAAGCCTCTGCCTTGGGTAGGAGTGAGCTTGTCGCCGGTCTCCGTCGGGACGGTTATGTCCGGTATGGCATAGTAAGGTATAATGGGTGGTGATTCTGTTGGTTGAAATATATTTGTTATACATGTCATGCAGGGAATTCATAAACCTCCTGAGTCGACCGTAGATCAAGTCTTGTTCCAGTAACCCCCATACTTGTTTTTTACTACCACTTGTCCCTGCCGCAGGTAGGGTACGGTTCAGTAAGTCGTCAACCCCTTTCAAGCACACACCGTACAGAGAGGCCATGGTGGAATATACCGGTTGTAGCCAGTAGGCATGCCACCTGGTCCGGGGGCATGGGTGTTTCTGGTTGGGACCGAGAGGGGGGCACCCCTTAGAGCGCGCGATAGAAATTTGATCCCATGCTACGCGAGATTGTAGCCTCCCCACTTAGAGTTTTTCTTAACAAGTGTCATGGGTGATTCCAGACACGAGTAAAGTTAAGCTGGTGTGTGCAAGTCAGGCGTGTTTTCAACTAAAACACCGTAGACGGAATTAGTTCCGATGAACTAAAGAAATCCGTTACTCGTGGGTAAAGAGTACACCCTCTGCAGAGATATTAAACCTATTCGAATAGCCGTGTCCATGGTTAAGGACTACAGTCTGGGATGGGTCAAGTGTCGGTCTTAGTGTCGGTCTTCGGAGGAGAAACTACTAAACCCGAATATTGATTATGACTTGTGATATATGATGGTTATGATTATTATCATTGTGAACTAACCGTTTGCATTGTTTGAAATAATGAATATCCCTGCGACGGTACCACCTCCTGGATATTCACTATGATTATGTTTATATGTATATAAGCCCTTTAGGTGGCGTCGCTTAGACGCCCGACTGTGGCATGTTTGTTATTTCATTTTCGTATAAGCCCTTTATGTGGCCTCGCTCAGACGCCCGACTGTGGCAGGTTCGTTATTTCATTTACTTACAAGCCCTTTATGTGGTGTCGCTCAGATGCCCGACTGTGGCATGCTTGTTATTTTATTTACTTCATAAGCCCTTTATGTGGTGTCGCTGAGACGCCCGACTGTGGCATGCTTGTTATTTATTTACCTTATAAGCCCTTTATGTGGTGTCGCTAAGACGCCCGATTGAGGCATGCTCACTTTTATTATCCTTTCGAGACGTCACTTCATACATCCGATCGGTGCTTTTTATTACTATTCTGTCATTACCTATTCCTGTTGCATATAAATAACCTGCTTGCATGCATCGGGATTTTATTTTCATGACTGACGTTGTGATTATAGAATATTTTCAGAGCATGAATATCGTTTGCTATATTATACCCGTGTTCATAATGTTTGCGAGTACATTCAAAAGTACTCACTGGCTTGTCCCTGGCTATTGTCTTGGCTAGATTGCTTGCTTGGAGAGGAGCGTTGCGATGACAGCCTCGGAACCTAAGCAACGGTTATAGCAGCCTCGCGAAGATAGGAGTTAACCTGGTCAGCTGTTCCTGTGGGTAATGGAGTCCCATAGACCGTGGTGAACCACAAACCGCTTGCGCCATCGACCACTAGAAACCAATTGTTGTACTCACAGACCCGAATGGTCTTATACTACATGTTTTGTATTTTTGCTTGGAATTTCTGTATCAAGCTGGTGCCTCATCAGCTAACAGTAATCCTGGGGCTGGTGAGCACAACGGCCCTTTTCTGGAAATTAGAGCCCGGAAAACCGGTCGTGACAGGAAGCGATACGCCAGGCGGGCGTCATGATGGAGAAGATGAAGATGGTGCGGGACGCCAGTCAGGCTGCCTACGACGCCAGCTCGGCTCTCCAAAGCAACGTTCAGGTTAGTTGGTCGCCGCTTGTTCTGTTAGGATATGATATCTGAAGACTCTTTCCGAAACTCTTTGCTCCGAAAATCTTTGCGTTAGTACACCCACTGGGTGCGTTGGTTGAACTTTGAATTAGTGGGGGCACGCTGAGTGCACCCACTGGGTGTAGTCCCCGAGACTACGGTGGACTGCGAGCAGTCGACTGTAGTCTTTGCATTTTGTCGAGTGTAAACCGAACTGATAGTTTGTCTCTTCCACTCGGTCTGGTCGAGTGGGGTCAGAACCGGTGGGGGCACGCCAAGTGCACCCACTGGGTGTAGTCCCCGAGACCGCGGTCGACTGCTGGCAGTCGACTATGGTCTGAGTTCTTTCTCTCTTCTTCTCTTTTTTTTACTCCCTGCACTCAACTCCGGCGGGCCGGTCGAGTGGGATCAGAACCGGTGGGGGCACGCAAAGTGCACCCACTGGGTGTAGTCCCCGAGGCTATGGTGGACTGCGGGCAGTCGACCGTAGCCTTAGTACTTATTGACTTTGTTGTTTTTCGCTGTAAAAATAACTTCTCCTCTTTGATTTCAGAAATCTTGTGATCTTGGAGCTCGCTTTGCTGACTTGGAGAAGCAGCAGATCCAACTGAACCTTGACTTGGAGCTGGCCAAGACAAAGCTGCAAAGGGTCAAGGACGACGCCACTGGTAAAACGAATTTGTTGACTGGTCTGTCTTAGGCTTGAGTATCCTTCTGCTCTTTCTAAATCAGGCATCATTTCTTTGTAGAAAAACTGAGAAGCTCTGGCGAAGAAGGATCAGGATTTGGATGCTGCTCGAAAGGAGGCTGACGACAGAACCGCTTTAGCTGAACAGAAACTGGCTTCGGTCGGCCAGTTGGAAGAAGAGAATACCAGGCTGAAATCTACTCTGAATGACGCCAACAAGGAGTGCTCGCACTGGAAGAAGGAGAATCTCAACCTGGGTGAGAAGATGGAAAGCATCGCTCGCAGGAGGGACGATATGGAGAGCTATCTGAGGAGCCTTGCCAAGAAGTTGTTCATCAAGCTTGAAGGTGTGCATTTTGTTCCGACTGATATTTTTTTTATGTCGACTTAGTGTACGAAAATTGACTTATCCTCGTGAATGCAGAGTTTTGCCAGAACTTCGAGGAGGAGACTGGGCGGATTGAGCCAGGTTTGGACCCAATCAATTCTCCCTTAAAAGATGAAACTGCCATGAATCTGCATCGACTGGAATCCCGCATCGACGGTGTCGTGGTCTACTTGGCTCGACTGAAGGTTGCCATGTCGCGGATCGACCCGGCACTTTGGCCAGAGACCACGCCCCAGAATGATCTCGAGTCCCTAATGACTCGACTTAACGAAATCCCTGATCGAGTGCAGGAGTGGAAGAAATCTTCTGCCCGGTGTGGAGCTGATGTGGCCCTGTCTCTGGTTCGCGTCCATTGCAAGGAGGTGCGTCCAGATAAGCTAGCGGCAATCAAGGTCGCCAACACCCAGAAGCATGACTTCCAATCTTTTATGGAGACCTTCATCGCTACAGCCACTCGGATCGCCGACGGTGTCGACTTAGACGAGTTCGTCGAGCCTGCTAGTCCTCCTCCCGCGGAGTGAACAATCTTTTATGCCTCACCTTAAATTTTCCTCGGGATGCTGAGTGGTTTTTGTAACCGTTAAACTCTTTCGGGCTGAAAGCCCGAGCACTTCGATCCGTGGCCGGAGCCTTTAGGGCTTATCTGAACTTGGTTTACCATTGAATATCTTCATGAATCTCCTGCTGAGTGAACCCATTCTTCATTCAAGACAACTTTTGTATTCGTAGCGTAGCTCCGAAGGAGAGGGAAGCAGTCGACCCGTGCCTTGTCGCCCTTGCGGGTCGGCGACGGAGTGCGCATCGTATTTGTGGCGAAGCTCTCCGGGGGGAAGGCGGCGGTCGACCCACACCTTGTTACTGCAGAGCGGGACGGGGCGCACATTGTATTTGTGGCGAAGCTCTCCAGGAGAAGGTGGCAGTCGACCCGCCTCTCGTTACAGTAGAGCAGGATGAAGCGCGCATTGTATTTGTGGCGAAGCTCCCCAGGAGAAGGTGGCAGTCGACCTCGAGTACCTGACTGCAGCTAGGTCCTCAAGTGAGAGAACTTAGGCGAGTACTGGACTGCAGCTAAGCCCCTGAGTAGGAGGACTGCTCTCCACTCGGTGGGATTTTTCAAACTTAGGCGAGTACCTGACTATAGCTAGGTCCTCAAGTGAGAGAACTTAGGCGAGTATTGGACTGCAGCTAAGCCCCCGAGTGGGAGGATTGCTCTCCACTCGGTAGGATTTTTCAAACTTAGGCGAGTCCCTGACTGCAGCTAGGTCCTCAAGTGAGAGAACTTAGGCGAGTATTGGACTGCAGCTAAGCCCCCGAGTGGGAGGATTGCTCTCCACTCGGTAGGATTTTTCAAACTTAGGCGAGTCCCTGACTGCAGCTAGGTCCTCAAGTGAGAGAACTTAGGCGAGTATTGGACTGCAGCTAAGCCCCCGAGTGGGAGGATTGCTCTCCACTCGGTAGGATTTTTCAAACTTAGGCGAGTACCTGACTGCAGCTAGGTCCTCAAGTGAGAGAACTTAGGCGAGTATTGGACTTCAGCTAAGCCCCCGAGTGGGAGGACTGCTCTCCACTCGGTAGGATTTTTCAAACTTAGGAGAGTATCGGACTGTAGCTAAGTCTCCGAGTGGGAAAACTTAGGCGAGTATTGGACTGCAGCTAACCCCCGAGTGGGAGGATTGCTGTCCACTCGGTAGGATTTTTTCAAACTTAGGCGAGTGCCGGACTGCAGCTAAGTCTCCAAGCGAGAGAACTTAGGCGAGTACTGGACTGCAGCTAAGCCCCTGAGTGGGAGGATTGCTCTTTACTCGGTAGGATTTTTTCAAACATAGGCGAGTGCCGGACTGCAGCTAAGTCTCCAAGTGGGAGAACTTAGGCGAGTACTGGACTGCAGCTAAGCCTCCGAGTGGGAGGGTTGCTCTCCACTCGGTAGGATTTTTTAAATAGTTAGGCGAAACGGATTCGCAGCTAAGCCCCCAAGTGGGAGGCTGGCTTGCCACTCGGTAGGAAATTGTTTCAAACTTAGGCGAGTGCCGGACTGCAGCTAAGTCTCCAAGTGAGAGAACTTAGGCGAGTACTAGACTGCAGCTAAGCCTCCGAGTGGGAGGGTTGCTCTGCACTCGGTAGGATTTTTTAAATACTTAGGCGAAACAGATTCGCAGCTAAGCCCCCGAGTGGGAGGCTGGCTCGCCACTCGGTAGGAAATTGTTTTTACAAACTTAGGTGAAGCGGATTCGCAGCTAAGCCACCCACTGGGGGATTTCTCACGCAAACAAAAACAATAATAATCACTGGGAAAATTATAGCGCTCTTGTCTTTGATAAATAAACTACAGGAGTTTTTCTTATTACATCTCATTCGAGTGAGAATTCAAGTATAAAAGGGGCAGAGGAGCTCCGCGTTCCAGGCTCGCGGCTCATCAATCTGGCGATCGACATTGTAAAGGTGCTATGCTCCATTGTGGAGGACTCTGGTGACTATGAAGGGGCCTTCCCAAGTAGGAGCGAGTTTGTGTGGTTTCTGCTGATCCACTCGGAGGACTAAGTCTCCTTCTTGGAAGGCTCGACTCTTCACGTTTCTGGCATGGAATCGACGCAAGTCTTGCTGATAGATGGTCGATCGGATCATGGCCATTTCTCTTTCTTCTTCCAGGAGGTCGATTGCGTCCTGCCGGGCTTGTTCTGCTTCATCTTCAGAGTAGAGCTTGACTCGGGGAGCGTTGTGAAGCAGGTCACTTGGCAAGACTGCCTCGGCTCCGTAGACCAGAAAGAATGGGGTTCTTCCGGTCGATCGGTTCGGGGTTGTCCTCAATCCCCAAAGGACTGATGGAAGCTCGTCGACCCATGCACCTGCTGCGTGCTTGAGATCGCGCATCAATCAGGGTTTCAGTCCTTTGAGAATTAGGCCGTTTGCCCTTTCTGCTTGCCCATTCGACTGGGGGTGAGCGACCGAAGCATAGTCGACCCGAGTGCCCTGAGAGGCGCAAAAGGCCCTGAATTTGTCGGAATCGAAGTTTGACCCATTGTCAGTGATGAGTCAACTCTCTGATGAAACTGATAGCAGTTCAAGCATCAAGATTCTTGATAGGCTTGGCTTCAATCCATTTGGTGAACTTGTCGACTGCTACCAGTACATGAGTGAAGCCGCTCCTACCCGTTCTCAGTGGTCCAACCATGTCCAGCCCCCAAACAGCGAAGGGCCAGACGAGTGGAATGGTTTTCAGGGCTGACGCGGGCTTGTGCGACATATTGGAGTAATACTGACATCCTTCACATTTGTCGACTATCTCTTTTGCCATTTCATTGGCTCTTGGACAGTAGAATCCTGCTCGGTATGCTTTAGCCACAATGGTCCGAGAGGACGCATGATGACCACAGGTCCCCGAGTGGATATCATCAAGGATCATCTGACCTTCTTCTGGTGTAATACACTTCTGGCTGACCCCAGTCGTGCTTTCTCTATATAACTATCCCTTTATGACTGTAAAGGCCTTGGATCGACGCACGATCTATCGAGCCTCTTCCTCGTCCTCTGGGAGTTCTTTCCTTAGGATGTACGCGATGTACGGTATTGTCCAGACGGGAGTGATGGCCAAGACTTCCCTGATCAGGTCGACCACAGCTGGAATTTCAACTTCAGTCGGATCCGTGGCACTTTTTGGCTGCGGGGCCTCTTCAGTGAAGGGATCCTCCTGAACTGATGGTGTGTGGATGTGTTCCAAAAACGCATTGCTGGGAATGGCTTCTCTTTTGGAACCTATTTTTGCCAGATCATCAGCTTCTTGATTTTTCAGTCGGGGTATGTGATGAAGCTCTAACCCCTCGAATTTCTTCTCCAGCTTTCTCACTGCATTGCAATAACTAGTCATGGCTGGACTTCTAACATCCCATTCCTTCATCACCTGATTAACCACCAAATCTGAGTCGCCATAGACCATGAGGCGACGGACGTCGAGTGAAATGGCCATGTGCAACCCATATAAAAGTGCTACGTATTCTGCCTCGTTATTGGAGGAATCAAAGTAGATTTGAAGAACATATCTGAGTTTATCTCCTCTGGGGGAGACCAACACCACTCCGACACCGGAAACATTCAGCATCTTGGAGCCGTCGAAGAACATGGTCCAATGCTCCAAGTGAACCTGAGTCGGCAGTTGCTGTTCAATCCACTCGGCAACGAAATCTGCGATTGCCTGGGACTTGATAGCTTTCTTTGCCTCAAACTTGATATCTAGAGGAAGGAGTTCAATCGCCCATTTTGCCACTCGACCAGTTGCATCACTGTTATGCAGGATATCTGACAATGGAGCGTCGCTGACGACTGTAATGGAATGATCAGAGAAGTAGCAAGCAACTTTCTTTGTGGTCATACAAATCCCATATACAAGCTTCTGATAGTGAGGATATCTTTGCTTTGATGGGGTCAAGACTTCAGAAATATAATATACTGGGCGCTAAACTTTGAAGGTTTTTCCTTCTTCTTCCCGCTCGACCGTAAGTACCGTACTGACGACTTGTCCTGTGGCTGCAATGTAAAGCAGCAAAGGCTCCTTGCTGATTGGGGCAGCAAGCACCGGCTGGGTGGAGAGCAGAGCTTTGAGCTTTGCAAACACTGCATCATCTTCAGGAGTCCACTCGAACTTGTCGGACTTCTTCATCAATCGGTAAAGAGGCAATGCCTTTTCATCGAGATGAGATATGAATCGACTTAAAGTGGCCAAGCAACCAGTAAGCTTCTGGACGTCGTGCACTCGCACAGGACTTTTCATTCGGAGTATAGTGCCAACTTTTTCTGGATTGGCGTCGATTCCCCGTTCGGAAACGAGAAAACCGAGTAATTTTCCGCCAGGAACTCCGAATGTACACTTTGATGGATTAAGCTTGATATCATACCTCCTAAGGTTGGCAAAGGTTTCAGCAAGGTCAGTCAGCAGGTCGGAACCCTTCCGTGACTTGACCACAATATCATCCATGTATGCTTCCACATTCCGACTGATTTGAGTGAGTTAACACTTCTGAATCATCCTCATGAATGTGGCTCCGGCATTCTTGAGGCCGAACGACATGGTAACATAACAGAAGCACCCGAATGGAGTGATGAAAACTGTCTTGATCTCGTCAGGTCCATACAGACGGATCTGATGGTACCCGGAATAGGCATCTAAAAAAGACAGTCGCTCACATCCCGTAGTCGAGTCGACTATCTGATCGATGCGGGGGAGAGGAAAATGATCTTTCGGGCAGGCCCGATTGATATGTTTAAAGTCAATGCACATGCAAAGTGACTTGTCCTTCTTGGGGACCATAGCAACGTTGGCGAGCCACTCGGAGTGGTAGATTTCTCGGATAAACTCCACTGCTAAGAGCCGAGCCACCTCCTCGCCAATGGCCTTTCTCTTCTGGACGGCGGACCGTCGGAGATGTTCCTTGACAGGTTTTACTTTTGAGTCGACTCTTAGGCGGTGCTCAGCCAGCTCCCTGGGAACACCCGGCATGTCAGAAGGCATCCATGTGAAAATGTCCCAGTTCTCACGGAGGAACTGGATGAGCGCTTCTTCCTATTTGGAGTCGAGTGTTGTCAAGATATGAGTTGGAGCGGCGCTGGGGTCGGTCGGGTGGATGTGAGTTGTCTTCGTATCGCCAGTCAACTGAAAAGCTGATTCTGTAGCGGGCTTCTTGGCTCGCAACAAATCACTCGGGTCTGCAGTCTTCTGGTATTCCTGTAACTCCACCACTGCCATCTGAGCATCGGCGATCTTCGAACCTTTCTGAAAACATTCTTCCGCTTTCTTTCGATTGCCCGTAATAGTGATCACACCTTTGGGGCCAGGCATCTTCAATTTGAGATACACATAACATGGTCAGGCCATGAAGCGTGCATAAGCCGGCCTGCCCAAAATAGTGTGATAGGCACTCTGGAAGTCTACAACTTCAAATGTCAACTTTTCTTTGCGGTAATTCTTGGAATCACCAAAAACCCCATCAAGAGCAATCTGGCCGAGTGATTCAGCCTTCTTCCCAGGAATGACTCCATGGAAACTCATGTTGCTGGCACTGAGTCTGGACATCGGAATGCCCATCCCTTTCAACGTCTCAGCATATAATATGTTCAAACCACTGCCCCCATCCATCAAGACTTTGGTCAGTCGAGTGCCTTCAACAACTGGGTCGACCACCAAAGCTTGCCTCCCAGGGGTGGCAATGTGCGTTGGGTGATCGGACCGGTCGAATATTATGGCAGTCTGAGACCACTTCAGATAATTGGGTGTCACCGGAGCAACCATATTCACCTCTCGGTTGATAACTTTCAGTCAACTTTTGCTTTCAACATCAGCAAAAATCATCAGGGTGGAATTGACCTGGGGGTATCCATCATCACTATCCTCCTTGTCCTCAACTTTTCCCGACTCCTTTTCCTTATCTTTGGGCTGCTTGCCCTGGAACTGCTGGATCAAGAGTCGACACTGTCGAGTGGTATGTTTCGGGTAAATGAAATTACCCTCTTCATCTTTCTTTGTGTGGATGTGACACGGCAAATCCAACACATCATTTCCGTCCTGGTCTTTAACTTTCTTGGGGTTCCAAGGTCCTTTGGGTTTCCCCTTAAATTTCCCTTGAGTCACAGCCAAGGCTTCCCCAGGAGCAGCTGGCTCGGCTTTCCGCTTCTGTTTCCGATTGGAATTTCCTCCGGCTTCTTGAGCGACTGGCTTGATCTTGCCACTCCTGAGTCGATGCTCATCTTCACCATTAGCGTACTTGGTGGCAATCTCCATCATCCAATTCAGAGACATATCTCTGGTTCGACCGAACTTCAGATTCAGTTCTCTGTACTTAACGCCTTCTTTGAAGGCACAAACTGCTTGGTGGTCGGGCACATTCTCAACTGTGTGATGCAACGTGATCCACCTCTGGATGTAGTCCCTCAAAGTTTCATTCGGTTTCTGCACGCAAGCCCGTAGTTCTGTCAGCCCTGCCGGTCGTTTGCATGTTCCTTCAAATGTGGTGACAAACACTCGGGCGAGGTCTTCCCAAGTGTAAATGCTGCTGGGTGCTAACTGATTCAGCCACGCTCTGGCCGAGCCCTCCAACATGAGAGGCAGATGCTTCATGGCCACTTCATCATTGCCGCCGCCAATCTGGACGGCCACTCGGTAGTCTTCAAGCCAAGTATCGGGTTTGGACTCACCAGTGAACTTACTGACTCCAGTCGCCAACCTGAAGTTGGGAGGAATCACAGCGGCCCTGATGGCTCTGCTAAAGCACTCTGGCCCCGAAACATGTATTCTGCCGCTGGTAGGTGCATCTCTGTCATGACCTTCTCGGTGAGCTCTGTTCCTGTCGACCAAACCTTGAACAAGAATGGATCTCGCATCAAAGCCTGGTTCCCTGGGGTCGACTGGAATCCTTGGCCCAACACTATGAGGGCGCCTGTCATCTTGTTGTTGACGCGCATACGACCCGCTCCTCGGGGGAGGGGTGGGCACTCGATGTCGATCATCACGATCCAATCGGTGATCATACTGCTCACGGTTCCCGTACTGATTACGTCGGTCTCCATGTCCCTCACACCTCGGGGGCGATCTCGGGCTATGGGCCGACTGGACTGTGTCTGCAACAACGGATCTGCTATGAATCCTTTTCCGTGACTGAGAAATAGCAGAATTCTGGTCTCCTGCTGCCCGGAGTAACGCTCTGATCTGCAGCAAGCCTCTGCCAGCCTCCGACTGGGAATGCTGAATCGACTCTGCTATATGGGCCGCAACTGCTAAATTCTGAATCGGAGTTCGATATACTTGCAGGGGCGGGAAGAGCTGATGTCGACTGGATTCGGGAACCCGTTGTCGTGCACGCTCGTTGAGTGCTCGCTGGAGGTTCTCCAGTCGAGTGCGCTCGGCCAAGTTTGCCAGGCGCGCGTCTTCCAAGGCACGAGCCTTGGGGGTTTCTCCAACGATAGGAGTGTGCTGTGCATCCATGTTCCGGCGGCGAAGTTCTTCCCTCAGCAGCGACGTGAGAGGCTCGGGAAGATACTCCTCATGGGGACGCGACGGGTCGCCTCCACCCGCGCCTCCGTCGGTGCGGGGAAAACCGGGAGGACTGGGCGGTCCATCAACCATCAGAACTTCCGCTGCCGGATCGCTGCTGTCGCACTCAGATGCGGTCTCTGCGGAGCCAGTCGACAGGTCGAACAGGCCGTAGAGGGATTCGTCGGGCTCGATCGCCGCGACTTGAGGGGTGGCCGACTGGCGTGCCACCACGTGTCTCACCCACCGCTGAAGTCTCGACCGACCGGAGCACTTGCGTCGGCGGGAAACATGGAGGGAGGACAACACAGGAGCCGACCGGTAGGGGGTCGACGGTTGCCGCAGGAGAACGCCATGGACTCACGCGCTAAAGTGCGTTGCCCCGCGGACAGGGAGTGCGTCCACGTCGAGTGGAGCCTCCTAAAGCCAAGCGGAGTCGTCGGCGATGAACGTGAGCGCACCGAGATGGATCTCGCGACCCTCCACAAAAACTCCACCAAAAACCATGATGATTCGGGTCGGAGAGGATCGCAACTCCTCCAACAAAACGCTAAAACACCTGCCCCAAGGTGGGCGCCAACTGTCGTGGTTCTAAGTCTGGCAGTAGTGTAGGTGGGTAAGTATGGAGAGGCAAGATCTTAGCTATGGAGAAGTTGTGTGCACGCAAGGTTTACGAGTTCAGGCCCTTCTCGGAGGAAGTAATAGCCCTACGTCTCGGAGACCGGAGGCGGTCGGCTGGATTATGCGTGTATGAATTACAGGGGTGCGAACCCTTTACACTGAGGAGGGGGGTGGCTTATATAGAGTTCGCCCGACCCCTCCGGCCCTCAGTTATGCAGGGTTTTAAATACATTAAGGTGGGGTGTTACTGGTAACGCCCCTAATAAAGTGCTATGATGACCATAAAGGCTACTTAATAACTGACCGTTAGCATGCGGAGCGCCTTTAGGTCACCTGACCGTCGAGTGGCTTGGTCTTGGTCGAGTGATTGCTTCTTGGTCGAGTATCTTCAAGTCTGTCGAGTGAGACACCTTCAAGTCGATTGAAAGATGATTTCTTTTGGAGATGTCCTTGGGTAGGTCAGTTCGGACAGGTCCATGACCCTACCCTAGGTACATAGCTTCATCACCTGGCTCCTGTGCTTATGCCCTACGTTCCCGTTAGTTCAGCTAGGGCATAAAGGGAGCACCTCTGCGATTGTTATTGTTGGTTCATCTAGATGTGTACCTCAGACTGGGTGAAGCCGAAAGCTAGCATTCTTAAGGGAATATTCGATCGGCGAATTAAAGATGTTTCCGCATCCGCTCCATTCAGCAACCCCAGAAGTTACTTATTCTGTGATTTTTTCAATCACAGTTCGGACATGCACATTAAACGCATGCACACCTAGGGAAAATAACCCTTAACGGAACTATTCTCTCTTGAAGATGTTTCTTACATAATGTAATATAACATAACTAGCCGGATACACATTGTCTGTTCAAGCAACTATGACCCCTATGCCTGGTTCCCATGCATACCCCGGTATATTCTACCGTTAGGGTATTCGGAAACACTCCGCACCTTCGGGTCCAGAGGTCGAAGCGAAAAGGTCGGCCATGACAATTGTTTTTATTATCCAGCTAGAAGGAAAGTACATAGTCACTTAGGACTCAAAAACTTCCTACTCTATACCGTCCAACAGGCGGTCTAATTTACAATTGTCAGGACCGGATTTTCGGGATATTAATTTCCCAAAAGCGGCCCTTGTGCTCACCAGCCCCAAGATTACTGTTAGATGATGAGACACCAACTTGTTACAGAAACTCCAAGCAAAATAAAAAATATGAAGTTCAAGACCATCTGGCCTATGGGTACAACAATTTGTTTCTAGAGGTTGAGGGCGGAAGCGGTTTGCGGATCATCAGCGTCTATGGGACTCCATTTCCCACAGGAACAACTGACCAGGATAACTCCTACCTTCGCGAGGCTGCTATCACCATTACAGAGGTTCCGGGGCTTTCATCGCAACGCTCCTTTCCATGCAAGAAATCTGGCCAAGACAATAGCCAGGGACAAGCCAGTGAGTACTTTGAATGTACTCGCAAACATTAGGAACACAGGTATAATATAGCCATTGATAATCATGTTTTGAAATATTTCATGATCACTTCGTCAGTTATGAAATAAGGTTCATGATGCACGCAAGTAGATCATTCAAATAAAACATGAGTAAACAATCAGGGAGTAGAAATGAAAAGCACCGATCGGGTGTCTGAAGCGACGCCTCGAAAGGATAATAATATGAAGTGTGCCTCAATCGGGCGTCTGTGCGACACCACATAAAGGGCTTATAAGTAAATGAAATAACAAGCATGCCACAGTCGGGTGTCTGTGCGACGCCACATAAAGGCTTATAAGTAAATGTAATAACAAGCATGCCACAGTCGGGCGTTTGCGCGACGCCACATAAAGGGCTCATATAAGAATAATCACGGTGAATATCCAGGAGGTAGAACCGTCCTAGGGATACTCAATAATTCAAATAACATAAATGATTAGTCCATAATGATAATAATCATAATCATCATACGTCACAAGTTATGATCCATGTTCTGGTTTAGTAGTTTCTCCTCCGAAGACCGACACTAAGACCGACACTTGACCCATCCCAGACTGTAGTCCTTAACCATGGACACAACTATTCGAATAGGTATAATATCTCTCCAGAGGGTGTACTCTTTACCCACGAGTAATGGATTTCTTTAGTTCATCGGAACTAATTCCGTCTACGGTCTTTTAGTCGAAAACACGCCTGACTTGCACACACCAGCTTAACTTTACTCGTGTCTGGAATCACCCAGACACCTGTTAAGCAAAACTCTAAGAGGGGAGGCTACAACCTCGCATAGCATGGGATCAAATTTTTATCGCGCGCTCTAAGGGGTGGCCTCCCCTCTCGGTCCCAACCGGAAACACCCATGCCCCCGGACCAGGTGGCATGCCTACCAGCTACAACCGGTATCTTCCACCATGGCCTCTCTGTACAGTGTGTGCTAGGACAAGGGTTGACAACTTATAGAACCGTACCCTACCTATGGCAGGGGCAAGTGGCAGCACGAAACAAGTATGGGGGTTACTGGAACAAGACTCGATCTACGGCCGACTTAGGAGGCTTAAGTATTTCCTGCATGGTTAGCTCAAGAATTATATTTCACAGCCATCAGACACAACCACCACTTATCATACCCCCCCTGCCCTACCGGTCATAACCGTCTCGACGGGGACAAGCTCGTGCCTACACAAGACAGAGACTTTCCCGGGTCCTTCCTGGTAGGCATGA
Source organism: Triticum urartu (assembly GCF_003073215.2). Classification (NCBI taxonomy): domain Eukaryota; kingdom Viridiplantae; phylum Streptophyta; class Magnoliopsida; order Poales; family Poaceae; genus Triticum; species Triticum urartu. The sequence goes on along the minus strand of NC_053026.1, from coordinate 318,208,653 downwards.
GAGGCATATGAGGGTGATTGCTATCACAAGCTTATCCATTTCCAACAGCAAGAATTTTCATTTATGCACTCAAGGTGTATGATCATATCGTCACAAAAAAATAACTAATGCTTTATGTTGAGGCGGGGTTATAACCGTATCAAACAATCCCCAAGATATATTATGCCAGGGTTCAGAATGCTTGCCTTCAAGGTGTGGAGAGGTGAGGTGCACTCCAATATTTTTTTGAAAGCTCTCTTCTCTCTCTCCAAAATCCTATTTCGAAAATAGGCAAATAACACATACTTTAAAAACAGTACAAAAATTCGTCCTAATTAATTTGAAATAAATCTTAAAATAAACTAGGTGAAATTTGAGAGAGGTAGGAAAAAGAATCAATTCATTTGGACTTATATTTAAAAAGTTATAGCCAGTCAAAGTTTTGGTCAAATTCTGTTTTTAAATTAAAACAGAAAAAGAAAATGTTTCAGACAGAATACGTCTTCGAAGTAGGGGAGACGTACTCGGGGGTTTGCACTTCCACTTATGCCAGCGTGGACGGGCGCGTGGGTCACTGACAGTGGGTCCATGGGGCCCACTGGTCAGGTTTGACTTGTCGCTTCTCCCTCCTTTTCCTCTCCCCGAGCGGGGGCGGGACTCTGGTGACCGTCGTCGGCGAACGGAGGCTCCTTGAGGGCACCCGAGGCCAGGGATCGATCCGCCACTCCTAGGCGGTCCACCCGGTGGTCGACTGGCCGGCGGGGACGGAGGGAATCGCTGGCGGCGAGCTCCGCGACGGAGGAAGCTTCGGGCATGATTGGGGGATTTGTCTCCGGTGGCTCCCGATCAAAATTGGGCTTGGGGGTGGACTCACGAGATGAAGGGAGGGCCTCTAGCGAAGAGAGTGGAGAGGGGGAGGCCCTGGTGGCGCCGGAGTGAATGAGACAGTGGCGGCGGCCGTGGTTGCTGGAGATGAGGAAGTCGACCTCTCTGGTCTTTCTACTGCTACGGGCGGATCGGTGAGGGAGTGTGGGAGGTTGCTTGAGGGTTTGGTGAGCTCGGGGGGGGGGGGGGGGTCCTTATATAGCGATCGGGGGCGGTTCCGACGATGTCCGAGGATAAGAACGCCGGCGACCGCCGTACTATGATGCAGGGCGACGTGGCGGCGATGAGGGCTTGCGGACAAGGCTGCGGATGAGCTTGAGCTGTTCAAGGGGGCAGCTGGCGACCGCTGGTGGCTCGGGCGGCGCCGTCCACGGCAGAGGCTGCTGTGGCCGCCCGCTAGCCGCCGTTGCCGACCTAACGGCGGCGCTGTTGGGCGCCAGGGGGGCTTGGCTGGTTCCTGCGAGCGGATGAGGTCGGGGGGTGCGGCTCTGCAGGCGAGCAAGGGCCGGGGCGCGACGCGGCGACCCGAGCGCACGCACGTGCAAAACGCGTGCTCTGGGTGCGCCCAGAGCACGCACGAGACGTGCTCGACAGTATGCCAGGGTAGCCTAGATTGCTTGAGAGGAGTTGGCAAATAACAGGACTAGTTTAGGGTTAGCAAGGGGATCAAAGGACATGGTGGTTTGGTCAGGGGCTCAAGTTCACAATGTAAACTTGAAATCATGCCAAATCTGGCCATGCACACAGGGTGTTTGACAAAATGCCAAAGGTATCTAGGCAATTATTGGGGTGTCCAAATTCTCCAGATCAGGGTCTCTTTAGTTGAAAGAGAGGGTGGTGAGGTTAGTTTGATAAAATCAGAAACTTGTTAGTGCAAGTTTTGCAAAACATCAGTTTTGGACAGAAAGAAAAAGGCATGGTTGCATGCACTAAAAATTCTCCAATGGGTCCACTCTTCTGGACTTAAGGGTTTTGCAAGATGGGCTATAAGCAGGAGAAAGCTCAAGAGTACTAGAGCAAATTTAACTAGGGTTGCAGTAGAAAAAGCCAAACTGGACCAGAAAGCAAAAGAGGTTGATTCACTCAAATTTTTCAAAGAACACAAAAGGGTTTTTGCATAAAGTTGAATAATATACTTCTATTAACATCCCATAATTTTGGTGGAAGCTTTAAAGAAATATTTAAAGGGGTTGTAGTGCAAAATTGCTCTCTGGACCAGATTTGAAAAATTGGTGTAGAGATCAAAATATTAAATGCATGAAATATATTTTTGCATAAAAGTGATTTAAAAACATCACATGACATCTCCAAATTTTGGTTGGAATATCAGATGAATTTATAAAAGGGTTGCAGTGCAAATGGGGCCCTAAAACCCAAGAAAACTCACTTTAATGAATAAAGCTCAGAGAGAAATAATTATGTAATTAAATCCACTTATAATAGAAATGTTTTTCTTGAGAGGTTAAACAAGTCCAATAATATTTTTTGGAAAGTTTTTCACTTGGGATAAAACTCCATAAAAACCCAAGAAAGGATGGTACTGAAATCAAAGAAAACCCAGAAAAATGAAAAGTTTAATTTTCCTGGCAAAATTTTAATTAGTAAAACAGGGTTAAAATTTTGGGGTGTCACAACAATCCTGTTGGGAGTATCTAGCAGCCACCTCTACTTGGCCATATACTAAACTAACGGGAATTTCTTCCCCATTTGACCCTAGTGGTCTGACCCGGGCCATGTGATTCAGATCCATCTTGGTATATCGTGTTTTTACCATGTCCCAGGCCTCTCGCGCACCCTCTCGGCATGCCGATATCTTCCATAGTTGGATACGCCGCCGCGCTCCCTTGAACAGCTCTACAAGCTTCTCCATACTCCCTGGAGGGGAGTCAGATGGCCATAAGGCCTTGGCTACACTTTGTATTGCCAGTCGAGCTTGCTCGTGCAACTGCGACAGCCCTTGCAGAAGATCACTTGATGATCCGGACACCTCCTCTTCAGGATGGCCCGTCAATATATCTGCAATCACAGCTATATCAGCTACATTTACTTTCAAACTGTTATCAGATAAATACGGCCACATACTAAATATGCCGCCATGCAGTTTTTGTTCTCCTTCACGGAGTCGGCTAGCTGGGCCCGCACATCCTTCAGCTCTTCGCCCAGCTGGGTGTTTGCATCTTGGAGTTTGTTTTTCTCCTGTCTGACACGGGTCAAAACCCGCTCGCCTACGACATGCAGTCTTTTCGACTCTTTTTCCTCCAATTGATCTGATGATCTTGATATGAGATAAAGCCGCAGTGTTAACACGGTCGCTATGCAATAACTGTTTCTCAATGGAGGGGAATATCACCAGAGGACGTCACTTTGGATTTTTCTAGTTCGGCGGTCACTGCGTTCAACTACGTCCAACACTTTTCTAGCTCTTGGGCTAGCACGTCGTTCTTCTTAGACAGAACCTAGTCATGCTGCGATCCTCAAATCAGTTGTCCCAACTACTTTAAGTCTCAGGGGCTACTGGCATATGGTTATCATAGTTAGATGAAGTAAACTTACATGCACATCTTTTAAATGCTGCTTTGTGGCTCTGTTAAGCCCATCTCGAGCAGCTCGAATATATGCATCAGCCGAGCTGAAGGCGTTAAATGCCTCTTCTGAAAAACCAGGGTCTTGTAAAACGGCCCTTGCGGTGCCAATGATTCATGGAGCTCTACACTTCCGAGTCGGTGACAGATACGTCATCCGAATCCTCGGCTAGAGGACACTCCGGTGTCACCCCCGCATCAGCCCCCGTCTTCACGGCAGGATCTGGATCCTGGTTGTGGGAAGTATGGCTGGCCGGACCCCCGGATATAGTCCGACACATCTTTTTCCTGATACAGGGTAAACGGAAAGGTCACAGTCAGATGTTACTGCCAAGGTACATATTTGCAAATTCATACCTCTTTGATGAAGGCTCAGCCGTATCTTCGTTTGCCTTCCTCTTCGAAGGCTTGCCTAGTGTGAGGGATGCTCTCTTCGAAGATGCCCCCTGCTACATCTTGAGCTTGCGTTCGTTTTCCCCGAAGAGGAAGGGATGATGCAGCAGAGTAGCTTAAGTATTTCCCTCAGTTTTTGAGAACCAAGGTATCAATCCAGTAGGAGCCCACGCTCAAGTCACTCGTACCTGCACAAAGCGATAGCTACTCGCAACCAACGCGATCAGGGGTTGTCAAGCCCTTCACAGTCACTTACAAGAGTGAGATCTGATAAATAGAATTTTGGTATTTTTGATATAAAGATGCAAAGTAAAAAGTAAAAGCAAAGTAGATAGCAAAACAATATAAAAGTGATAGAGATTGATATGATGAGAATAGACCCGGGGGCCATAGGTTTCACTAGTGGCTTCTCTCAAGAGCATAAGTATTCTACGGTGGGTGAACAAATTACTGTTGAGAAATTGATAGAATTGAGCATAATTATGAGAATATCTAGGCATGATCATGTATATAGGCATCACGTCCGTGACAAGTAGATCGAAACGATTCTGCATCTACTACTATTACTCCACTCATCGACCGCTATCCAGCATGCATCTAGAGTATTAAGTTAAAAACAGAGTAACGCCTTAAGAAAGATGACATGATGTAGAGAGATAAATTCATGCAATATGAAATAAACCCCATCTTGTTATCCTCGATGGCAACGATACAATACATGCCTTGCTGCCCCTTCTGTCACTGGGTAAGGACACCGCAAGATCGAACCCAAAGCTAAGCACTTCTCCCATGGCAAGAACTACCAATCTAGTTGGCCAAACCAAACAGATAATTCGAAGAGACTTGCAAAGATAACCAATCATGCATAAAAGAATTCAGAGAAGATTCAAATATTATTCATAGATAGACTTGATCATAAACCCACAATTCATCGGTCTCAACAAAAACACCGCAAAAGAAGATTACATCGAATAGATCTCCACAAGAGAGGGGGAGAACTTTGTATTGAGATTCAAAGAGAGAGAAGAAGCCATCTAGCTACTAACTATGGACCCGAAGGTCTGAGGTAAACTACTCGCACTTCCTTGGAGGGGCTAGGATGATGTAGAAGCCCTCGTGATGACGGCCCTCTTTCGGCGGAGCTCCAGAACAGGCCCCAAGATGGGATCTCGTGGATACAGAAAGTTGCGGCGGTGGAATTAGGGTTTTGGCTCCTGTTCTGATTGTTTGGGGGTACGTGTGTATATATAGGAGGAAGGAGTACGTCGGTGGAGCACCGAGGGGCCCACGAGGCAGGGGGCGCGCCCTAGGGGGGTGCCCCCACCCTCGTGACCACCTCTTTGATCCCTTGCAGTAGGGTCCAAGTCTCCTGGATCACGTTCGGTGAGAAAATCACGTTTCCGAAGATTTTATTCCGTTTGGACTCCGTTTGATATTCTGTTTATCCGAAACACTCAAATAGGCAAAAAACAGCAATTCTGGGCTGGGCCTCCGGTTAATTGGTTAGTCCCAAAAATAATATAAAAGTGGAAAATAAAGCCCAATATAGTCCAAAACAGTAGATAATATAGCATGGAGCAATAAAAAATTATAGATACGTTGGAGACGTATCAGGCATCCCCAAGCTTAATTCCTGCTCGTCCTCGAGTAGGTAAATGATAAAAAGAGAATTTTTGATGCGGAGTGCTACTTGGCATAATTTCAATGCAAATCTTCTTAATTGTGGTATGAATATTTAGATTAGAAAGATTCAAGACAAAAGTTTATATTGACATAGAAAATAATAATACTTCAAGCATAGTAACAAAGCAATTATGTCTTCTCAAAATAACATGGCCAAAGAAAGTTATCCCTACAAAATCATATAGTCTGGCTATGCTGCATCTTCCCCACACAAAGTATTTAAATCATGCACAACCCCGATGACAAGCCAAGCAATTGTTTCATAATCTAAATTTTTCAAAACTTTTTCAATCTTCACGCAATACATGAGCGTGAGCCATGGATATAGCACTATATGTGGAATAGAATGGTGGTTGTGGAGAAGACAAAAAGGAGAATATAGTCTCACATCGACTAGGCGTATCAACGGGCTATGGAGATGCCCATCAATAGATATCAATGTGAGTGAGTAGGGATTGCCATGCAACGGATGCACTAGAGCTATAAATGTATGAAAGCTCAACAAAAGAAACTAGTGGGTGTGCATCCAACTTGCTTGCTCATGAAGACCTAGGGCAATTTGAGGAGGCCCATCATTGGAATATACAAGCCAAGTTCTATAACGTAAAATTCCCACTAGTATATGAAAGTGACAACATATGAGACTCTCTATATGAAGAACATGGTGCTACTTTGAAGCACAATATATGAGACTTGCTATATCATGGTGCTACTTTGAAGCACAAGTGTGGAAAAAAGGATAGTAGCATTGCCCCTTTTTTATTTATTTATATTTTTTGGGCCTTCTTTTTTTTTCTTTGGCCTTTCTTTTTTTTGGGACAATGCTCTATTGAATGATGATCATCACACTTCTATTTATTTACAACTCAATGATTACAACTCGATACTAAAACAAAGTATGACTCTATATGAATGCCTCCAACGGTGTACTAGGATATGCAATGAATCAAGAGTGACAAGTATGAAAGAATTATGAACGGTGGCTTTGCCACAAATACTATGTCAACTACATGATCATGCTAAGCAATATGACAATGATGGATGTGTCATGATGAACTAGATGGTGGAAAGCTGCATGGCAATATATCTCGGAATGGCTATGGAAATGCCATAATAGGTAGGTATGGTGGCTGTTTTGAGGAAGGGTATGGTAGGTGTATGATACCGGCGAAAGTTGCGCGGTATTAGAGAGGCTATCAAGGGTGGAAGGGTGAGAGTGCGTATAATCCATGGACTCAACATTAGTCATAAAGAACTCATATACTTATTGCAAAAATTTAGAAGTTATCAAAGAAAAGTATTACATGCATGCTCCTAGGGGGATAGATTGGTAGGAAAAGACCATCGCTCATCCCCGACCGCCACTCATAAGGAAGACAATCAATAAATAAATCATGCCCCGACTTCATCACATAATGGTTCACCATGCGTGCATGCTACGGGAATCACAAACTTCAACACAAGTATTCTTTAAATTCACAACTAATCAACTAGCATGACTTTAATATTATCACCTCCATACCTCAAAACAATTATCATGCTTCAATCTTTTCTTAGTATTCAACACACTCAAAAGAAAGTTTCAAAAATCTTGAATACCAAGCATATTATTATTAGGCAAATTACCATGCTATTAAGAGACTCTCAAATTAATTTAAGTGAAGCATGAGAGGTCAATAGTTTCTTTAAAACGAACCCACCACCGTGCTCTAAAAGATCTAAGTGAAGCACATAGAGCAAAATTATAATGCTCAAAAGATATAAGTGAAGCACATAGAGAAAAATTATCTAGCTCAAAGGATATAAGTGAAGCACATAGAGCAAAATTATCTAGCTCAAAGGATATAAGTGAAGCACATAGAGCAAAATTATCTAGCTCACAGGATATAAGTGAAGCACATAGAGTATTCTATCAAATTTAAATTCATGTATGGCTCTCTCAAAAGGTGTGTACAGCAAGGATGATTGTGGCATACTAACAAACAAAGACACAAATAATAAAAGACGCTCCAAGCAAAACACATATCATGTTGGTGAATAAAAATATAGCTCCAAGTAAATTACCGACGGAGGTGGACGAAAAGAGGGGATGCCTTCTGGGGCATCCCCAAGCTTTGAATTTTTGGTGTCCTTGGATTATCTTGGGGGTGCCATGGGCATCCCCAAGATTAGGCTCTTGCCACTCTTGTTCCATAATCCATCAAAAGAATTCACCAAAAACTTGAAAACTTCACAACACAAAACTCAAAATAGAAAACTCGTGAGCTCCGTTAGCGAAAGAAAACAAAAGACCACTTCAAGGTACTGTAATGAAATCATTATTTATTTATATTGGTTTTAAACCTACTGTATTCCAACTTCTCTATGGATCATGAACTATCTTACTAGCCATAGATTCATCAAAATAAGCAAACAACACACGAAAAACAGAATCTGTCAAAAACAGATCAGTCTGTAGTAATATGTAAGTAGTGAAAAATATGGAACCCCAAAAATTCTAAAATATATTGCTGGACATGAGGAATTTATCTATTAATCATCTTCAAAAAGAATTAACTAAATAGCACTCTTCAAATAAAAGTGACAGCGGTTCTCGTGAGCGCTAAAGTTTCTATTTTTTACAGCAAGTTCAACAAGACTTTCCCCACGTCTTCCCAACGGTTCTACTTGGCACAAGCACTAATTAAACACAAAAAAACACAACCAAAACAGAGGCTAAATAATTTACTTATTACTAAACAGGAGCAAAAATCAAGTAATAAAAATAAAATTGGGTTGCCTCCCAACAAGCGCTATCGTTTAACGCCCCTAGCTAGGCATAACGAGCAAGAATAGATCTAGGTATTGCCATCTTTTGTAGATAATTCTTCAATTAGGCATCTACCATCTTTAGGAATTTATTTATTTTTATTAATTATCAAACTTTTAGGCACAAGATCGAAAAATTCATTTGTAATAAATGGTTCTTTAATGATAGCAAAAACATTGGGATGAATACTTATAGATTTAAGATCAGCAGTTTCCTTACTAGATGATTCACCCTAGGGGGGGCGCCCCCCACCCTCGTGACCACATCCTTGATCCCTTGCAGTAGGGTCCAAGTCTCCTGGATCATGTTCGGTGAGAAAATCACGTTTCCGAAGATTTTATTCCGTTTGGACTCCGTTTAATATTCTGTTTATCCGAAACACTGAAATAGGCAAAAAACAGCAATTCTGGCTGGGCCTCCGGTTAATAGGTTAGTCCCAAAAATAATATAAAAGTGGAATATAAAGCCCAATATAGTCCAAAACAGTAGATAATATAGCATGGAGCAATCAAAAATTATAGATACGTTGGAGACGTATCACCCCCGGGGCAGCATGGCGCGCCGAATGCCTCTCCTTTTGAGCATAGGACAGTGCGGTGGGTAAGGAGGAATTAGAAAACTCTCTTGGACAAGGTATCTCTGGATTACTTACATGTGAAGCAGGAAGGAGGCCGGGGTAATCGGCGATGATGGGTACGTCTGTACCGTCATAGCTCATTTGATAGAATATTCCATCCTCGAGCTCCACAAATATGTTTGGGTCTTCCTCATATCTGGGGTCAAGATCCCGGTTGTGATTCTCCGGCTGAGGGGCAGGGTCATGGATCCCCTCGACAGCCTTTCGCCATTCCTGTTATAACTGGATAAGATACTGCCTGTCAAGAATGATTCAGGGACAGGAGTAAAGTAGTGGAGCTGAAGCTTACCCAGCTGGGAGGATTATACATAGAAAATCCGTCTCGATATTGGAGACGGGTGAACTCCTCCTTCTCCCCTTTATACAGCTCGGCCAGTATTTTGGCCAGGGCGGCGGGGGTCTTCGGGCCCTTCCGACCATAGCGTGAGGAGTTGTCTTCCCCGTTATAATGCCACATGGGCAGCCCTCTGTATTGGAGTGGCTGGACCCCCCGCATTTTAGAGATCGCCATTACCTCGACTATTGACAATCTAGACTGGGAAAGCATCTTAATTTGGCCTAGCAGCAGGCTGATCTCTGCACTATCCTCTTCCTCGAGGCTCCGAGGACGCCAGCTATGGCGTTTCTTCAGTGGAGCACTTGAAAACTCGGGGAGGCCCATACGGACGGGGTCGGGTAGAGCGATGTCGTCGATGTAGAACCATTCGGAAGGCCATTCTTCGGAAGCTTTCTTCGGCGTGCCGAACAGCTATCCGGTCCCGGTGATGCGCCACACTTTGGCGCCTCCCACTTCAAAAATTGACACACCTTGATTGCGAGGGACGAGGCAGAACAATATTCTCCATAAATCGAAATGGGCCTCACAACCCAGGAATAGCTCGCATAGAGTGACGAAACCCAAAATATGAAGGATAGAGGCGGGAGTGAGACTGTGCAGTTGGAGGCCATAATACTCCAGCATACCTCGGAGGAAGGGATGGATTGGAAATCCGACACCTCTTAATAAGAAGGGGACGAAGCACACTCGTTCTCCCGCAGACGGATTGGGGAAATCCTCCGCCTGAGTTTTGCCATTGAAGGAGGCCACTCCTACTCGAATAGGGAGCAAGTCCGCAGGGGGAAGAAAGCCCCGTGTTTGCAGCTTCGCCAGTTGACTGTGGGGTACGGAACATCTCTCCCAGTCACCATTTTTGGAGCCGTGGGGACGAGAGGAAGAGCTGGGAGCGCTAGCCATGTTGGGATGGTTCTTCATAGCAAGCTCTGAGGATTTTTTTGCAGGGTGTGGAATGGAGAGATCTCTTCTCTTTAAATAGGAACCTCGATGGTACGGTCGGGGTGGTATATGCACAAATACCCTGACCTCTTGCATTCGCTCGACATGTAGAAACGGAAGTTGTTGACGCACAGAAGCCGAGGAGTACAACATTAAATGGAAGGCCGAACACACTACTCGGAAGTCATCGGTGGAGGAACCCGCCTTGCAATGCCGAAGATAATCTATGTGCCAAACACCTCGTCATTGAAGACTGGTTCGGGGGCTACTGAGGGAGTCCTGGACTACGGGGTCCTCTGGCGTCCGGCCTGTTAGCCATGGGCCGGACTGATGGGCTGTGAAGATACGAAGACCAAGGCTGCACCCTTGTCCGGATGGGACTCTCCTTGGCATGGAAGGCAAGCTTGGTGACCAAATATGTAGATTCCTTTCCTTGTAACCGACCTTGTGTAACCCTAGATCCTCCCGGTGTCTATATAAGCCAGAGGACTTAGTCTGGAGGGGGAGATATTCATTACCATTGCCATACAAGCTAGACCTCTAGGGTTTAGCCATTACGACCTTGAGGTAGATCAACTCTTGTAATACTCGTATTCATCAATATCAATCAAGCAGGACGTAGGGTATTACCTCCATAGAGAGGGCCCGAACCTGGGTAAACATCGTGTCCCTTGTCTCCTGTTACCATCGACCTTAGAGGCACAGTTCGGGACCCCCTACCCGAGATCCGCCGGTTTTGACACTGACAGTCGTCTCAATGGATTTAGATGGTGTCCTATTTAACATGAATGCAGCTGTCTCTAATGCATAACCCCAAAACGATAGTGGTAAATCGGTAAGAGACATCATAGATTGCACCATATCTAATAAAGTACGGTTATGATGTTCGGACACACCATTACGCTGTGGTGTTCTAGGTGGCGTGAGTTGCAAAACTATTCTGCATTGTTTCAAATGAAGACCAAACTCGTAACTCAAATATTCTCCTCCACAATCAGATCGTAGAAACTTTATTTTCTTGTTACGATGTTTTTCCACTTCATTCTGAAATTATTTGAACTTTTCAAATGTTTTAGATTTATGTTTCATCCAGAAGATATACCCATATCTTACTCAAATCATCTATGAAGGTCAGAAAATAATGATACCTGCCGCGAGCCTCAACACTCATCGGACTGCATACATCAGTATGTATTATTTCCAACAAGTCTGTTGCTCACTCCATTGTTCCGAAGAATGGAGTCTTAGTCATCTTGCCCATGAGGCATGGTTCACAAGCATCAACTGATTCATAATCAAGTGATTCCAAAAGCCCATCAGCATGGATTTTCTTCATGCGCTTTACACCAATATGACGTAAACGGCAGTGCCACAAATAAGTTGCACTATCATTATTAACTTTGAATCTTTTGGCTTCAATATTATGAATATGTGTGTCACTACGATCGAGATTCAATAAACCATTCACCTTGGGTGTATGATCATTGATGGTTTTATTCATGTAAATAGAACAACAATTATTCTCTGACTTTAAATGAATAACCGTATTGCAATAAACATGATCAGATCATATTCATGCTTAATGCAAAAACCAAATAACATTTATTTAGGTTCAACCCCAATCCCGAAAGTATAGGGAGTGTGCGATGATGATCATATGAATCTTGGAACCACTTCCAACACACATCGCCACTTCACCCTTAACTAGTCTCTCTTCATTCTGCAACTCCCGTGTCGAGTTACTAATCTCAGCAGCTGAACTAGTATCAAATACTGAGGGGTTGCTATAAACACTAGTAAAGCACACATCAATAGCATGTATATCAAATATACCTTTGTTCACTTTGCCATCCTTCTTATCCGCCAAATACTTGGGGCAGTTCTGCTTCCAGTGACCAGTCCCTTTGTAGTAGAAGCACTTAGTCTCAGGCTTAGGTCTAGACTTGGGCTTCTTCACTTGAGCAACAACTTGCTTGTCGTTCTTCTTGAAGTTCCCCTTCTTCCCGTTGCCCTTTTCTTGAAACTAGTGGTCTTGTCAACCATCAACACTTGATGCTTTTCTTGATTTCTACCTTCGTCGATTTCAGCATCACGAAGAGCTTGGGAATCGTTTCCGTTATCCCTTGCATATTATAGTTCATCACGAAGTTCCAGTACCTTGGTGATAGTGACTAGAGAACTCTGTCAATCACTATCTTATCTGGAAGGTTAACTCCCACTTGATTCAAGTGATTGTAGTACTCAGACAATCTGAGTACATGCTCACTGGTTGAGCTATTCTCCTCCTTCTTGTAGGCAAAGTACTTGTCAGAGGTCTCATACCTCTCGACTCGGGCATGAGCTCTTGGAACATCTTATATGCTCTGTGGCGTTCAAAACATTTTTGAAGTCCCGGTTCTAAGCTGTAAAGCATGGTGCACTAAACTATCAAGTAGTCATCATACCAAGCTTTACCAAACGTTCATAATGTCTGTATCTGCTCCTGCAATAGGTCCGTCACCTAGCGGTGCATCAAGGACACAATTCTTCTGTGCAACAACGAGGATAATCCTCAGATCACGGACCTAGAACGCATTATTGCTACTATCATCTTTCAACATAGTTTTTCTCCAGGAACATATCAAAATAAACAGGGAGCTACATCGCAAGCTATTGATCTACAACATAGTTATGCAAATACTATTAGGACTAAGTGCATGATAAATTAAAGTTCAATTATCATATTACTTAAGAACTCCCACTTAGATAGATATCCCTCTAATCATCTAAGTGGTCATGTGATCCAAATCAACTAAACCATAACCGATCATCACGTGAAATGGAGTAGTTTTCAATGGTGAACATCACTATGTTTATCATATCTACTATATGATTCACGCTCGACCTTTCGTTCTTAGTGTTTTGAGGCCACATCTGTATATGCTAGGCTTGTCAAGTTTAACCCGAGTATTCTGCGTGTGCAAAACTGGCTTGCACCCGTTGTATAAGAACATTGAGCTTATCACACCTGATCATCACGTGGTGTCTCGGCACGACGAACTTTTGCAACGGTCCATACTCAAGGAGAACACTTGTACCTTGAATTTTTTTAGTGAGAGATCATCTTATAATGCTACTGTCAATCAAAGCAGAATAAGATGCATAAATGATAAACATCACATGCAATCAATATAAGAGATATGATATGGTCATCATCATCTTGTGCCTTTGATCTCCATCTCCAAAGCACCGTCATGATCACCATCGTCACCGGCGCGACACCTTGATCTCCATTGTAGCATGATTGTCGTCTCGCCAACTATTGCTTCTATGACTGTCGCTACCGCTTAGTGATAAATTAAAGCAATTACATGGCAATTGCATTTCATACAATAAAGCGACAACCATATGGCTTCTGCCAGTTGCCGATAACTCCGTTACAAAACATGATCATCTCATACAATAAAATATAGCATCATGCCTTGACTATATCACATCACAACATGCCCTGCAAAAACAAGTTAGACGTCATCTACTTTGTTGTTGCAAGTTTTATGTGGCTGCTACGGGCTGAGCAAGAACCGTTCTTACCTACGCATCAAAACCACAATGATATTTCGTCAAGTTAGTGATGTTTTAACCTTCAACAAGGACCGGGCGTAGTCACACTCAGTTCAACTAAAGTTCGAGGACACCCGCCAGCCACTTGTGTGCAAAGCACGTCGGTAGAACCAGTCTCTCGTAAACGTACACGTAATGTCTGTCCGGGCCACTTCATCCAACAATATCGCCGAACCAAAATATGACATGCTGGTAAGCAGTATGACTTGTATCGTCCACAACTCACTTGTGTTCTACTCGTGCATATAACATCTACGCATAAACCTGGCTCGGATGCCACTGTTGGGGAACGTAGTAATTTCAAAAAAAATTCCTACGCACACGCAAGATCATGGTGATGCATAGCAACAAGAGGGGACAGTGTCGTCTATGTACCCTCGTAGACCGTAAGCGGAAGCGTTATGACAACGCGGTTGATGTAGTCGTACGTCTTCACGATCAAGCGATCCTCAGTACCGAACATACGACACCTCCACGTTCAGCACACGTTCAGCTCGGTGACGTCCCGCGAACTCACGATCTAGTAGAGCTTCCGGGAAGAGCTTCATCAGGACGACGGCGTGGTGACGGTGTTGATGAAGCTACCGACGCAGGACTTCACCTTAGCACCGCTACGATATGACCGAGGTGGATTATGGTGGAGGGCGGCACCCGCACACGGCTAATAGATCAATGATCAATTTTTGTGTCTCCAAGGGGTGCCCCCCTCCCCGTATATAAAGGAGTGGAGGAGGGGGAGGGGGCAGGCCTCCTATGGCGCGCCCCATGAGGAGTCCTACTCCCACCGGGAGTAGGACTCCCCCCTTCCAAGTAGCTAGGAGTAGGAGAGGAGAAGGAAGGGAGAGAAGGAAAGGGGGGCGCCGGCCCCTCCTTGTCCAATTCGGACTAGAGGGGGAGGGGGCGCGCGGCTGCCCTGGCCACCCCTCCTCTTCTCCCACCAAGGCCCATTAGGCCCAATATACTCCCCGGGGGGTTCCGGTAACCCCCCGGTACTCCGGTATATGTCCGAAACCTCCCGAAACACTTCCGGTGTCCGAACATAGTCGTCCAATATATCGATCTTTACATTTCGACCATTTCGAGACTCCTCCTCATGTTCGTGATCATATCCGGGACTCCGAACTACCGTCGGTACATCAAAACAGAAAAACTCATAATACCGATCGCCACAGAACTTTAAGCGTGCGGACCCTATGGGTTGGAGAACTATGTAGACATGACCGAGACACGTCTATGGTCAATAACCAATAGCGGAACCTGGATGCTCATATTGGTTCCTACATATTCTACAAAGATCTTTATCGGTCAAACCGCATAACAACATATGTTGTTCCCTTTGTCATCGGTATGTTACTTGCCCGAGATTTGATCGTCGGTATCTCAATACCTAGTTCAATCTCGTTACCGGCAAGTCTCTTTACTCATTCCGCAATGCATCATCGCGCAACTAACTCATTAGTCACATTTCTTGCAAGTCTTATAGTGATGTGCATTACCGAGAGGGCCCAGAGATACCTCTCCGACAATCGGAGTGACAAATCCTAATCTCGATCTATGCCAACTCAACAAGTACCATCGGAGACACCCGTAGAGCACCTTTATAATCACCTAGTTACGTTGTGACGTTTTGTAGCACACAAAGTGTTCCTCCTGTATTCGGGAGTTGCATAATCTCATAGTCAAAGGAACATGTATAAGTTATGAAGAAAGCAGTAGCAACAAACTGAACGATCATCGTGCTAAGCTAACGGAATGGGTCAAGTCAATCACATCATTCTCTAATGATGTGATCCCATTAATCAAATGACAACTCATGTCTATGGCTAGGAAACTTAACCATCTTTGATTCAACGAGCTAGTAAAGTAGAGGCATACTAGTGTCACTCTGTTTGTCTATGTATTCACACATGTACTAAGTTTCCGGTTAATATAATTACTGTTGGGAAATTTATAGAACCTCAAATAATTATGACGATATCCAAGCAATGATCATTATATAGGCATCACTTCCAAGATTAGTAGACCGACTCCTGCCTTCATGTACTACTATTACTCCACTGTAACATACCAAATTTTCAATTTGGAATGTTATACATTAGGTCATCATGCATATCATATTTTATTTTGCTTTTGGTTTTGATCCTAGAAAATCCTAAGCAACTCAAGGACCCACGGAGAGAGTTGGGGATTTCGTTATTTACATATTTGAGTTTTCTCAAATTTTGTAAACAGGATCATTTGATTTTATTTATTTTATCATCAATTATTACTATTACAAAAATATGAGAGAGGGAATAAAATGACTTTCCCAAAATATAGAAATATTGAGGATTTAATAAAAAAATCAAATAAGTTTTATTTCGGAGTTTTTCGGTATGTTTATTTGAATTTAGGAAAAATGCGCGTTTTTCAAAATTGCATTTAGGGCCCAAATAAATGTTCACTTTATCGGGCTTGATTTTAGAAGCCCGGGAAGATTTATTTCGGGATTTTTGGAGTCCCATTAGTATTTCTTTTTTTTTTCTTCCGAGCGGAATTATAAAAAAAATCGCGGAACCGACTATGGGCCGTACTCGGCAAGGACTTCCCTGGCCGGGGCCTTTATAAGGCGCCGCCCCGGGGCCCGAGAGCCCAGTCGCCCCAGCCCCCAAACCCTAGGCCAGCCCCGCCGCTAGCCGCCGCCGCCCCCGCCAGCCGCCGCCGTCGCCACCGACTTGCCGGAGTTGCACGCCGCCCGAGGTTCGCCGCCGCCTCGACTTCCGTGCCATTTAAAAAAAAAGTTTCTATTCGTCGTTTTTCTTTTTCGTCGGATTTTCCGCGGTTATTTTCTAATCGCGATTTCTGATCCGATTTTCGTTTTAGTATAACTTTTCGCTCGTTTATCGGAATTAGGCGATTCAAGCGCCTGGAGTTTCGTCTCGAAACCCTCTTTCCGAATAATCAACTGTAAAATTTGCCCTGGATCCAGATTACTAGAACGAAGTTGTTTTCTTTCGGCGTTTGATTTCTTTTGCTTCGTTCGATTTGTTTCTTTTTGCAAACCAGGGTTCTTAAGTTGAACTTTCTGGTTAGATCTTCTATTTGAGTTTGACCTGTGCATTAGATGAGTACTTATTGTATGCTTGTTTGTTTGTCTGCGATAGAATACCCGGAGTGCGCCGCCTGTTACTTTGAATCTCTAGGTTTCGCGGATCATCAGCAAGGCAAGTAACACTTTGATCATACCCTTTTCTACAACCCAGTTTTATTGCATTAGATCAATCCTCACACATTGCATGATTAGGATCTAATTAAATTGTGGGATGGGAAGTAGATGAGGTAGTACCTATTACCAATTTATTTTTCAAACCTTTGGGAGCTACTTCTACGTTTGCTTATTATGCCATGCTATGCTAGTAGACGTGGATTGGGTGAGTGATATCCATGACAGATGTGAGATTGATAATTAAGGGTTTATCTAAGGTGGCAACCTAACACACATCTGGGTGGATTGAGGCACCTGGGTATTCCAGGACTTGCCTGTTTTTCTTTTGGACCGCCACCCAGGCTCAAAGGGATCATGAGATTATTCATACTAGAAACTTCCGTGTGCAGCCACAAGCCATTATGGGCTCTGGCATAGTTGATTAAGTTGTGCAAACTCTTACAGTGGTAGACTAGCAGATGTAGGGGATGTAGGTGGTACGGTCTACCCGATCGTAAGGTGCTAGCGCTTCTGAAAGACTATGTCTCGGTCATCCGTCTTCTCAAACACCATGTAGTGCGAGAAAACAAACGGAGGCGATCGAGTCTTGTGGGGAAAAGTGCGCAAACCTCTGCAGAGTGTAACAAACTAATCATGGTTAGCCATGTCCCCGGTTATGGACATCTTGAGTATCTAGTACTTGGATTTTCATGTGAATCTCAACATGTTACTCTAAAGTTAATTTTGTTGGGTTTAATGATGTTACTTAATTGGGATTGAGAATGCTGTCAACCATTCTCAATGTTTAACAACCACCATGGTAGTAATTAAATTTATTCCTTTGAAGTAGGGAAAAATTGGCTTTACGCAAAAACTGTAACCATAGAGCTTTCCACCAGCCAAATATGCATATAGTATAGCCGTTGCATTCCATTACTCTCTATGTGTTACCTTGCCAGCATATTCCATGTGCTGACCCGTTTTCGGGCTGCAACGTTAATGTTGCAGACTATTCAGACGATGATTAAGGAGTTTTTAGGTCGTAGTTCTATACTCAGTGATGCCGTTGGAGTTGATGGACTCACCTATCTTCCAAGCCTTCCGCTGTTATCGTTAATAGATGGCCTTAAGCCATATTTATTGTAATAAGTTCTCTTTGGAGACACTCGATGTAATAAGTGTGTGATTGCTACTCTGCTATAAATCCTCCGAGTACTATGTGGTGTCAGCATTACTGATCCAGGGATGACACCGGAGCACAGAGATCAGACTGTTTGAGGTCTGGTCGCTACAGAGATGGTATCAGAGCACACGCTGACTATAGGACACGACCACTAAGCTAAAGACCTAGATCACTACTCACTCTCTTCTCCTCTGACTCCTCATCTTTTCTACTCTTAAGGATGGCGGATGCAAGGAACAAGTTCACACAACCAGATGAAGATACACCCTTTGGACGCCACTTGAAGGAAGTCACTAGATACCTGAACATAGGAGTACCAAGCTTCACGGGAACCTACAACGCCACTTTACCTGAAGAAGAGCGCTGGATGATTCAAGTTCAAGTTCCAGGAAGGACGTTCATGCCAGTCACTGAGCCCATAGAGTTTTCTTTTGATGCACCAACTTGGAGTCTAGGAAAGAGTATGGCAGCTCACATCGCCATGGGACGCATTGGAGAGGTCTACCGCAAGGATCTCAAGGATACTATCTACCAGATTTGTGGGCGCCGAGATGAACACTGGGAGATGATCAGCACCAGGAAAGATAGATCAATTGCAGCTTTTATTCAGGAGTTAAATCAGCACATTCGACGACAGGAGAATCAGATGTGCGCCGACATGATAGATCTGAAGAAGGCTAAGACTAGAATCAAGGAACTGGAGGAAGAACTCAAGGCTACACGCGAAGATTATGAAGAAGGAATTGAAGTATTGGTGGAGAAGAATGACGACCTGGTCAAGAAGATTGGAATATTTATGGGAGGCCCGACAACAGTAGATGAAGACGAAGAACCCAAGGAGATTAGCCCGGAAGACTACATCATCATTGACGGCACCGACTCAGAACAAGATAGTAGAAATGATGACTATGTTGATGAAGCAGGAGCAGATATCCTGGAGTCTACAACCGTAGAATATTTCTAGTAGACCACCTCATCAGTAGTAGTAGTCCACCATGTAAATATAATAGTCCGAGCACTTTGCGATAGTTAGATCGATTGTATGCCTTGTTTGTTTGACTGAAGTGAATTGTTTGCTTTTGCCTCATGTGCATATGGGTAGTGTTTTCTCTTTAGACCCCCTCTATTCTTATATCTCGTCTTTTCTAAACCCTCAGATGCCTCCGAGACGTGACCCCGGATTTGCCTTTCCGCCGGAGCACACCCAGTTGATCCAGCAGCAGAACACCTTGATGCAGTTGCTAGTTCAGAATCAGAATCAGGGGAACAACAACAACAACCCACTACCACCACCACCTGTTGACCACTTAGCCCGTTTTCTTAGGCTAAATCCGCCGGTGTTTTCCAGTAGCACCGAGCCGATAGTAGCAGATGATTGGCTCCGCAAGATAGCTAGGGAGTTGACCACAGCAAGATGCACAGATGCGGAGAAGGTTAAGTTTGCCGCACATCAGTTAGAAGGACCCGCAGCATCCTGGTGGGAGAATTTCACAGCCACCTTCCCAGTCGACACTGTCACATGGGACCAGTTTCAGCAGGCTCTTCGTACTGCCCATGTTTCAGCAGGAGCAATGGCCATGAAGAAGCGTGAGTTTCATAACTTGCGCCAAGGAGGACGGACAGTTGGCCAGTATGTGGAGGAGTTTAGTAAGCTAGCACGTTATGCCCCAGATGACATTGCTACGGATGCAGCTAAGCAGGAGAAATTCCTGGAAGGACTGAATGATGAGTTGAGTATGCAGTTGATGGTAGCCACCTTCAACAACTACCAGGAGTTGGTAGACCGTGCTCTTATGATTGAAGGGAAGCAGCAGCAAATTGAGAATCGCAAGAGGAAGTTTGGACAAGGAAAGTATAATTCAAGAGCTCAGCAGAAGCCACGTTTTACCCCTAGACCGGGAGGACATTTTCAGCATACCCATGGAATAGGTAGCTCGCACAATCACAATGGCACCAAGAATGGTAATGGCAATGGAGGAAGCAATGGCCAGAACCGCACCAACCCCTCAACCCCAGCCAAGAAGGACTTGAGCCAAGTCACTTGTTATAAGTGTTCGAAGCCAGGACATTATGCCAATGAATGTCCCGAAGGCCAAAACGGCAATGGAAGTTCTGGGAAGAAGCCGAACCCTTTCAACAGGGGACAGGTGAACCACGTTAGCTTGGAGGAGGTTGAAGCTCAGCCCGATGCAGTAATAGGTAAGTTTTTGGTTAAGTCATTTACTGCACTCGTCCTCTTGATACCGGCGCATCGCATTCATACATCTCAAGGGGATTTGTGGATAAGTATAACCTACCAACCCAAGCCCTTAGGTCACCCATGTTAGTAACCTCGCCAGGAGCAGAGTATGTGGCTAGTCTATGGTGTGATCGGTTACCATTAAGGATTGGTAACTACGTTTTTCCCTCAGACCTAGTAGTATTGGAATCTCAAGGATTGGATGTGATATTAGGCATGGATTGGTTATCAAAGTATGAAGGGAATATTGAGTGTGCTAGAAAGACAATTTTGCTTACCACACCAGAAGGGAGAAGGATCAAGTATGTATCCCGGCATGCGCCAAACAGGACACAAGTAAATTCCTTATCAGGAGTTGTGCAGGAGGAAGTACCAGTGGTAAAGGATTTTCCTGATGTATTTCCCGAAGAGTTGCCAGGCATGCCACCGGATAGAGACATTGAGTTTCTGATTGAGCTTTTGCCAGGCACTTGGCCAATATCAAAGCGACCGTATAGGATGCTAGCAAAGGATTTGGTGGAAATTAAGAAGCAGATTAAGGAGTTACTGGATAAAGAATATATTCGCCCAAGTTCTTCGCCTTGGGGATCACCAGTACTATTAGTAGAGAAGAAGGATGGATCGTTAAGGATGGTTGTTGATTATCGAGGATTGAATGAAGTAACAATCAAGAACAAGTACCCACTACCAATGATCAATGATCTGTTTGATCGATTGCAAGGGGCTAAAGTGTTTTCCAAGATCGATTTGCGATCAGGGTACCATCGGTTGAAGATTCGAGAGCAGGACATACACAAGACAACTTTTACCACCAGGTATGGGCTGTATGAGTATACCGTTATGTCATTTGGTCTGACTAACGCGCCTACCTATTTTATGAACATGATGAACAAAGTGTTTATGGAGTTTTTGGATAAGTTCGTCGTAGTGTTCATCGATGATATTCTGGTATTTTCAAAGAATGAAGAGGAACATAAGGAGCATTTGCGTTTGGTACTTGGAAAGCTCAGAGAACACCAATTATATGCCAAGTTCAGCAAATGTGAGTTTTGGTTGAAGGAAGTAGGATTCCTCGGACATGTTATATCTGGAGAAGGTATAGCAGTAGATCCCACTAAGGTTGATACCGTGACCAATTGGGAAGCCCCAACAATAGTTGGAGAGATCCGGAGTTTTCTTGGACTCGCAGGATACTACCGGAGGTTTATTGAGAATTTCTCAAAGATTGCCAAGCCTATGACGGAGTTGCTCAAGAAGGATACTAAGTTCAAATGGACTAAGGAGTGTGAGGCTAGTTTCCAGGAATTGAAGAACCGTTTGGTTACCTCACCGGTGTTGATTTTGCCAGATCAGACCAAGGATTATGAGGTGTATTGCGACGCTTCACGTCGAGGACTTGGAGCAGTGCTTATGCAGGAAGGAAGAGTTGTTTCGTATACTTAACGACAACTGAAGCCTCACGAATTGAATTATGCCACGCATGATTTGGAGTTAGCATCCGTAGTGCATGCATTGAAGACATGGAGACATTTCCTCATTGGAAATCATTGTGAGGTGTACACGGATCACAACAGTTTGAAGTACATTTTCATGCAGAAGGAGTTGAACCTCAGACAAAGGACATGGTTGGAGCTCATCAAGGATTATGATATGAAATTGCATTATCATCCCGGGAGGGCTAATGTAGTAGCTGATGCATTAAGCCGCAAGAGCCATGTCAATACGTTAATGACGGGAGAAATACCCAAGGAGTTAACAGAAAATCTTCGTGAACTATGTTTGGAAATAGTTCCGAGAGGCTATGTAGCAGCATTGGAAATTCAGTCAACTTTGATGGATAGAATCAAGGAAGCTCAGAAGACTGACAAGGAGATTGCTTCCATAAAGGAGAAAATGAAAGAAGGAAAAGCTAAAGGATTTCGTGAGGATGAGCACGACACCCTATGGCTTGAAGACCGTGTTTATATACCCAATGACCCGGAGATCAGAAAGTTGATTTTGCAAGAGGCACATGATTCACCGTATTCGATTCACCCAGGAAATACCAAGATGTATTTGGATTTGAAGGATATTTTCTGGTGGACCGGAATGAAGAAGGATATTGCGGAGTATGTAGCAGTTTGTGACGTATGTCAGAGAGTAAAGGCAGAGCATCAGAAGCCAGCAGGATTGTTGCAACCATTGACGATACCCGAATGGAAGTGGGATAAGCTAGGCATGGATTTTATCACGGGATTACCAAGGACTCGTTCAGGCTATGACTCGATTTGGGTTGTAGTTGATCGATTGACGAAGGTAGCTCATTTCATCCCAGTAAAGACCACTTACACCAGTGCTCAGTTGGCAAAGATTTATATGACCAGGATCGTGTGTTTGCATGGAGTTCCGAGGAGCATCGTATCAGATAGAGGAACCCAGTTTACCTCAAAGTTCTGGAAGCAGTTGCATGAGACTTTGGGTACTAGGCTAGAATTTAGTACAGCTTTTCGTCCGCAGACAGATGGACAGACCGAGAGAGTCAATCAGATTTTGGAGGATATGCTGAGAGCTTGTGCGCTAGATTATGGATCTAGTTGGGACGATAATTTGCCATATGCAGAGTTCTCTTACAATAATAGCTATCAGACCAGTTTGAAGATGGCCCCTTTCGAAGCTCTGTACGGAAGGAGGTGCAGGACACCATTGTCATGGGACGAAGTTGGAGACCGTCAGTTGTTTGGACCTGACTTGATTAAAGAGTCTGAACAGAAGGTGAAGTTGATTCACGATAGGCTCAAGGTAGCCCAGTCCAGGCAGAAGAGCTACGCAGATTCTAAACGCAAGGAGACAGTTTACGAAGTCGGAGATAGAGCTTATCTTCGAGTATCCCCACTTCGATGGATTAAGCACTTTGGAGTTAAGGGGAAGTTAGCGCCATGATTTGTAGGGCCATACCGAGTTTTGGAGCGTATGGGAGAAGTGGCCTACAAGTTGGAATTGCCAGAAGGATTGACAGGAGTTCATGATGTGTTCCACGTTTCTCAGTTGAAGAAGTGTCACGCGGAGATGGCTAACATACCTTTGAGAGACACAGTGCCATTAGAAGCAATTCAGTTGGACAACAATTTGACCTATGAGGAGAAACCAGTCAAGATTCTTGAGTTTGCCAGCCGAGTCACTCGCAGCAAGGTTATCAAGTTTTGCAAAATTCAGTGGAGCCACCACACGGAGGATGAAGCCACCTGGGAGCGAGAGGAAGATTTGCTCAAGGACCACCCTCACCTATTTTCTAGCCAACCCGAATCTCGAGGGCGAGATTCATCTTAAGGGGGGTAGGTTTGTAACATCCCAAATTTTCAATTTGGAATGTTATACATTAGGTCATCATGCATATCATATTTTATTTTGCTTTTGGTTTTGATCCTAGAAAATCCTAAGCAACTCAAAGACCCACGGAGAGAGTTGGGGATTTCATTATTTACATATTTGAGTTTTCTCAAATTTTGTAAACAGGATCATTTGATTTTATTTATTTTATCATCAATTATTTCTATTACAAAAATATGAGAGAGGGAATAAAATGACTTTCCCAAAATATAGAAATATTGAGGATTTAATAAAAAAATCAAATAAGTTTTATTTCGGAGTTTTTCGGTATTTTTATTTGAATTTAGGAAAAATGCGCGTTTTTCAAAATTGCATTTAGGGCCCAAATAAATGTTCACTTTATCGGGCTTGATTTTAGAAGCCCGGGAAGATTTATTTCGGGATTTTTGGAGTCCGTTTAGTATTTCTTTATTTTTTCTTCCAAGCGGCATTATAAAAAAAAATCGCGGAACCGACTATGGGCCGTACTCGGCCAGGACATCCCTGGCCGGGGCCCGAGAGCCCAGCTGCCCCAGCCCCCAAACCCTAGGCCAGCCCCGCCGCCAGCCGCCGCCGCCGCCGCCAGCCGCCGCCGACTCGCCGGAGTTGCACGCTGCCCGAGGTTCGCCGCCGCCTCGACTTCCATGCCGTTTAAAAAAAAGTTTTTGTTCGTCGTTTTTCTTTTTCGTCGGATTTTCCATGGTTATTTTCTGACC
This sequence comes from Triticum urartu, assembly GCF_003073215.2. Lineage (NCBI taxonomy): Eukaryota > Viridiplantae > Streptophyta > Magnoliopsida > Poales > Poaceae > Triticum > Triticum urartu. The sequence goes on along the minus strand of NC_053026.1, from coordinate 318,184,145 downwards.
GTGATTTCTGATCCGATTTTCGTTTTAGTATAACTTTTCGCTCGTTTATCGGAATCAGGCGATTCAAGCGCCTGGAGTTTCGTCTCGAAACCCTCTTTCCGAATAATCAACTTAAACAAGTTTTTGCTACTGTAAAATTTGCCCTAGATCCAGATTACTAGAACGAAGTTGTTTTCTTTTGCCGTTTGATTTCTTTTGCTTCGTTCGATTTGTTTCTTTTTGCAAACCAGGGTTCTTAAGTTGAACTTTCTGGTTAGATCTTCTATTTGAGTTTTACCTGTGCATTAGATGAGTACTTATTGTATGCTTGTTTGTTTGTCTGGGATAGAATACCCAGAGTGCGCCGCCTGTTACTTTGAATCTCTAGGTTTCGTGGATCATCAGCAAGGCAAGTAACACTTTGATCATACCTTTTTCTACAACCCAGTTTTATTGCATTAGATCAATCCTCACACATTGCATGATTAGGATCTAATTAAATTGTGGGATGGGGAGTAGATGAGGTAGTACCTATTACCTGTTTATTTTCAAACCTTTGGGAGCTACTTCTACGTTTGCTTATTATGCCATGCTATGCTAGTAGACGTGGATTGGGTGAGTGATATCCATGACAGATGTGAGATTGATAATTAAGGGTTTATCTAAGGTGGCAACCTAACACACATCTGGGTGGATTGAGGCACCTGGGTATTCCAGGACTTGCCTGTTTTTCTTTTGGACCGCCACCCAGGCTCAAAGGGATCATGAGATTATTCATACTAGAAACTTCCGTGTGCAGCCACAAGCCATTATGGGCTCTGGCATAGTTGATTAAGTTGTGCGAACTCTTACAGTGGTAGACTAGCAGATGTAGGGGATGTAGGTGGTACGGTCTACCCGATCGTAAGGTGCTAGCGCTTCTGAAAGACTATGTCTCGGTCATCCGTCTTCTCAAACACCATGTAGTGCGAGAAAACAAACGGAGGCGATTGAGTCTTGTGGGGAAAAGTGCGCAAACCTCTGCAGAGTGTAACAAACTAATCATGGTTAGCCGTGTCCCCGTTTATGGACATCTTGAGTATCTAGTACCTGGATTTTCATGTGAATCTCAACATGTTACTCTAAAGTTAATTTGTTGGGTTTAATGATGTTACTTAATTAGGATTGAGAATGCTGTCAACCATTCTCAATGTTTAACAACCACCATGGTAGTAATTAAATTTATTCCTTTGAAGTAGGGAAAAATTGGCTTTACGCAAAAACTGTAACCATAGAGCTTTCCACCAGCCAAATATGCATATAGTATAGCCGTTGCATTCCATTACTCTCTATGTGTTACCTTGCCAGCATATTCCATTTGCTGACCCGTTTTCGGGCTGCAACGTTAATGTTGCAGACTTTTGAGACGATGATTAAGGAGTTTTTAGGTCGTGGTTCTATACTCAGTGATGCCGTTGGAGTTGATGGACTCACCTATCTTCCAAGCCTTCCGCTGTTATCGTTAATAGATGGCCTTAAGCCATATTTATTGTAATAAGTTCTCTTTGGAGACACTCGATGTAATAAGTGTGTGATTGCTACTCTGCTATAAATCCTCCGAGTACTGTGTGGTGTTAGCATTACTGATCCAGGGATGACACCGGAGCACAGAGATCAGACTGTTTGAGGTCTGGTCGCTACATCCACACATCGATCGCTATCCAGCATGCATCTAGTGTATTAAGTTCATGGAGAAACGAAGTAATGCAATAAGAATGATGACATGATGTAGACAAGATCCATCTATCTAGAGATAGACCCCATCATTTTATCCTTAGTAGCAATGATACATACGTGTCATTTCCCTTTTTGTCACTGGGATTAAGCACCGTAAGATCGAACCCACTACAAAGCACCTCTTCCCATTGCAAGATAAATAGATCAAGTTGCCCAAACAAAACCCAAATATCGGAGAAGAAATATGAGGCTATAAGCAATCTTGCACATAAGAGATCAAAGAAACTCAAATAACTTTCATGGATATAAAAAGATAGATTTGATCATAAACTCAAAGTTCATCGGATTCCAACAAACACACCGCAAAAGAGTTACATCATATGGGTCTCCAAGAGACCATTGTATTGAGAATCAAGAAAGAGAGATGAAGCCATCTAGCTACTAACGACGGACCCGAAGGTCTACAAAGAACTACTCACACATCATCGGAGAGGCACCATGGAGGTGGTGAACCCCATCCGAGATGGTGTCTAGATTGGATCTGGTGGTTCTGGACTCTGGTGCAGCTGGATGAACATTTCATTGACTCCCCTCGAGTTCTAGGATTTTTGGGGTATTTATAGTGCAAAGAGGCGGTCCGGGGGGCACCCGAGGTGGGCACAACCCATCTAGGCGGCCTGGGCCTCGTAGCGCGCCGTGGTGGGTTGTGCCTCCATCGGGGCACCCCCCCAGGAGCAGCCAGGGCCCGTTGTGTCCCTTCTGGCCCATAAAAATTCTCCATAAAGTTTTGGGGCGTTTGGACTCCGTCTGATATTGTTTTTCTGCGATGTAAAAAAACAAAAAAAAGGAGCTGGCACTTGGCACTATGTCAATAGGTTAGTACCAAAAAATGATATAAAATGACTATAAATGATTATAAAACATCCAAGATTGATTATATAACAGCATGGAACAATAAAAAATTATAGATACGTTGGAGACGTATCAGCATCCCCAAGCTTAACTCCTACTCGTCCGTGAGTAGGTAAGTTATAAAAATAGAATTTTTGATGTGGAATGCTGCCTATCATGTCATATCATATTGTTTTCTTTATAGCATGTACAATTGGACTTTTAGTTGTTCAAAGCAATAGTCTAGTTTTGACATGATAATTTAGATACTCAATCATATCAACAAGCAAGCATGTCTTTCAAATTATCAATGCTAAAATAAGTTATCCCTAGCCCATCATGCTCAAACATTGATCCATTCATGAAACACACTCGAATATTAGTTACACCCAATACTTAAGTATGATCATATTGCCTCCTAGTTGGTGCTTTTATAAGAGAAGATGGAGACTCAAAATAAAAATTGCATAAAGTAAAAGAAAGGCCCTTCGCATAGGGAAGTAGGGATTAGTAGAGGTGCTAGAGCTCAAAGCGAAAGACTTAGAGATAAAAACATTTTGGGAGGTGTTTCCATCCCACCAACGAAAACGACTTAGAGTTCCCAATACTTTCCATGCATAGATATATCATAGGCGGTTCCCAAACAGAAAATAAAGTTTATTCCTTTTTCCACCATACTTTCACTTTCTATGGCTAGCCGTATCCACGGTTGCCCTCCATACCAACACTTTCCAAGGAATTTATTATTTGACAACATAAAGTAAATTCAATTTTTTTGCATTTCGGGACTGGGCATCCCTAATACCTTTGCCTTACTCTCATGCAATGACAAGTGAATAAACACTCATCTTGAGAATAACACATCTAGCATGGAAAATATTAGCCACCCTCACCGCTCCGCGAGCAAAACAAACACACAAAAGAGAAGTTTATTTTGAAAATTAGAGATGGCACATGCAAATTTGCTTAGAATGGCAAAATAATACCGCATATAGGTAGATATAGTGGACCCATGTGGCAAAACTGGGTTAAAGGTTTTGGATGCACAAGTAGTGATCATACTTAGTGCAAAATGAAGGCTAGCAAAAAATTGGGAAGCGACCAACTAAGAAACAGATAATCTCATAAGCAAGCATTAAGCATAAATAACACCGAATAATGCACCACAAGTAGGATATAATTTCATTGCATGACTATTGACTTTCGTACTTGCATAGGGAATAACAAATCTTAACACCAACATTTTTACTAAAGCATAATTACTCACCAACATAACTCACATATCACATCATCATATCTCAAAACTATTACTAAGAATCAAGTTTATTTTGTCCAATGATCTTCATGAAAGTTTTTATTATATCCTTCTTGGATATCTAACACTTTGGGACTAATTTTCATGTGTTGCTTTTGACAAGCTCAAACAAATATAAGTGAAGATCATGAGCATAATAAATTTATCTTTCTCTCAAATTAATTGAAGTGAAGCAAGAGAGAATTTCTTGAAAATTTACTAACTCTCAAATAAATCTAAGTTAATCAAGAGAGAATTTCTTCAAAAATACTAAAGCACACCGTGCTCAAAAAGATATAGTGAATCACTAGAGCAAGCCCATTGCTCATAAAAGTTTAAGTGAAGCATAGAGAGCAATTCTAACAAGTCATGACATAATTTTGGCTCTCTCAAATAGGTGTGTCCAGCAAGGATTGATGACTTAAAACACAAAATAAAACAAGCAAAGACTCATATCATACAATACACTCCAAGAAAAACACATATCATGTGACAAATAAAAATATAGATTCAACTAAAATACCGATGGTTGTTGGAATAAAGCGGGGATGCCACTCGGGGGCATCCCCAAGCTTAGTTGGTTGATCATTTTTGGATAATAGCTTGGGATGCCGGGGCATACCCAAGCTTAGGCTCTCCCATCCTTCCTTCATCCATCGTAAGATAACCCAAAACTTGAAAACTTAAATCACACAAAACTCAACAAAACTTCCGTGAGATCCGTTAGTATAAGAATAATAAATCACTACTATAAGTGATGTATCAAAACAATTCATATTTTTTTTGCATGATATCTAATGTATTCCAACTTTTCTATGGCAAAAACTCATCAAAGAAAACCATAGAGCCATCAAAATAAGCACACAACAAAAAAAATAGAATCTGTCAAAACAGAATAGTCTATAGCAATCTGACTATTTCGAATACTTATGTAACTCCAAAAATTCTGAAAAATTAGGACATCCTGATAAATTTGTATATAGATCTACTGCAAGTGGAATGAGTATTTTATCGCTCTCTGGTAAAAAATGTAAATTAATTTCGTGAGTGTAAAAGTTTCTGTTTTTTCAGCAAGATCAAACAACTATCACCCAAGATGATCCTAAAGGATTTACTTGGCACAAAAACTAATTAAAACATAAAAAACACAATCATAACAGTAGCATAATTGTGCTAACACTCAAGAACATAAAGCAAAAAAGAAAATTTATTCATTGGGTTGCCTCCCAACAAGCGCTATAGCTTTACGCCCTTAGCTAGGCATAAAGCTAGGATCTAAGTTTTGTCTTCTGAAGTTTTGGCGACTTTTGTAAGGGTTTTATCAAACCCGGGAGGATCTTTACACTTCCCTAAATTCTTCGGAAAAGAAACCAACTTAAGATCCAAAATATCCAATCGCTTGTTGCACAGAGTAATCAGGGCATTCATGCGATTGATACTACCATTGAGATGTTTGAGGGGTTCATTATATTTTTGTATTTCAACCACATGCTTATGCAAATCACCAAGTTTGTCCAACATTTGAGCCCCCTCGGGGGTAAAAGGAAACCCCTTCTTTTGAGGTGGAATTCCCAAAATTCGCTCTAAGATTTAATAGGCAGCATTGGCATCAAGTTCAATGAAGTTTCCTTTAGCGGCAAAATCTAGAAGTTGTTTATGATGCAAAGCCAATCCTATGTAAAGTTTCAAAGCAAAACTTTAGCGTCCCCATTTAAGTCGGAAATACAATACGATTCCATAAGCCTATACTAGGCATCTTTCAAATTTTCTCCTTGTCTTTGCTTGAAGTAAAGAACCTCAAAATCTGGTGACAAAGGAGGAGTAGGGACGCAAGCCATCGAGACTAGAAAGCAAGAGACCGGTGAATGGAAAAGAGAGGCGAATAAAACGGCAAATTTTTGTGAAGTGGGGGAGAGGAAAATGAGAGGAAAATGGAAAATAATGTTAATTGCGAGGAGATGAGATTTGTGATTAGGAACCTGGTATATGTTGAAGATCCTCCCCAGCAAAGGCGCCAGAAATTCCTTTTGATGTCGCTTGAAGCTACGTCGGTATTTCCCCAAAGAGGAAGGGATGATGCAGCACCGCGGCGGTAGGTATTTCCCTTAGATATGAAACCAAGGTTATCGAACCAGTAGGAGAACCAAGCAACACAACGTAAACAGCCCCTGCACACAAATATCAAATCCTCGCAATCCAACATGTTAAAGGGGTTGTCAATCCCTTCTGGGTAACGGTGCCAGAAATTGGTGCGTGACGGGAGAAAGTTGTAATAGATTGAATAAATAGATCGCAAATAAAATAAAGTGCAACAAAGTATTTTTGGGTTTTTGGTTTAGTAGATCTAAAAATAAATGAAAATAAAAATATATCACAAAGGCAAATATATGAGAAAGAGGACCCGGGGGCGGTAGGTTTCACTAGTGGCTTCTCTCGAGAAAAATAGCAAACAGTGGGTAAACAAATTACTGTTGGAAATTGATAGAACCACAAATAATTAGGACGATATCCAGGCAATGATCATTATATCGGCATCACATCCATGATTAGTAGACCGACTCCTGCCTGGATCTACTACTATTACTCCACACATCGACCGCTATGCAGCATGCATCTAGTGTATTAAGTTCATGGAGAAACGGAGTAATGCAATAAGAATGATGACATGATGTAGACAAGATCTATCTATGTAGAGATAGACCCCACCATTTTATCCTAAGTAGCAACGATACATACGTGTCATTTCCCTTTCTGTCGCTGGGATCAAGCACCGCAAGATCGAACCCACTACAAAGCACCTCTTCCCATTCCAAGATAAATAGTTCAAGTTGGCCAAACAAAACCCAAATATCAAAGAATAAATATGAGGCTATAAGAAATCATGCATATAAGAGATCAAAGAAACTCAAATAACTTTCATGGATATAAAAAAGATAGATCTGATCATAAACTCAAAGTTCATCGGATCCCTACAAACACACCGCAAAAGAGTTACATCATATGGATCTCCAAGAGACCATTGTATTGAGAATCAAGAGAGAGAGAGATGAAGCCCTCCAGCTACTAACTACGGACCCGAAGGTCTACAAAGAACTACTCACGCATCATCGGAGAGGCATCAATGAAGGTGGTGAACCCCATCCGAGATGGTGTCTAGATTGGATCTGGTGGTTCTGGAGTTCGCGGCAGCTGGATGTATATTTCGTTGACTCCCCTAGGGTTCTGGGATTTTTGGTCTATTTATAGAGCAAAGAGGCGGTCTAGGGGGCACCCGAGGTGGGCACAACCCACCAGGGCGCGCCTAGGCCTCCTGGCGCCCCCTGGTGGGTTGCGCCTCCCTCGGGGCACCCCCAGGCGCAGCCAGGGCCCATTGTGTTCCTTCTGGCCCATAAAAATTCTCTGTAAAGTTTCGGGGCATTTGGACTCCGTCTGTTATTGTTTTTCTATGATGTAAAAAAACAAAAAAACAAGAACTAGCACTTGGCACTATGTTAATAGGTTAGTACCAAAAAATGATATAAAATGACTATAAAATGATTATAAAGCATCTAACATTGATAATGTAACAACATGGAACAATAAAAAATTATAGATACGTTGGAGACGTATTAATGGACAAGACCTATCCGTTAGCTTAGCATATTGATCGTTCAGTTTTATTGCTATTGCTTCCTTCATGTCAAATACATATTCCTTCGACTATGAGATTATTCAACTCCCGAATACTCGAGAAATACCTTGTGTGCTATCAAACGTCACAACATAACTAGGTGATTATAAAGATGCTCTATAGGTATCTTCAAAGGTGTTTGTTGGGTTGGCATAGATCGAGATTAGGATTTGTCACTCCGCGTATCGGAGAGGTATCTCTGGGCCCTCTCGGTAATGCACATCATAAGAAGCCTTGCAAACAAAGTGACTAATGAGTTAGTTACAGGATGATGTATTACAGAACGATTAAAGAGACTTGCCGGTAACGAGATTGAACTAGGTATGAAGATACCGACGATCGAATCTCGGGCAAGTAACATACCGATCGACAAAGGGAATTTTATATGTTGTCATAATGGTTCGACTGATAAAGATCTTCGTAGAATATGTAGGAGCCAATATGAGCATCCAACTATAGCTATTGGTTATTGACCGGAGAGGTGTCTTGGTCATGTCTACATAGTTCTCGAACCCACAGGGTCCACACGCTTAATGTTCGATGACGATTTTGTCGGATTACGGGTTCCGGCAAAACCCTTGAGGTTCGAATTCTGGGGTGCGCACGAAGATCTCTCTCCCCCTAGCTCACACTCTCACCATGATCTCAAAGCCTAGCTCGCCGAACCCACGGAACAAGGGACACACGAGTTTATACTAGTTCGGGCCACTGATGTGGTGTAATACCCTACTCCAGTGTGGTGTGGTGGATTGCCTTGCAGGCTGAGGATGAACGAGTACAAGGGAAGAACAGCCTCCCGAGGAGAGGTGTTCTTGAGCTCGATGAGCTTGTGTGTGTATGGTCTGGTTCCTCCTAGATCAGATGAGATGCTTCCTACGGTGGTGGCTAGTCCTATATATAGAGGCCCGGGTCCTCTTCCCAAATATTAGGCGGGAAGGGATCCCACAACGGCCAATTGGAAGGGGGACAACTAGTACAAGCTATCCTGACAACAGGTGGTCTTTGCCTGCCAAAGGCTCTAGTGGTGATGCCGTCGTGGGTTCCACGATGACCTCCGTTCTGCCGTCCTGCTGGTCTTGGACTCGTTGCACCGACATGGAAACCTTTGCCTGATGCCTCGGGACTCCTCATCTGCGCTTGCCCCTTTAGAACCAAAGAGGAAACCGATACTCTGCGCCCGCTGGCGCCCGCCTGGAGCCCGCCTGGCCTTGGTCGTCATGTCTCACATCACCGAAACCTCACAAGGTGCCCCTTGCCTTGATCTCTCCCCTCCTCACGAGCCAACCTAGTGAGGCTACCCCTAAGGAGGTCTTGTGTCGTCCGCCTCGCGAGGCTTGGCCCCTCGCGAGGGTCTTGAGTGTTTGCTGATGAAGATGGGTCGTACCAGGCCGCTGGAGGAGCCACGCCCTGGGCCGCAGCCAGGCAAGTCTGGGTACCCCCGTTCCCATGACGCCGATAGTAGCCCCCGGGCCCAAGGCGCGCTCGTACTTGGCTTTGCGGTGAAGCCAAGGGTCAAGTGCGGAGCGCCGCAGGCCCCAATAGCATGCGACCTTGATTGACGCATGGCGATTGACCGGGCGTGGGCATCTCTGCTTCCCCATGCAGCCTCGGCAACTGCCCGACTTGACGAGTCCCTGTTGCATGCAGAAAAAGGTCATCATTACCTTAGATTGTGGAGGCTGTTTGCCTCCCTTGGCTATAAATGAGGGGAGGAGCAGGGCCCCCATTGCTTTTCTCTTCCTCCATTCCGCCCGCTGCTTCTTCTTCCTTGCTGCGACACCCATGGCTCGAGTGAAGAGGTTCTCGGCCGCCGAGAAGGGGAAGCTTGCTAGGAGGGGCCCGGCTCGCCACCGCCTAAGAGGGGGCGCGGTTGCTCGCGAAAGCATGCCGCAACCCCCGCTGCGGTCCCTCGTGGGCGTGGGCAAACTCCCTCGGGGTCCGGCGCCGTCCTTGGCAGCCGCGATGGCGCTTCTTCGCGCGGCGGGATCCTCTTAGGCCGGGGCAGCCCCATCGATGAGGGAAGGCGCGCCATGGTCGCCTAGCCTCCCCGGCCGCGCTTCCACATGGCGGAGGTGCTGCCGGAGTTTGTCGTGTGGTCGGAGAACCCGACCGGCACTTGGCTTCAACTTCCGCGCTCCTTTGCTGGCGAACTGCCGGCCCCAGGTCCCGACGGCCTCTGGTTGCAGGCTGATGGCTGCTGCAGCAAGGCTTCGTGGGTTGCGGTGGAGATCTCTGCTGCGGGCGACGTAGCCCTGGCCCGCGGCTGGTAGACGTTCACCCGCGCGCGTGGCCGGGGCAGGCGGTGCACCCTCCACTTCAAGTTTGACAGGGCAGCGACCCTCTTCGTGAGGGTGTTCAGGGAAGACGACCGCCATGCCAGATGCTGCCCTGAGGACGATGATGATGGCGACGCGCTCAGTCTTGGTGATGGCTGTGACGAGCATGAGGGTGAACTCGCCCTCGGTGGCAGCCTGGTTCGCCCAGCTACGACAGCTCCTCCTCCGATGAGAGCTCCAGCAGCGGCGGCTACGACCAGCCGCCACGCCGCCAGGCACGCTTCTAGGATGGTGGCAGGTCGTCTCGTCATCGCGCCCCGGTGAAGCGCGAGGAGGGCTCCGTCTGAATTCGGGGGCCAATCCTCATGAGTAGCCGCGTCGCAGGAGCCACTTTTGCTTGTCCTCTCGTTCCCTTTCCTCCTGCATAGTGAGAAACGAGTATGGAGCCCTGTGGGGGCATGTAATGAACCATGGTGTTTACGTTGCTTTTGTGTTGTGTTTATTGCTTCCGGGTTGTGTTGTGAGATCTATGTCTTATACAGGTGTAGAGGGGTAACTTAGCTCGATGCATCCGGGGTAGCTTTGACCTCATGAGGGCGCGCGTCTCTGGGTACGTGGCGGGGCTTCCCTGCTACTAATTCGGGTCACAACGCGAAGCTGCAATTTTTTTTTAAGAAAGCCTTAATCCTTCTTACGCGAGGCCTCAGGTATGGGCTAGTTATGGCCAAACGCACCGCGTTGCGGTACCCATGGGGCACAGACTAAAAGGGGATGCACCGATCACAAGCTCAGATGAGAACGCCTCGTGGAGACTAGGGGAGTGCACACGCGCATACTACCTCTCCAGCCCCCCTCGCGGGGCGTGCAAGGGAGAGCGTCGGGCAACTGCCACCCTCCCTGGCGAAAAACAAAGAATCGAGGGAAGAATCGGAAAGAAGAGGGGGTTCAACCAAACCATCGAGAAATGCCATAACTCCAAATTTCATTAAAGGAAAAGGGGCAAGCCAACTACAGAAAGCAAATGAACAGCCGTGTCTGGCACCTAGTCTAGTCTTCTCACCAGCGTGGAGCTAAGTGCTGCCACTAGGACATGGGAGGGAGCCCCCGAGGCCCGAGGGTGGCACTCCGGAGACTCCGGGACGTGTACATCCCCACTCATTATTACGTGAGAGTGTCACGAGCGGAGACCTTCACAGGCACTAGGCCTTGCTTCATGGGTAGATGTTACGCCCTCGATATGGCTATATCTCCCACGTGTCGAAGCACGACTTAGAGGCATAACCGCATTGAAAGCAATGTCGCAAGTGAGGTAATCTTCACACAAACCCATGTAATACATAAGGGAAAAGAGATACATAGTTGGCTTACAATCGCCACTTCACACAATACATGAATAAAACATTACATCATCCAGATACAAACAAGGTCCGACTACGGAACCAAAATAAAAGAAGACTACCCCAAATGCTACACAGATCCCCAATCGACCCCAACTGGGCTCCACTACTGATCAACTAGAACGAAACAACACAAAGGACAAGATCTTCATCGAGCTCCTCCTGAGCTTGGTTGCATCACCTGCTCGGTAACATCGGCACCTGCAAACTGCTTTGGAAGTATCTGTGAGTCACGGGGACTCAGCAATCTCACACCCTCGCGATCAAGACTATTTAAGCTTATGGGTAAGGTAAAGTTATGAGGTGAAGCTGCACCAAGCGACTAGCATATATGGTGGTTAACATACGCAAAAGAGAGCGAGAAGAGAAGGCAAAGCTCGGTCGATAAAAGTATGATCGAGAAGTGATCCTATGACAACCTACGTCAAGCATAACTCCAACAACCGTGTTCACTTCCCGGACCCCGCCGGAAAGAGACCATCACGGTTACACACGCGGTTGATTCATTTTAATTAAGGTCGACTTTAGGTTTTCTACAACCGGACGTTAACAAATTCCCGTCTGCCCATAACCGCGGGAACGGCTTTCAAAAGTTCAAATCCCTGCAGGGGTGTCCCAACTTAGCCCATCACAAGCTCTCACGGTCAACGAAGGAATAGACCTCCACCCGAGACATTCCGATCAGACTCGGTAACCCGGTACAACAAGACATTTCGACAGGGTAAAACTAAAGCAGCAACACCGCCCGAATGTGCCGACAAATCCCGATAGGAGCTGCACATATCTCTTTCTCAGGGCACACTCAGATGAGCCAGACGTCGGGTAGGCCAGCCCAGAGTTGCCCCTGGTAGCCCCGGACATCGCTCAGTTGGACCAACACTCAGAGGAGCACTGGCCCGGGGGGGGGGGTAAAATAATGATTGACCCTTGAGTCGGCCGACTCAAGCGAAAGAAAAAGGCTAGGTGGCGAATGGTAAAACCAATGTTGGGCATTGCTGGAAAAGCTTTACATAAGGCGAACTATCAAGGGGTTCCCATAATAGCCCAACCGCGTAAGGAACGCAAAAATCCGGGAATATAACACCGATATGACGGAAACTAGGGCGGCAAGAGTGGAACAAAACACCAGGCATAAGGCCGAGCCTTCCACCCTTTACCAAGTATATAGATGCATTAATTAAATAAGAGATATTGTGATATCCCAACAAGTAAACATGTTCCAACAAGGAACAACATCTTCACCTGCAACTAACAACGCTATAAGAGGGGCTGAGCAAAGCGGTAACATAGCCAAACAACGGTTTGCTAGGACAAGGTGGGTTAGAGGCTTGGTTTAACAAAATGGGAGGCATGATAAGCAAGTGGTAGGTATCGCAGCTTAGGCATAGCAAAAGAGCGAGCAACTAGCAAGCAAAGATAGAAGTGATTTCAAGGGTATGGTCATCTTGCCTGAAATCCCGCGAGGAAGAAGAGCGAGTCCATGAAGAAGATAAACAGACGTAGTCGAACGGTTTCTCACAAACGCGACGTTAACGGAACCAGCCCGAAGAAGCAAACACCGGAAAAGAAGCACACAACATAGTAAACAACCAACACGTGAACATGATATGATATGCGGGATGCGGTATGCGATGCATATGCATGATTTGAAAAGGAATGCATGAACCTGGCCTCAACTTGGAAATACAAGTGTGCCACTGGAAAGATGAGATGAAATCACTTGAAAACGATATAAAGAACGCCGGAAACGGAGTCACGGTTTGGAAATGGCAAGCGATTCAAATATGACACTGGTCTGCGATAAGCAGCAAGTAGCCATCTAAATGCAACGATATGAACATGCTACAGCACCCAAACATGACAACAAAATACATGGCAGGAATGCATTCATGATGCTTAACAAAAGTCTAGCACTGAGCTATGGCCAATTCATCCATTAACAGGTTCAAACAAGCATGGCAAAAATGCATATGATAAACAGATCTTAGACTTAGTGAAATTAACACTTGTCTGGAATCTCAGATCAGATACACTCTTTGGAGTATGAAAAATACATGCTACAGAATCTAAACATGGCAACGTAAAGCATGGCATGGAGCTACTCAAAGAGCTTAAAAAAAGTCCCTTAGCGACCTTGAGCCAAAAGGGATCAGAAAATACAATTGCAAGCATGTGAACATAGCAAAAACATAATCAGTTTTCAGACTTAGTGAAAACTGGCACATGCTGAAATATAACTCAAGTAGGCATGTTTACGAGCTCGATGCACTCACTACAGAGAAAGTCATGACAAGATAATAATAAACCCATCAAGAAGGCACAAAATGCAAGCTAGACATGGTAAGAACAATAGCATAGCATGCACGGATCAACTACAACATCACCGGCAAAATTGCAAACAAGTTGACAATCTGCCCAGATTCACAAAGTAGCAAAAGTAGAGCTCGATTGACTCAAGCTATGTTGCTCCATAATTGCCAACAAAGACATGGATGGATAGAGCACTACAATATTAACAAAAAATCCTTACTGATCATCCTCAAAAGAGGCACGGAGCACTAGGGAACAACATGAACATATGGCATCATGAGATAAACAGCTCCAGGACTTAGTGAAATTACTAAGTCCCTGAAAACAGAATGAGCAAGTGCACCAGTTTGCAAGATTGCACAAGTTACCTCACACATCACAAAAATACATGGGTTGCACCTCTTGAAAGATGACAAAACCCTTAACAAAACACATGTAGAGCACCAGGGCATATCATGCACACATTAATCATGGCAAAAATGACAAAAAGCTAAACGGAGTAGCAGATCTGACAATTATCTCAAGTAGCCCTCTTCTAACAGCATTTCGGGCATCAAGATGAGCTCAAATGAAAATGATGCAATGTAATGAAATAATGTACTCTCTGAGATGAATATTTTGATATGCTATATGCATGAATCGGAGCTACGGATGCAAAGTTACGAGGCCATGAACATGAGCACCTGGATCTGGAATTTCGGGGACTTAGTGAAAATTTACCCCGCGGAAAAAGTCAACGGCGGACGGGGATATCCAGGATGGAGCTGTGCGGGGACGGGCGAGGGCGTTTGGATCGGGGACCGGTGGATCTGGTCTCGATCCGGATCGGATCCGGCCGGAGTTTACTCCGGCGAGCTCCGTGAGCTCCGGCGAGGGACGGCAGTGGCGAGGCTGGCGCCGCCGGAGGTGGTTCGGCCAGCGGCGGAGCTCGGCGAGCCCGGGCGCGAGGCGCGGAGCCCGATGGCGGCGGTTGCGCGCAGTGGCGGTGAGCTGCATGGCAGCGAGGCGGCCGGTGGCGATGGCCGGTCGTGGGCGGGGCGGCGCCCGCGGTTGAAGGCGGCGGGGCGACCGGGCTGGGCGGCGGAGATCCCGGGCGGCGGTGGCCTGATCTGGCCCGGGGCGGGCCTGATCTGGGCAACCTCGGGCCTGGCGGCGGGGAGGAGAGAGAAGGGCGGCGCTGACGTGGCGGCAGCGGATTCGGCGCAGGGGAGGCCGGACATGTCCGGGCGCGGGCGGTTTTGTCCGGCGGCGCGAGGTGGACGAAGGTTAGGGTTCATCCACGAAAATTTCGGGGATGTCCACATATTTATAGGTAGAGGGAGCTAGGAGAGTCCAAATGAGGTGCGGTTTTCGGCCACGCGATCGTGATCGAACGCTCTAGATGATGGAGCAAAGTTAGGTGGGTTTTGGGCCAAATTGGAGGGGTGTTGGGCTGCAACACACACGAGGCCTTTTCGGTCCCTCGGTTAACCGTTGGAGTATCAAACGAAGTCCAAATGATACGAAACTTGACAGGCGGTCTACCGGTAGTAAACCAAGGCCGCTTGGCAACTCTTGGTCGAATCCGAAAATGTTTAATCCCCACACATGAAAGAAAGGTAGAAATGGCCACCGGAGGAGAACGGAGCGCCGGAATGCAAAACGGACAACATGGAAAATGCTCGAATGCATGAGACGAACACATATGCAAATGCAATGCACATGATGACATGATATGCAATGCATGACACGCAAGCAATGACATGGCAACAACAGCGAATAACTGGACGACACCTGGCACATCGGTCTCGGGGCGTTACAACACTCCACCACTACGAGAGGATCTCGTCCCGAGATCTAGAATGGCACCGGGGAAACAACGGAAGGAAGAGAGGAGAGGTAAAACTAAGTTGCTTCTTTGACCAATGAGTGAAACCAATGAACCTTAAAAAAATGTTAAACCATTCGAGAAAAGAATACAACGGAGATGAACGAAGTTGAAAACACTTGGTTAGAAAAGAGGAACTAGGCAGAACAAGGTTGAAAGCACTCCGATTGAAAAGAAAAAGAGTTAAATAATAACTTGATGAGATGAGAAGATACTTGATGACATTACAAAACACTGCCTCCAGAACGAAGGGAAAACAATATCTTGAGAGAGCACGGTTACAACAAATTCTAGAATGGAGTTTTTGAAAACCAAGAACGAAAAGAATAAGCTTGTTATGGTCTTATGGAATACATCTCAAATTATGAGGTGACAACCTGCCACTCACGGGAAGAAGAATTGGATTGATATGAACGAGGAGACGAGAAACTTATATCACCGGGGGGATGAATGAAGTACTTGGATCATTTACAAGCACCATAAATAGCAATAATCCTTAGGGAAGGCTTTAGGTGAAATATAACTCAAGATAATTCCAATGAAGAGATTGATGGATTTAAAATATCTTATTCTTGACAAGATGTGAATGATGAAACACGAACTCAAATTATCAAGAATGAGATAATACCACCTCTATTGATACGGAAGAAAGAATTGCACTCCGGATTGCAAGATGAAGAAAGCTTGAGCTCCTTTGAAAAGAATCTCAAAGAACACTTGGATAAGGAATTATTTCTTTGATGAACCATCATGTAGCACCTAGATGAAGAACTCCGGTAAACAAAAGGATGACGAAAAGAAAGGGAAGTTGAAAACACAAGGTGAAACCTTGTAATGATTGGATGAAGCTTTGCGACGAGATAAAGTGGAACTTGGGGCTCCGGAAGGAAAGATAACACATCTCTAGTCGAGAATGTGATATGATGAACCACTCCGGAAGGCAGAAATTGATTTTACTTGATGAAACAAGAATAAGAATTACATTATGCTTATCCTTCACCAATTTAAATTCATGACAAGCAGCGGATTTGGCATATTACTTATTCTTGTAGAGAGGATTAAGATAGATATTGCAAACTTGAAGAGGCCTTCAATGATCCACCGGTAGGATTTGAAAGAACGAAAAAATGGATATGATAATGAAGGAAGAAGAATCTTGATCAAACCACCGTAAGAATTAAAAATGAACGAAGTAAAGATAAAGAAACACCGGGAAGAATTAGCAAATACACGAACATGCTTGAGAGAATTTAGATACAAGTGAAACGAAGAGATCATGATCTGATAAAAGAATACTTGAATGAAGCACCGGTAAGATTGGGGAATGATAACTGACAACTTAGAATGAATACACCTTAATTGATGGGCTCCGGATAATCAAGTTGAGAAGACTCTTGAATATCTCCTGATGGATGAAAAGGATTCTCACCATCGAAAATAATTATAAGAGGATGGCAGCAAGCTTTAACCATGAATCTTGAGGAGTTTGGAGCAAGATTAAAGAGAAACTCTTCTTCGGTCTTCAAAAGATGAGAATGACAACGAGAAACAGCACCAAGAATCGTTTAGGTAGTCCGGAAGAATCAAAACGAAGAGGTTGAACCAACGATGAAAAGAATTGTGAAAGATCTAGGAGATGGCATTTGACTGATGACAATTCATTCTTATGTCAAACTTTAACAAGAATTTAGGCTAGCTCCGGGAAAAATAAGAAGAGTCAGGTAAGATCCTGGGAAAAGACCTGTGGGTTAGGGCCCACTCAAAAGAAACACCGTTGAGGGATTTAAAAGATAGATTGCACCGGTTGAATTAAATGACTTGAATGAGATAACAACCTCGAAAGATCTTGAACAAATGTAGAGTGGAAAACATGAATCTTCGAGATATCTTGAGCACACCGGAATAATTGAATAGAGACAGGTGAATGATAAAGAGGTGCACTAGTAATAAAAGGTATTTGAAATGAGGAAAAAGGATATGATCCACAAAGCTTGACTTGAAACCACCGGAGAAGAAAAACGAGTGAAGAGTGATGAACTTGAAGCTCCGTTGGCATCTTCATGAGAATCACTGGATATGAATATTGATAGAAAAGAATGGAGAGATTTCTCATCAATAAAATGGATACTTGATTAAGAAATCTGAGTCGTTGAAGAAAAAACAAGGGAGGGAGGGCGGGAAAAACAAAGGCAACTTGGGATGGATGAAACGAACACCGTTGAGAAGAACTGATCATTGATCTTACTGATGTTGAAATGATCGGATCCACTTGAAGAGAAAACACACCGGTTAAAAGAAATTGAAATGACAAACTCGATGATCGAGAAGGATTAGTATTCACATAAGAATATGAGAACACCACTTGGAAAAAGGTATGGAATCAACATTTGACTTCGAAGCAACTCGAATACCATAACTCAAAACAAAAATAAAGGATTGGCTTGCAGAATAAGCCAGAACAAACATATGATAGAGAATTCATCCGAAGTTTTTGTGGTGGGGCCTACACGGGCTCGATCGTACAGCACCGTCATGTACAAGGCAGTGCACATGACATACGAAGCGTCCCCGAGTCGGCATAGCCAAGGACTCTTTAAGACACAATGAGACCACTGTAAAACCAACCGTGAATAGGCGGACCACTAGACGTCGAACCCCAATTTCATATCATACATCTGTCGGAAAGATATCCTAAGAGCTACTTGAATTCCCACCTATGAAATTCCCGAACCTTTCCGGTTATGCAATCAGGTGTTGGAGATACAGGGGAAGCATAATATCTCACCCAAATCTAGCAAATCCTACATCCAGCTGTATCCATCCTTCAACACATAACCGAGAAAAACTTTGGAAATCGTCTACCTCAACCTTCGAAAAGCATCCATTATACGAGTTATGGCAATACTCCCGAACTCTCGCCCCAGTACTGGGTGGCGTCGAGGTTATCTCACCAACAAACTGCATAAAAGAGATTTTCGATGTCGGCGTACTAAACTCAGGTATTCTAGAACTGCAACGATAAAATTATAACGACAACACCTCGGAGCTCAACTCCCCGGGACACTTCCTCAAACCCCTGACAGGAGGCACCAAGACAATGTTCTCATCATAAAACCATCGGAACGATTCCAAGATACCCACGTGATCCTAAATTTTTTTAGTGAAATTTGAGAAGAGAAGAGTCAAAACTCTACGTCAGGAAGCCTTACCAGAGCGACGAAGGGACTGAGGAGTAAAAAGAATTACTAACTCTCCGATATATATAATTCCTAAATGAGTCAAAACATTTTTCTAGACTCAACTCGGCCGCTAATAACGATCAAGCAATGGGGCTCCTAAGGTCGGGGAAGGCTTTGATACCAACTTGTTACGCCCTCGATGTGGCTATATCTCCCACGTGTCGAAGCACGACTTAGAGGCATAACCGCATTGAAAGCAATGTCACAAGTGAGGTAATCTTCACACAAACCCATGTAATACATAAGGGAAAAGATATACATAGTTGGCTTACAATCGCCACTTCACACAATACATGAATAAAACATTACATCATCCAGATACAAACAAGGTCCGACTACGGAACCAAAATAAAAGAAGACTACCCCAAATGCTACACAGATCCCCGATCGACCCCAACTGGGCTCCACTACTAATCAACTAGAACGAAACAACACAAAGGACAAGATCTTCATCGATCTCCTCCTGAGCTTGGTTGCGTCACCTGCTCGGTAACATCGGCACCTGCAAACTGGTTTTGGAAGTATCTGTGAGTCACGGGGACTCAGCAATCTCACACCCTCGCGATCAAGACTATTTAAGCTTATGGGTAAGGTAAAGTTATGAGGTGGAGCTGCAGCAAGCGACTAGCATATATGGTGGCTAACATACGCAAAAGAGAGCGAGAAGAGAAGGCAAAGCACGGTCGATAAAAGTATGATCAAGAAGTGATCCTATGACAACCTACGTTAAGCATTACTCCAACAACCGTGTTCACTTCCCAGACCCCACCGGAAAGAGACCATCACGGTTACACACGCGGTTGATTCATTTTAATTAAGGTCGACTTTAGGTTTTCTACAACCGGACATTAACAAATTCCCATCTGCCCATAACCACGGGCACAGCTTTCGAAAGTTCAAATCCCTGCAGGGGTGTCCCAACTTAGCCCATCACAAGCTCTCACGGTCAACGAAGGAATAGACCTCCACCCGAGACATTCCGATCAGACTCGGTAACCCGGTACAACAAGACATTTCGACAGGGTAAAACTAAACTAGCAACACCGCCCGAATGTGCCGACAAATCCCGATAGGAGCTGCACATATCTCTTTCTCAGGGCACACTCAGATGAGCCAGACGTCGGGTAGGCCAGCCCAGAGTTGCCCCTGGTATCCCCGAACATCGCTCAGTTGGACCAACACTCAGAGGAGCACTGGCCCGGGGGGGGGGGTAAAATAATGATTGACCCTTGAGTCGGCCGACTCAAGCGAAAGAAAAAGGCTAGGTGGCGAATGGTAAAACCAATGTTGGGCATTGCTGGAAAAGCTTTTCTTAAGGCGAACTGTCAAGGGGTTCCCATAATAGCCCAACCGCGTAAGGAACGCAAAAATTCGGGAACATAACACCGATATGACGGAAACTAGGGCGGCAAGAGTGGAACAAAACACCAGGCATAAGGCCGAGCCTTCCACCCTTTACCAAGTATATAGATGCATTAATTAAAGAAGAGATATTGTGATATCCCAACAAGTAAACATGTTCCAACAAGGAACAACATCTCCATGTTCCAACAAGGAATAAAACTTCAATCTTCACCTGCAACTAACAACGCTATAAGAGGGGCTGAGCAAAGCGGTAACATAGCCAAACAACGGTTTGCTAGGACAAGGTGGGTTAGAGGCTTGGTTTAACATGGGAGGCATGATAAGCAAGTGGTAGGTATCGCAGCATAGGCATAGCAAAAGAGCGAGCAACTAGCAAGCAAAGATAGAAGTGATTTCAAGGGTATGGTCATCTTGCCTGAAATCCCGCAAACAAGAAGAACGAGTCCATGAAGAAGAAAAACGGACGTAGTCGAACGGTTTCTCACAAACGCGACGTTAACGGGACCAACCCGAAGAAGCAAACACCAGAAAAGAAGCACACAACATACTAAACAACCAACACATGAACATGATATGATATGTGGGATGCGGTATGCGATGCATATGCATGATTTGACAAGGAATGCATGAACCTGGCCTCAACTTGGAAATCCAAGTGTGCCACTGGAAATATGAGATGAAATCGCTTGAAAACGATATAAAGAATGCCAGAAACGGAGTCACGGTTTGGAAATGGCAAGCGATTCAAATATGACACCGGTCTGCGATAAGCAGCAAGTAGCCATCTAAATGCAACAATATGAACATGCTACAGCACCCAAACATGACAACAAAATACATGGCAGGGATGCATTCATGATGCTTAACAAAAGTCTAGCAGTGAGCTACGCCAATTCATCCATTAACAGGTTCAAACAAGCATGGCAAAAATGCATATGATAAACATATCTCAGACTTAGTGAAATTAACACTTGTCTGGAATTTCAGATCAGATAGCACTCTTTGGAGCATCAAAAATACATGCTACACAATCTGAACATGGCAAAGTAAAGCATGGCATGGAGGTACTCAAAGAGCTTAACAAAAGTCCCTTAGTGACCTTGAGCCAAAAGGGATCAGAAGATACAATTGCAAGCATGTGAACATAGCAAAAACATAATCAGTTTTCAGACTTAGTGAAAACTGGCACATGCTGAAATATAACTCAAGTAGGCATGTTTACGAGCTCGATGCACTCACTACAGAGCAAGTCATGACAAGCTAAGAATGCATCCATCAAGAAGGCACAAAATACAAGCTAGACATGGCAAGAACAATAGCATAGCATGCACGGATCAACTACAACATCACCGGCAAAATTGCAAACAAGTTGACAATCTGCCCAGATTCACAAAGTAGCAAAAGTAGAGCTCGATTGACTCAAGCTAGGATGCTCCATAATTGCCAACAAAGACATGGATGGATAGAGCACTACAATATTAACAAAAAATCCTTACTGATCATCCTAAAAAGAGGCACGGATCACTAGAAAACAACATGAACATATGGCATCGTGAGATAAACAGCTCCAGGACTTAGTGAAATTACTAAGTCCCTGAAAACAGAATTAGCAAGTGCACCACTTTGCAAGCTTGCCCAAGTCACCTCACACATCACAAAAATACATGGGTTGCACCTCTGGAAAGATGACAAAACCCTTAACAAAACACATGTAGAGCATCAGGGCATATCATGCACACATTAATCATGGCAAAAATGACAAAAAGCTAAACGGAGTAGCAGATCTGACAATTATCTCAAGTAGCCCTCTTCTAACAGCATTTCGGGCATCAAGATGAGCTCAAATGAAAATTATGCACTGGAATGAAATGATGTACTCTCTGAGATGAACATTTTGATATGTTATATGCATGAATCGGAGCTACGGATGCAAAGTTACGAGGCCATGAACATGAGCACTTGGATCTGGAATTTCGGGGACTTTGAGAAAATTTACCCCGCGGAAAAAGTTAACGGCGGACGGGGATATCCAGGACGGAGCGGTGCGGGGATGGGCGAGGGCGTTTGGATCGGGGACCAGTGGATCTGGTCCCGATCCGGATCGGATCCGGCCGGAGTTTACTCCGGCGAGCTCCGTGAGCTCCGGCGAGGGACGGCAGTGGCGAGGCGGGCACCGCCGGAGGTGGTTCGGCCAGCGGCGGAGCTCGGCGAGCCCGGGCACGAGGCGCGGAGCCCGATGGCGGCGGTTGCGCGCGGTGGCGGCGATCTGCATGGTGGCGAGGCGGCCGGCGGCAATGGCCGATCGCGGGCGGGGCGGCGCCCGCGGTTGAAGGCGGCGGGGCGACCGGGCTGGGCAGCGGAGATCCCGGGCGGCGGCGGCCCGATCTGGCCCGGGGCGGGCCCGATCTGGGCTCCCTCGGGCCCGGCGGCGGGGAGGAGAGAGAAGGGCGTCGTGCTGACGTGGCGGCGGCGGATTCGGCGCAGGGGAGGCCGGACATGTCCGGGCGCGGGCGGTTTTGTCGGGCGGCGCGAGGTGGATGAAGGTTAGGGTTCATCCGCGAAAATTTCGGGGATGTCCACATATTTATAGGTAGAGGGAGCTAGGAGAGTCCAAATGAGGTGCGGTTTTCGGCCACGCGATCATGATCGAACGCTCTAGATGATGGAGCAGAGTTAGGTGGGTTTTGGGCCAAATTGGAGGGGTGTTGGGCTGCAACACACACGAGGCCTTTTCGGTCCCTCGGTTAACCGTTGGAGTATCAAACGAAGTCCAAATGATACGAAACTTGACAGGCGGTCTACCGGTAGTAAACCAAGGCCGCTTGGGAAGTCTCAGTCCAATCCGAAAATGTTTAATCCCCACACATGAAAGAAAGGTAGAAATGGCCACTGGAGGAGAACGGAGCGCCGGAATGCAAAACGGACAACGGGGAAAATGCTCGAATGCATGAGATGAACACGCATGCAAATGCAATGCACATGATGACATGATATGCAATGCATGACACGCAAGCAATGACATGGCAACAACAGCGAATAACTGGACGACACCTGGCACATCGGTCTCGGGGCGTTATAGTAGAACTTCCGGAGGTGCTGGATCTTCCAGGCGTTCTGGATGGGGATCCCGTCCTGTGTCTCCACAAGCGTGGCGCCAGGCCTGGAGATGCCTAAACGGGCCCTCCCATGTGGATGAGAGCTTAAGCATCCCTTCCCTGGAGAGCACCCACCTCAAGACGAGATCGCCCGCCTCGAGCATCCTGGAGCGGACGCTGCGACTGTTGTACCATCGCAACGCCTGATGGTATCTTGCCGCTCGGAGCGAGGCTTCACGGTGGCGTTCCTACCCAGCACAAGGTCCATCCCCCGCATGGCGTCCTGCTATCTCTCATCAAACGCGAGGACCCGCACGGAGTGATGCCTGACCTCGTGAGGGAGAACCGCTTCTGCTTCGTAGACGAAGAAGAACGGGGTCTCGCCCGTTGGATTGGTGGCGGTGGTGCGGATGGACCACATCACAGACTAGAGCTCGTCGTGCCAGCCCCTGTCGCAGGCTTCGAGCTTCTTCTTGAAGGTCCGGGTCTTGAGGCCTCTCAAGACCTCGGCATTGGCGCGCTCAGCTTGGCCATTGCTCCTGGGGTGTGCCACCGAAGCGTAGCAAATCTGCGTTCCAAGGTTAGCACAATAGGTCTTGAAGAGATTGCTAGTGAACAACGAGCCATTGTCGGTGATGATGTGGTTAGGGACCCCGAAACGGCTCACAAGGCCCTTGATGAACTTAACTGCTGACCCGGCTGGGATGGTGTGGACGGCTTCCACCTCTGCCCATTTGGTGAACTTGTCGATGGCGACGTAGAGGTGGCTGTAGCCCCCAGGCGCTCGCGGGAATGGACCCAGGATGTCCATCCCCCAGACCGCGAATGGCCATGAGAGCAGGATAGTCTGGAGGCCCTGGGCCGGCTGGTGGATTTGCTTGGCATGGAACTGGCAGGCCTCGCAGGACCTTACCAGCTTGGTCACGTCGTTGAGTGCTGTGGTCCAGTAGAACCCGCTATAGAACGCCTTACCAACCAAGGTATGTGATGATGAGTGATGCCCGCAGTCTCCACCATGTATGTCAACCAGCAGCTCGTTCCCCTGCTCCCTGGAGATGCATCGCAAGGAAACATCATTTGGTCATTTTCTGTATAGCTCGCCGTACTGGACGCAGTATGCCGAGCCTGCCAGGCCACATGCTCCGCGTCCTCCTCCTTCTCCGGCAGCATCCCATGCACCAGATATGCCTTGAACTCCTTGGTCCAGCACCCCTCCTGAGGCTCGACCGCCAGGAGCAGACGTGCTCCTGAGGTCGAACAGCAAGCAGGGGCTCTCCGCGGCTGCAGGGGTCGCCGAAGGCTTGAAGAGTCGCTCTTCGAAGACACCATGTTCTTGGGGTAGATGCCTTGACGCCTTCTTGGTGATCTCGTGGGCCTCCTTGTTGGTGCCGCGTGGCACATGCTGTAGCTCTAGGCCTAGGAATTGCTTCTCCATCTTGCACACCTCCACGAGGAACACCTCCATATGCTCGTCCCTTGGTTCGTAAACCTTGTTAGAGAAGTTGACGAGGAGCTAGGAGTCTCCCTTGATGGTGAGACGCTTCACCCCCAAGGCCACCGCTGCCTTGAGGCCGGCAATCAACCCCACGTATTCTGCAATGTTGTTGGAGACCTTCTCACCCCATTGGAAGTAGAGCTGCACGGCGTAGTATAGCTTGTCTTGGGTGGGTGAGATGAGAACAGCGCCAGCCCCCGCGCCTTGGCGTGCGAAGGCGCCGTCGAAGTACATGACCCAACCATCTGGTGCTTCACTTCCTGGCGAGAGAGATAGGCTCTCGCCAACTTCAGGTTCTAGGGCGTCGGTCCATTCGGCTACGAAGTCTTCTAGGGTGGCTCCCTTGATGACCTTGGTTGTGCTGAACTCAAGCGGAAATGCCTGAAGTTCGATGTTCCACTTGGCGACCCTTCCCGCGGCATTAGGGTTCCAGAGCACCCTCTCCAGTGGGTAGGCAGAGACGACCTTGATCGGGTGGCCTTGGAAGTAATGGCGCAGCTTGCGTGAGGCCACCAGGAGTGTGAGCAGAAGCTTATGGGGCATGGGGTACCGCGCCCTTGCATCCCGCAATACCGTGCTAATGAAGTACACCGGGTGCTCGACGAAGGAAGGAGCGTGAATGGAGTCCGCAGCTACTGGAGGTTGCGACACCTCCGGAGGTGGGGTGACCTCCGCAGCTTGGTCACCCTTCGGGGCCTCCACCGGCCCTGGAACGCTGTCTTGTGGGGCGTGATCACCTGTGAGCATTGTCTTGGCCTTAGCGGCGCCATCTTGTGACCGCAGCATTCCAGCCGAGGGGGCGGCATTGCGCTGCGGGTTCTTGGCCCGACGCTCCTCCCGAACTGCCACCAACGCCGCGCTGGTGGAGTGAGGCGTAGCGGCCAGATAGAGCACCAGAGGCTCGAGGGGGCGAGGTGCCACCATCACCGATGGGCTGGTTAGGTATCTCTTGAGGTCTTGAAATGCCAGATCTGCCTCTGGGGTCCATTCGAACGATCCCTTCTTCTTCATCAGCTTGAAGAACGGTAGGGCACGCTCCCCCAGCCTGGAGATGAAGTGCCCCAGCAAGGTCACGCAGCCTGCAAGCTTCTACATTTCCTTGAGAGTTTGCGGTGGGCTCATGTCTTTTATTGCCTTGACCTTCTCGGGGTTATCCTCGATCCCCCTGTGAGACATGAGGAAACCCAGTAGCTTGCCGGAGGGGACACCGAACACGCCCTTCTCTGGGTTGAGCCGCGAATCCACCTGGCGTAGGCTAGCGAAGGTCTCCTCCAGGTCCTGAATCAAGGTTCTCACCTCCCGAGATTTTACCACGATGTCGTCGACGTAGGCTTCAGGGTTTCTCCCGAGCTGCTGACCTAGGGCGATGTGCATCAGCCGCTGGAAGGCCGCCCCTGCATTGCGCAGTCTGAACGACATGCGGGTGGAGCAGTACACCCCGCATGGGGTCAAGAAGGCGGTCTTCTCCACATCCTCCACTGCCATCTTGATCTGGTGGTAGCCCGAGAACACATCCAGGAAACACAGCAGGCCGCACTTGGCAGTGGAGTTGACGATCTGGTCGACGCGTGGAAGTGGGAATGGGTCTTGGGGACAGGCCTTGTTGAGGTTGGCGAAGTCGACACACATAAGTTCCTTCCCGCCTTTCTTTGGCACGACGACGGGTTTCGCCAGCCACTCTGAGTATCGGACCTCGCGAATGACACCTGCCGCCTCCAGCTTGCGAGTTTCCTGGATGATGAAGGACTGCTTCTCCATGGATTGTCGCCGCGCCTTCTGCTTCACAGGGCGCACATTGGGTCACACCATTAAGCGATGGTCGATTACCCCCCTTGGGACCCCTACCAGCTACTTGGGTTCCCAGGCAAATATCTCCTTGTTCGCGTGCAAGAACTTCACCAATGCCTCCTCTTGATCCGGGCTGAGGTTGGCACCTATGGTGAAGGTGGCTCCCGAGGATCCATCTTCCTTGACCGGCACTTGCTTTGTTTCGGCCCGATCTTGAGTGAACAACTACTTCTTATTAGCCGGCGCGACCTCCTTTACCCCTGGGGTGGCTTCGCCGGTCGTGTGCGCTGCCGCTGTGGCCTTGAAGGCAAGCTTGAGGGCCGCCAGAGCTTCCTTGGTGTCTCCAGCCACGGTGAGGACGCCGCTGCTGCCTGGCATCTTCATGAGGTTGTTGGCCGGATGGGTCGCTGCCATGAACTGGGCCAAGGCAGGGTACCCGAGGATGGCATTGTACGGGAGGCCGATGCGAGCGATGCCAAAGTAAATGAGCCCGGTACGGTAGTTGTCCCGGGTATCAAAGGTGACTGGAAGGCGTATTTGCCCCAGGGCTGGTGGACCCACTGCCAACTCCGGAGAAAGGCTTGGTGGGGCGGAGCCAGCCGTACGACATGTGAAGCAAGCCGAAAGATTCCACGGAGAGTACATTGAGGCCCGCTACACCGACAATGAGAGTCTTGGTCATGGCGACGTTGCATATGGTGGGCGTGCAGAGCATTGGGAGCGCACCCGAGCCAGCAGTGGTAGCGGGGCGATATCTTGAGTTGAAGGTGAGGTCGTCCTTGGGCGCCGCCCATCCTGGAGGGGCTCCCTGCTACACAGAGGCAGCGCTGATTTGGCGGAAGAACTGCTTGGTGTGGAGGTCCGAGGGTGGCACTTGTGAGCCACTGAGGAGGGCCACGACGGCGACAGGCGCCGGTGCCGCGAAGCGTGCGATGAAAAGGCCACGCAACTCATCCCAAGAAACCACAAAGGATCCTGGCAGGTTGAGCAGCCAGGCGCGTGGCGCACCAACAAGGGCCATGGGGAACCAGTTGTCCATGAGCTTGTCGTCGCCTCTAGCTTCTAGGACAGCCTCCTCGTATGCCAGCAGGAAGGCCGACGGATCCGCCGCGCGATCCTAGCGAGGCTACATCTCTAGCTTGAACTTGTGTGGCCAGTGCACCCACCACAAGGCAGGGGTGAAGGCCCAGAGCCCGCTGGCGCCGCCCTGGTCGCCCGTCGATCCAGTCAGAGGAGCAGTGCCGGCCATGTGGACAGAACGGAGAGGTGGAGCCGGTGGAGGGGCAAACCTTCGGCGCCCCCCTACCTGGCACGCCAAATGTTGGATTACGGTTTTCGGCAAAACCCTTGAGGTTCGAACTCTGGGTGCGCATGAAGATCTCTCTCCCCATAGCTCACACTCTCACCATGATCTCAAAGCCTAGCTCGCCGAACCCACAAAACAAGGGACACAAGAGTTTATAATGGTTCGGGCCACCGATGTGGTGTAATACCCTACTCCAGTGTGTTGTGATGGATTGCCTTGCAGGCTGAGGATGAACAAGTACAAGGGAAGAACAACCTCCTGAGGAGAGGTGTTCTTGAGCTCGATGAGCATGTGTATGTGTGTATGGTCTGGTTCCTCCCAGATCATATGAGATGCCTCCTACGGTGGTGGCTAGTCCTATATATAGAGACCCGGGTCCTCTTCCCAAATATTAGGCGGGAAGGGATCCCACAACGGCCAATTTGCTAGTACAAGCTATCCTGACAAAAGGTGGTCTTCGCCTGACAAAGGCTCTTGTGGTGACGCAGTCGTGGGCTCTGTGATGACCTCCATCCTGCCGTCATGCTAGTCTTGTTCTCATTGCACTGATATGGAAACCTTGGCCTAATGCCTCAGGACTCCTCATCTGTGCCTGTCCCTTTAGCACCAAAGATGCAACCGGTACTCTGCGCCCGCTGGCGCCCGCCTGGCCTTGGTCATCATGGCTCACATCACGAAAACCTCTAGAGGTGCCCCTTGCCTTGATCTCTCCGCTCCTAACGAGCCAGCCTAGTGAGGCTGCCCCTGAGGAGGTCTTGTGTCGTCCGCCTCGCGAGGCTTGGCCCCTCGCGAGGGTCTTGAGTGTTTGCTGATGAAGATGAGCCGTACCAGGCCACTGGAGGAGCCACTCCCTGGGCTGCAGGCAGGCAAGTCTGGGTACCCCCGTTCCCAGGACGCCGACATATTTAGTATTATATGAGTTATGTGATTTGGTGACCGAATGTTATTCGAAGTCCCGGATGAAATCACGGCCATGACGAGGAGTCTCAAAATGGTTGAGAGGTAATGATTGAGATATAGGTCGATGGTATTCAAACAGCAGAAGTGTTCCAGAGGGTATCGGGTACTTATCGGGTCACAGGAAGTTGTTTTGGGTACCCTCAACAATCCTATGGGCCATATGGATCTTGTGAAGGAACACACCAGCCCACAAGGGGCTGGTGCGCCCTATAAGGCTATAGGAGGAGGAGAAGGAAAGGGGGAGGGGAAAGGAAAGTGTGGATTAGGATTCCCACTTCCTTCCCTCACCCCCTCTTTCCTTCCCCTTCATGCATACATGGAAGGGGGGCAGGGCAAGGGAGGGCCCCTAGGGGGCGGCGGACAACCCTAGGGCACCCAGGCTGCCTCTCCTCCCCCTCCCACCTATATATATGTGGGGAGGGGGCGCCTAGAACACAACAACATCAATTGTTAGCCGTGTGCGGCGCCCCCTCCACAGTTTACACCGCCGGTCATAGTTTTGCGGTGCTTAGGTGAAGCCCTGTGAGAATCACTTCACCATCACCGTCACCACGCCGTCGTGCTGACGGAACTCATCTACTACCTCGACACCTTGCTGTATCAAGAAGGCGAGGAACATCACCAATCTGAACATGTGCAGAACTCGGAGGTGCCGTAACGTCAGTGCTTGATCGGTCGGAGCTAAAAGAAGTTTGACTACATCAACCGCGTTGTCAGACGCTTCCGCTTTCGGTCTATGAGGGTACGTGGACACA
This sequence comes from Triticum urartu, assembly GCF_003073215.2. Lineage (NCBI taxonomy): Eukaryota > Viridiplantae > Streptophyta > Magnoliopsida > Poales > Poaceae > Triticum > Triticum urartu. The sequence goes on along the minus strand of NC_053026.1, from coordinate 318,154,742 downwards.
CTCTCCCCCGCTCGTTGCTATGCATCTCCTAGATAGATCTTGCATGACCGTAGGAAATTGTTTGAAATTTCATGCTACGTTTCCTAACAGTGGCATCCGAGCCAGGTCTATGCGTATATGATATGCACGAGTAGAACACAAAGTGTCGTGGGGGTGATCGTCATACTGCTTACCACCAATGTCTTATTTTGATTCAGCGGCATTGTTGGATGAAGCGTCCTGGACCAACCTTACATGACCAAGTTCATGAGACCGGTTCCACCAACAAACATGCAACTAGTTTTGCATTAAGGTGGATGGCGGGTGTCTGTTTCTCCTACTTTAGTTGAATCGAATTTGACTACGGCCGGTCCTTGTTGAAGGTTAAAACAGCAAACTTGATAAATCACCGTTGTGGTTTTGATGCGTAGGTAAGAAAGGTTCTTGCTAGAAGCCCGCAACAGCCACGTAAAACATGCAACAACAAAGTAGAGGACGTGTAACTTGTTTTTGCAGGGCTTGTTGTGATGTGATATACGTTATTGTATGAAATGATCATGTTTTGTAAAAGTTACTGGCAATCGGCAGGAGCCTTATGGTTGTCTGTTAATTGTATGAAATGCAAAAGCCATTTAATTGCTTTACTTTATCACTATGCGTTAGCGATAGTTGTAGAAGCAATAGTTGGCGAGATGACCACGACACTATGATGGAGATCAAGGTGTCGAGCCAGTGATGATGGAGATCATGACGATGCTTTGGAGTTGGAGATCAATAGCACAAGATGATGTTGGCCATATCATGTCACATATTTTTGATTGCCTGTGATGTTTATCTTTTATGCATCTTATTTTGCTTAGTACGACAGTAGCATTATAAGATGGTCCCTTAACTAAAATTTCATGGTATGAGTGTTCTCCCTGAGTATGCACCATTGCGATAGTTCTTTGTTTCGAGACACCACGTGATGATCGGGTGTGATACACTCTACGTTCACATACAATGGGTGCAAGACAGTTTTGCACATGCGGAATACTCAGGTGACGTGCGTCGCATGTACAGACATGGCCTCGGAACACTGGAGACCGAAAGGTCGAACGTGAATCATATAGTAGATGTGATCAACATAGAGATGTTCACCATTGATGACTACTCCATCTCACGTGATAATCGTACATGGTTTAGTTGATTTGGATGATGTATCACTTAGATGACTTGAGCGATGTCTATTTAAGTAGGAGGTCTTAAGTAATTTGATTAATTGAACTTAAATTTATCATGAACTTAGTCTTACTAGCAAAAGAGCTCGTGCGTTGCAACGGGAGAGAAAATATAACACACGCTCTTAACTCAACAACCATCACTCAAGACCAGAATAGGTCCATCTCCTTTATTTTTGCGAGGCATCATATTTGTGTTGCCGCTTATCCTCCCTCTTACCCTCGTCGGCGATGGCCTCGGTGTTCAAACAAAACAACAAAAAACGTGTGTTGAATATGGTTAATCCTAAGGCGTCTCTCTCTCTCCCTCTCTCCTCCCTCTCCCTCTCTCTCTCTCGATCACTTTCTCTCACTCTCGCGATGAGAAATATGTTGTTTTCCCCTGCGACATTTTTCAAAGGTATGCATGTGTAGTTATCGATGTTTTCTTTTCCGTATATTGTTATAGTGGGGTGTTTATTTGCAATCCGGATCGCCGCCGATATGAAAAAAAAATGAATCTTGCGCTATAAATTATAAGTTTGTTTCCATAATAATATTTTAAAAATATTTAACAGATAAAATTAACAGCATATTTAGATTCCACACATTTTTCTAATAAAATTTCATATAAAAGATATAGATAATTTAGAAAATCATTTGGTTTGATTCAAATATATTCCAAAATAATATTTAAAAATACTTAACAGGTAAAAATAATTTCATATTCACATTCTACATATTTTTCTAATCAAATTTCATATATAACATGTTCAAATCGGAGTTACGGTTTAAAAGATAAGGATGATTTTAAAAAGCATTTGTTTGACTTAAATATGATCCGTGGATGAATTATCTAAAATATCAGGGGTTTTTCGAAAAATGTAAAATGACGGTTCGGGTGTGACTTAAATCCAGACGGCGGGTTGATTTCAAGAGAATACAGGGACTTTTGTGTAAAATACGAACATAACGATTCGTTTTAACTTAAAACAGGATTGTGGGTCGAATTCTCTGAAATAGAGGGACTTTTCTAAAAAAAGCCATGACGGACGAAAGAAACCCAATTTGCTTTATTATTAGGTAAAGATAGTTTTGCATATCTATATTGTAGATCAATAGCTCGCGATATAGCTCCCATATAATTTTTGATATGTTCCTAGAGAAAACTAAGTTGAAAGATGATAGTAGCAATGATGCGGACTAGGTCCATGATCTGAGGATTATCATGATTGCTGCACAGAAGAATTATGTCCTTGATGCACCGCTAGGTGACAAACCAATTGCAGGAGTAGATGCAAACATTAGGAATGTTTTGCAAGCTCGATATGATGACTACTTGATAGTTTAGTGCACGATGCTTTACGGCTTCGAACCGGGACTTCAAAAAATGTTTTGAACACCACGGAGCATATGAGATGTTCTAAGAGCTGAAATTGGTATTTCAGACTCATGCCCGTGTCGAGAGGTAGGAGACATCTGACAAGTACGTTGCCTACAAGATGGAGGAGAATATCTCAGTCAGTGAGCATGTACACATAATGTCCGAGTACTACAATCGCTTGCATCAAGTGGGAGTTAATCTTCCAGATAAGATAGTGATTGACAGAATTCTCTAGTCACCATCACCAAGCTACTAGAACTTCGTGATGAACTATAATATGCAAGGGGTGACGAAAACGATTCCCAAGCTCTTCACGATGCTGAAATCAACGAATGTAGAAATCAAGAAAGAGCATCAAATGTTGATGGTTAACAATACCACTAGTTTCAAGAAAAGGGGCAAGGGAAACGGAGGGAACTTCAAGAAGAATGGCAAGCAAGTTTCCCCTCCCGGGAAGAAGCCCAAAGCTGGACCCAAGCCTGAAACTGAGTGCTTCTACTACAAAGGGAATGATCACTAGAAGCAGAACAACCCCAGATACTTGGCGGATAAGAAGGATGGCAAAGTGAAGAAAGGTATATTTGATATACATATTATTGATGTGTACTTTACTAGTGTTCGTAGCAACCCCTGGGTATTCGATACCGGTTCAGTTGCTAAGATTAGTAACTCGAAACAGGAGTTGTACAATGAACAAAGACTAGTTAAGGAAGAGGTGACGATTTTTGGTGGAAGTGATTCCAAGGTTGATACGATCACCATCGCACACTCCCTCTACATTCAGGATTAATGTCGTATCTAAATAAATGTTATTTGGTGTTTGCGTTGAGCATGAATATGATTGGATCTTATTTATTTCAATGGTTATTCATTTACGTCAGATAATAATTGTTGTTCTTTTTAAATGAATAAAACCTTCTATGGTCATGCACTCAATGTGAATGGTTTGTTGAATCTCGATCATAGCGATACACATATTCATGATATTGATGCCAAAAGATGCAAAGTTGATAATGATAGTGCAACATACTTGTGGCACTGCCATTTAGGTCATATTGGAGTAAAGCGCACGAAGAAACTCCATGTAGATGGGCTTTTGGAATCACTTGATTTCGAATCATTTGATACTTGCGAACCATGCCTCATGCGCAAGATGACTAAAACTCCGTTCTCCGGAACAATGGAGCAAGCCAATGACTTATTGGAAATAATACATACCGATGTATGCCGTCCAATTAGTGTTGAAGCACGCGGCGGGTATGGTTATTTTCTTACCTTCACTGATGATTTGAGTAGGTATGGGTATATCTACTTAATGAAACACAAGTCTAGAACATTTAAATAGTTCAAAGAATTTCCGAGTGAAGTGGAGAATCATCATAACAAGAAAATAAAGTTTCTACAATCTGCGCTGAGGCGAATATTTGAGTTACGAGTTTGGCCTTCATTTAAAACAATGTGGAATAATTTCACAACTCACGCCACCTGGAACACCATAGCGTAATGATGTGTCCGAACGTCATAACTGTACTTTATTAGATATGGTGCGATCTATGATGTCTCTTACCGATTTACCACTATCGTTTTGGGGTTATGCATTAGAGGTAGCTGCATTCATGTTAAATAGGGCGCCGTCTAAATCCATTGAGATGGCATTGTATAAACTATGGTTTGGCAAGAAACCTCAGATGTCGTTTGTTAAAAGTTTGGGGTTGCGACGCTTATGTCAAAAGGCTTCAGCCTGATAAGCTCAAACCCAAATCATAGAAGTGCGTCTTCATAGGATACCCTAAGGAAACAATTAAGTACACCTTCTACCACAAATCCGAAGGCAAGATCTTTGTTGCTAAGAATGGATCCTTTCTAGAGAAGGAGTTTCTGTCGAAAGAAGTGAGTGGGAGAAAAGTAGAACTTGATGAGGTAATTGTACCTTCTCTCAAATTGGATAGTAGCACATTAGAGAAAACCGTTCCCATGATGCCTACACCAACGAGAGAAGAAGCTAATGATGATGATCATGAAACTTCAGATCAAGTTACTACTGGACCTCGTAGGTCGAATAGAGCATGTTCCGCACCAGAGTGGTATGGTAATTCTGTCCTGAAAATCATGTTACTAGACCATGACGAACCTACAAACTATGAAGAAGCTATGATGAGCCCAGATTCTGACAAATGGCTTGAGGCCATGAAGTCTGAGATACGATACATGTATGAGAACAATGTGTGGACTTCGGTGGACTTGCCCGATGATCAGCAAGCCATAGAGAATAAATGGATCTTGAAGAGGAAGACTGCGCTGATGGTACGTTACTGTCTACAAAGCTCGACTTGTCACAAAAGTGTTTTTGACAAGATCAAGGAGTTGACTACAATGAGACTTTCTCACCTGTACCGATGCTTAAGTCTGTCTAAATCATGTTAGCAATTGCCACATTTTATGATTATGAAATCTGGCAAATGGATGTCAAAATTGCAATCGTTAATGGATTTCTTAAATAAGAGTTGTGTATGAAGCAACCAGAAGGTTTTGTTGATCCTAAAGGTGCTAACAAAGTGTGCAAGCTCCAGCGATCCATCTATGGAGTGGTGCAAGCATCTCGGAGTTGGAATATCTGCTTTGATGAGGTGATCAAAGCATATGGTTTTATACAGACTTATGGTGAAGCCTGTATTTACAAGAAAGTGAGTGGGAGCTCTGTAGCATTTCTGATATTATATGTGGATGACATATTGCTTATTGGAAATGATAGATAATTTCTGGATAGCATAAAAGGATACTTGAATAAGAGTTTTTCCATGAAAGACCTCAGTGAAGCTACTTACATATTGGGCATCAAGATCTATAGGGATAGATTGCGACGCTCGATAGGACTTTCACAAAGCATATACCCTGATAAAGTTTTGAAGAAGTTCAAAATGGATCAGTCAAAGAAAGGGTTCTTGCCTATGTTACAAGGTGTGAAGTTGAGTTACACTCAAAACCAAACCATGGCAAAATATATAGAGAGAATGAAAGTCATTCCCTGTGCCTCAGTCATAGGTTCTATAAAGTATGCCATGCTGTGTATCAGACCTATTGTGTACCTTGCCATGAGTTTGGCAAGGAGTACAATGGTGATCCAGGAGTAGATCACTGGACATCGGTCAAAATTATCCATATTTACCTAAGAGGACTAAGGAAATGTTTCTTTGTTGTGGAGGTGATAAAGAGTTTGTTGTAAAGGGCAACGTCGATGCAATCTTTAACACCGATTCATATGACTCCGAGTCTCGATCTGGATACATATTGAAAGTGGGAGAAATTAGCTAGAATAGCTACATGCACCACATTGTAGACATAGAAATTTGCAAAATACATATGGATCTGAATGTGACAGACCCATTGACTAAACCTCTCATAAGCAAAACATTATCACACCTTAATACTCTTTGGGTATTAATCACATGGCGATGTGAACTAGATTATTTGACTCTAGTAAACTCTTTGGGGTATTGGTCACATGGTGATGTGAACTATGGGTGTTTATCACATGGCGATGTGAACTAGATTATTGACTCTAGTGCAAGTGGGAGACTGAAGGAAATATGCCCTAGAGGCAATAATAAAGTTGTTATTTTATATTTCCTTATTCATGATAAATGTTTATTATTCATGCTAGAATTGTATTGATCGAAAACCTTGATACATGTGTGAATACATAGACAAAACACTGAGTCCCTAGTGAGCCTCTACTTGACTAGCTCGTTGATCAAAGATGGTTAAGGTTTCCTAACCATGGTGGCACGTGATTTCCGTGGCCACCTATGGGACCGGGTGGCCCATTGTTGGTTCGGCAGGGGACAGCGCGTTGCACAAAGAGCAGACCAGCGTACAACAGCGCGACAGGGAACACACAAGCGATTTACCCAGGTTCGGGCCGCCGCAAGGCGTAAGACCCTACTCCTGCTTTAGTGGATTGATGGAAGAATGGATGTGGTGGTGCGTAGTACACTTGTCCGGCAAGGTTTGCCTGTAGCAACTACGTGCATGTGGTGGCTTGGGGTTGTCATCTTTCCAACCTTCTAACCCCTCCTACGAGTGCCATGGGCCTCCTTTTATAGATTAAGGGGTCACCACAGTGGCAAAGTGGTTGTTATCCACTGATATCATAGAAAACAGTGCTATCATACTTAACTCTACGGGCTGACAGGGTGCATTAAATGCGTTGCTTCGTGTCACATCACTGGGCACCCGGCAAGGCCTACCGGGCTATCTCGCCAGCTCCGCACCTATTCTCTTGACACGTCGCAGGACGGGGGTCATCTATTGGCTTCTCTGTAGGAAATGGCTGCCATGTGGCGAATGGCTACCACTTAATCATCTTGCGGCTTGACACCGCACTGATTGACGATGTGAGTCACGCTTGAGTGGTTGGTGGGGTGGTTCGGCCCCCTCGAGCCCCGGCAGACTCTACCGGGGAGCCTCGATAGCTTGCTTCCGGTGGTGGCCTCGCCCCTTGCCGGGCTCGCCTGCCCGGCAAGGGAGGCCCTTCTCTTGTCGATATCTTGCTCCTTAGGCTCAATCTTGGTCCTTCTGAGCTACATGTTGGTTCTTCAAATATCTTGGTTCTTCAATCGCTGACTTAAGCTGGTGCTCCAATCATGATCTTGTGCCCGCGAACAGTTGGTCAGCAGACTCGGGGTTTGTTGCACCGACAGAAGCCCCCGGGCCAGCCCCGAATGCGCTGCTGAGCGTCGTCGGGGTAGGGCCTAATAAGTGCACATGCAAGGTTACTGAAGGGTTTGGCCCCTTAAGTTTTCCATTGCTGCTTCATCAGCCTTGATTCCGGGCCAATTTCCAGTTTTCACGCACGTTGTGCGTGGCGTCATGGAAGAACTTGGATCGTGGCCCGCAGATTCTCCTCGCACCAAGATCATGGGGCGGAAACCACTACCCCACTCGCCCCCCGTTCCGCATGCACCCCGCCACATGTCTTGCATGCATTGGGCGTGGTAGGTGGTGGACACAGAGGTCATGGGGAGGAGTGCCATGATTGAAAATCAAATGTTGATGGTTGGAGTAGAGGGTCGGCCTTGATTCCCAAAGCTGCTGAGGGTGCAGAAAGGGCCGTATTGGAGGAGTGGGGCGGCCATATTTACCACAAGAGGCCAGCCCTCTGCCTCGTCCCCTCTATAAAAAAGTGGCAAAGGCAGTACCCCTCTGCACATACCTCTCCTTCTTCTCCGCAATTCTTCTTAGCCATGGTGAGAGGGCAAGGGCGCAGTAGTGTCTTGATAGTGGCGACGAGGGCTTCCACTCAGTACCGTATCCCACCTCCTCCTAATTTTAAAGTGGCGGAACCCGCTATGAGAGGAGGGAGGAGGTGGCGCGACCGAGGCCGCCGTGGAGCCCGAGGAGGAGGACGACGAGGGAGCTCCTCGGTTGTGCCCCCGCCGGCAGCTCTTCCTCCGATGGAAGGCCACGTCAGGGATCAACCTCGAGAGTTTATCATCAGGCTGTATAAGCCCTTGTGTGGGCACCTTCGTCTTCCAACCTCCTTCGCGCGGGAGATGGAGCTCGAGCAACCGCATGCTCTGAGGCTACACATGAGGGGCTGCAGGGATGGAAGCATGCGGGTTGACATCGACTTCCCCGCCCCTCATGTAATGTATCTTCGTCGTGGCTGGAAGACCTTCGCTCGTGCCCACAGCTTCTCGGAGGGGCACATTCTCCATTTCAAATTAATGGACAGTGGCCTGCTCTCCGTCAAGATCTTGGGGTGCTCGGGAGGCCGCTTAGGGTGCTGCATGGAGAGCTCGACAGATGACGAAAGCTCCTCCTCGAGCAAAAGCAACGAGGAGGACAGTGACGGCGATGGCGATGGCAGCGGGCGGAGGAGCGACGACTCTAACTCCGGCTGATCATCGACTGCACCATGTTCATCAGGCGGTAGCACCACCATCTGCATCTACGCCTCTTCCCAAGCAGTGTGATTTGCCGAGGAGTTGGATGCATAGGTGTGGATGGTGCCGCCAGGCTCCTCCAGCAGTCTTCCAGCTAGACCCTGGCAGGCTTCCTCTCGGGCTGCAGCTCCGTTAGCCCTGCCGAGTCCTGCTGGCCCTACTGATGGTGGTTGACAGGGTCACCTTCCACCATGCTCTTCATCGATGCGTTCCCTCGCACTTCCATTCCCTTCGGGCTACCTCTCCTGGAGCCCAACGGGAACAGACTAGACTTCTGCACTGGCCCTCCTTTTGTCCTCCTCGCCTTCGACGATCGTGCCTAGGAGGAGAGGGACAAGAAAGGGCATTACGGAGCACTTATCTTTTTCTAATCTTAAACTTGTAGGTAGTTGCCAAATTTTAAATCAAATAATGTAATCCTTTCATCCATGTTTGTGTTCTGTAATGCTTATACTTGTATCTGCATGTCAATGAAAGAGATAAGCCTTGCCGGGAATCCATGCATGTATATGTCCATGCAGAGGTGGGCTGCCTCTTTACTGTATTAAACGAGTTTTCCCCGGCAAGATATCCTACCGGCACCCTTTTCGTCTGCCGGAGAACCATGTTTGCCGGGGAACAGATTGAGGCACAGCCCCCCGCCCACTCCCTTTTCATCAAGAGCCACTGCGACCATCCAGGCCAAAGTAGCGTTCGAGCCAAGGATGGGAGCACCCTAGTTTCAAGAGAGCGGCGAGGTTTCACTATGCACAAGTTATAGCTTACAGAACACTAATGGAAAAGAGGTAAACTTATCTGTTTGGCTTGCCGGGGATCACGGTGCCATGCAATCTTCTCGTCACTTGTCAGAGTCAAGTTCACGGAAGGAACCTGCAACTCCATGTAGATGAGAATGAATGTAGAATGCAATCCTATCTATATGCATATGCAAATGCTCATGAAATGCTTATGCAGTGATCTGGGTGTGCTTGTGCATGCATCCGATCTAGATCGGCGCCCCCACAACGCTTCTTTATTTTATCTTGCACGGGGTCATTGCCCCGGCTTTGTACAAGGGGTTACATGCAACTGAGGCAAGGCCTGTACAAAAGGGTGGCTGCCGAGCGGTGCCCGGCAGTCTCACGCCTTACGGGTAGTACTTACGAAGATGCTCAATATTCCATGAGTTTTCCAACTGTGTGCCATCTCTGGTCTCCAAACGGACTACGCCAGGTCTGGTGACTCGTACCACCTAAGGACCTTCCCACTTTGGTGATAACTTGTTTGTACCCTTGGCGGACTGAACGCGCTTAAGGACAAGGTCACCTTCCTCAAAACACCGAGCATGAATCCTGTGGCTATTATAGCGACGCAGGGCTTGCTGGTAGTGTGCAGCACGTGTAGCAGCCCGGAGATGGTTCTCCTCGAGAAGCACAGCATCGTCATGCCGGTGCTGATCTTGTGCTACTTCATCGTAGGCAAGCACTCGAGGGGACCCGTAAATGAGTTCCGTGGGGATAACTACTTCTGCCCCGTAGACCAGGGAGAAGGGAGTCTACCTAGTAGCTTGGTTAGGTGTCACTCTGAGGGACCAGAGAACTACTGGCATCTCCTCAATCCACCGCCTACCGTGCTTCTGCAGCGTATCGAAAGTTCTTGACTTGAGTCCACGAAGCACACTTCAGCATTCGCCCTCTCAGCTTGTCCATTGCTGCAGGGGTGTGCCACAGAAGCGAATGAGATTTTGAATCCGAGGGTGTGAACATATTGCATGAAGGCGTGGCTCGTGAACTGGGTGCCGTTGTTAGTAATGATCCTTGCCGGAACTCTGAAACGACACACAAATTCTTTCAAGAACTTGATAGTTGACTCAGCAGTCACCTTTCTCATGAGAGTCACTTTCAGCCACTTTGTAAACTTGTCGATGCAAACGAACAAGAATTCAAAGCCCCCGATTGCTCGGGGGAAGCGGCCGAGGATATCGAGCCCCCAGACCGAAAATGGCCATGATAGAGAGATTGTCTGAAGGGCTTGGGCAGGCAGGTGTGTTCTCTTGGAATGGAACTGACAGGCTTCACATTTCATGACGAGCTCAACTTCATCTTGGAGGGCTGTGGGCCAATAGAATCCTTGCCGGAATGCTTTCCCAACTAATGCCCTCGATCCAATGTGTGAGCCGGACATTCCTCTGTGAATCTCAGCCAGTAGTTCCTTTCCATCCTCCTGACAAACACACTTCAATTTCATACCGTTGGGCCTCCTTCTGTACAGAGTGTCATCGACAAACTGATACATACTGGCCCTCCGGGCTACTCTTCCAGCTTCATTCTAATTGCCAGGGAGTTCTCCGATTTGGAGGAAGTGGACAATGTGCCTCGCCCAAGTTGGATCCTGGGGCTCGGCAACGAGGACTAGCGGCACCTCCTCGGCTGCGGGAGCACCAGATTCGTTCGTGGGGCCCATAGGCCCGGCTGGAGGGGGTGGTCCGGTAGGCTGTGAGGAGTTGTTTCCGGCAGGGTCTCTGCCAGGAGCAGATGGCTCTGCCGAGAGAGGCTTACTGTAGTCCAACCTTCTCCTTTTCTGGGCCACTGTGGCTGGTGATGAGGGTTGAGAGAGATGGAGAACAATATTTCCCGGTTCCACAGGAAGCTTCTGCGCAGCACACTTTGATAGGTGATCAGCTATGTCGTTTTCTGCACAGGGTACGTGCTCTATTTGCAACCCGTCAAAGTGCTCCTCCAATCTCCTTACTTCCTCGACGTATGCTTCCATCAATGGGCTTTGGTAATCCTTGTTGACTTGTCTCACCATGAGCTGTGAATCTCCTCGAATGATCAGCTTCTTGATTCCCAATTCTGCTGCAATCCTGAGTCTGGCAAGGAGCCCTTCATACTCTGTTGTATTGTTGGTGGCTTCTTCCCAGGCAAAGTGCATCTGGACGACGTACTTCAAGTGCTCCCCGGAGGGGGAAACAAGAAGCATGACAGCCCCTGCACCTTGTAGGGAAAAAGCACCATCAAAATACATAATCCATTGTTGGAGCGATTCCTTGCCGGGGAGAGATGTCTTTGTCCTTTCCTCATCAGGGGTTGGCGTCAATTCTACAGTAAACTCTGCCAATGCCCTGCTCTAAATAGTTTAAGTGCTCTCAAACTTCAAACCAAAGCTGGATAACTCCAAAGCCCTTTCCACTGTTCTACCAGTTGCCTTAGGGTTTCAGAGTATCCTTTGCAACGGGAAACAAGTGACAACCGTGATCTCATGGGCTTGGAAGTAGTGGCGCAGTTTTCTTGAGGACATAATGAGACCAAAGATCAACTTTTGCACGCCAGGGTACCTCGACCTAGCCCCTTGCAACAAGGAGCTGACGGAGTACACTGGGCGTTGCACCACTTTCTTCCTTGTCACGTCCTTGGGGTTTCTCTCGTTGCCGTGCTCCCTGCTGTCCTGACTCTTTTCTGATTCTGCCATGATCTGACCACTTCCTGCCTCATCCACCTCTTGCTATGCTACCAAGGTCGCACTGACCACTTGGTTGGTTGCTACCAAGTAAATCAACAATGGTTCTTGGGGTTTGGGTGTAACCAAGGTGGGTATGGATGACGGGTAGGCTTTTAACTCTTCCAGAGCTGCATCTGCTTCCGGGGTTGACTTCATGGGTCCCACCTTCTTCAAAACCTTGAAGAACGGCAGGGCACGCTCGACAGACTTGGGGATGAATCTTCTTAGCGCGGCAATGCATCCTGTCAAGCGCCTCACATCCTTAACTGTCCTTGGCACTTTGATTTGCTCAATGGCCTTGATCTTGTCGGGGTTGGCTTCGATCCCCCGATGGGACACGAAGAACCCAAGTAGCTTGCCGGAGGGAACACCAAATACACACTTCTCCGGATTAAGTTTCGATTGATCTTGCGCAGATTAGCAAATGTCTCTTCCAAATCCTGGATAAGGGTGGCCTTATCCTTGGTTTTGACCACAATATCATCCATATAAGCTTCTATATTTCTGTGCAATTGTGGCTCAAAACCAATCTGGACTGCCCTTGCAAAAGTGGACCCAGGACTCTTTAATCCGAACAACATGCGGACAAAGAAGTACGTACCACATGGAGTGATGAATGATGTCTTCTCTTCATCTTCCTTAGACATGAAGATCTGATGATATCCTGAGTATGCATCTAGAAAGAAGAGCAAATCACATCCCGAAGTAGAATCCACGATCAGGTCGATGCGTGACATGGGAAATGGGTCCTTCGGGCAAGTTTTGTTAAGGTATGTGAAATCAATGCAAAGCCTCCACTTCCCATTAGCTTTCTGGACCACTACTGGATTTGCCAACCATGTAAGATGCAGTACTCCTCTGACCAAACCAACTACCTCTAACTTCTTGATCTCTTTGGCAATGAACTCGTGCCTCTCCAAGGCCTGCTTCCGTACTTCCTGCTTCACGGGTCGGGCATGTGGGCAGACAACAAGGTGGTGCTCATTTACCTCCCTAGGAACACCGAGGATATCCGATGGTTGCCAAGCAAACACATCGATATTCGCTCGTAGGAAGGCAACGAGAGCGCTTTCCTATTTTTCATTGAGGGTGGCGCTGATAGTGAAAGTACCATCAACGCCAGCCAGCCCGGCCGGGACCTTCTTCACTTGAGGTGCAGTAACCTTGGATATCTTGGTGTTGGAACACTCCGACACGTACTCAATGGGTGTCGTGCACTTGGAGGGGGCACTCTTCCCGGACTCCTTGCCGGAGGTCCTACAATCTCTCTTCTTTCCTTTGCTTTCCTTAGCGGGAACCGCTGCTGCCGCAGCCTCTGGTGCGACTGCATCCCGATACATCTTATCTACACAGATAATTGCATCCTTCTCATCTGACGGGATAGTGAGGACTCCCAATGGCCCAGGCATTTTCAGGGTGTTGTAAGCATAGTGGGATGCTGCCATGAACTTGCCAGGGCTGGTCGTCCAAGAATCCCATTGTACCGCAGGGGAGATCGACCACATTAAACACGATGTTCTCAGGCCGAAAGTTCATCTCTCCCCCAAACGTCACCGGCAACGTAATCTTCCCCTTAGGATGACTCCTGCAGGGGTTAACACCTTGAAACGTGCCGGTGGCCCCTAGCTCCTCTTCTTCTATCTGAAGCTTGCTGATAGCTGTTGGGGAAATCAGATTCAACCCGGCCCCGCCATCCACCAGCATCTTTCTGACCTTGAGGTTGTGAATTGTTGGGGAGACCAACAATGGCAAACACCCCACCACAGCGGTGTGGCCAGGGTGATCCTCTTTGTCAAAGATGATGGGCGTGCGGGACCACTTGAGTGGCTTCCGAGCCTCTAGCGCTGGTTCCACAATAGTGACCTCTCGTGCCAATCGCTTGAGTTGGTGATGAGAGGAGTGCAAAGATGCACCCCCATCAATGCATAGGGCGTCAGTGGCCTTCTGAAATTCCTGCTCACTGGTTTCCTCCTCATCCCCTCCATCACTGGCATCATCACAGGTTTCCTTCTCTTGGCCCCTGGCGGGTTTTCCTTGGTTCCATAAAGGTCTACCGGGGCTATTTGCTTCACCACCTCGGCCCTTACCACCAGGAGCATTCTGACCTTTTCCCTTGTCATGCTTATCATACTCTACCCTCTATCTCTTGACAAGCTGCTCAACCTGATAACACTCCTGAAGGTCGTGGCCTCTGGTCTGGTGGATCTTGCAGTACGGCCCATCACCTTTCCCATCTTTTTCCACGGCAGCGGCTTCCCGGGAGGCAGTGCACACGACAGCTTCCTTGCCGGGGGCCTCAGCTTTGGCCTTCTTGCCAGTACTAGGTGTGCCTGAATCTTCTACAATCATCACTGCCTGATCTCTTGGCTTCTTACTGCGCTTCTTGCCTTTCCTCTGACTGGTTGATTCATCCTCATCCTCTGAATCAACATTAATGCAATCATCCTCTCCGGGCAACTTCCTTCTTCCATCCGGGCTCATTTATCCACCAGTGTATATAGTTCTTTCACAGTCTTGGGCAACTACATGTTCATTTTGGAACGAATGCGGCGGTTGCGCACATTGGACTGGAAAGCTACTATAACAGCTGTCGGATGGATATCTGGAATATTTCTATGAACTTTACTGAATCTCTGCAAATACTTACGGAGGGTTTCTCCTTCCTTCTGCTGGAGAAGCCGCAGGTCGCTGGGCCTGCCAGGCTCTTGGTGGCCACCGGTGAAGGCACCGATGAACTCGTGGCACATGTTTGCCCATGAAGAAATGGAGTTCTCCGGCAAGTGCATCACCCAAGACCTCACATTGGACTTGAGGGCCAAAGGGAAGTAGTTGGCGAATACCTTCTCATCTCTTCCCCCGGCAGCCTGAACAGCGATGGTGTAGAAGCTCAGGAACTCTGCCAGGTTCAGCCTCCCGTCATACTTCTCAGGTATCTCTGGCTTGATCGTGCGAACGGATGGCCAACGGACTTGCCACAGATCTCATGTAAAGTCAGGGCAGCCAACCTCCAAGGGTAGGCACCCGCCAACACCGACCGCAGGCTCATCGATGTTGTGGCCGTCACACCCGTCGGTCTGGCAGGGATCATTGCGGCGCCGTTCGGCGATGACACGCGTGCCTCCCCGTTGCTTGTCTTCCAGGGTTCGGCTTTGGCCTGGACGTGCTCGAGGGTCAGAAGAGGCCATCGGGACATCGTCGGGGTCTTGACTCTGCTGCGCCCTCACCAGCTGCTATGGCGGGGACTGAACCGTGGGGACGGCCCCCTTTGTACGACTGGTGGCACGGGCGGTGGCTGTTGCTTGGGGAGGTTGCAGTGGACAAGGTCGTCGTGAGGCCGCAGCTTCGGCAAAACCGAGCAGGCTTTGGATGGTGGCACTCCACTCATCCATCTGCTCGGTTGCAGACAGGAACCTCAGTTATAGCTGAGCTCGCGCCATGGCCTCCATGGCAGTGATTGGCATAGATGTCGATGACGTCAACCGCACCGTCGCCTGGCTCCGGATGGTGCCAGCGGCGGCGGCGGCGACGCCGTGCCCACGCTGCTGGGGGGCGACCACCGGGGCAGCAGGGTCGCGCGGCGGTGGTGCTCAAAGATCGGCGGCTCCGTTGAGTGTAGCGGCCTGGTTGGCTCGTCCGGGAGGAGGCGCATGTGCCGCGGCCGCTCCCATGATGGGGGCGACCAGAGGGCGATGGCTCGCCCTGGATCGAGCACCATTGCTGCGGCTGTGCTCGTCGGCGAGAGGAGGGGGCACAGATGGAGTGACCCCCTCGCTCGCACCTCACAGAGGTTGACTGTCGAGACGCTGCTGATGATGTTCTCCTCCGGTAGCTCTGGCCCCTATGTCGGCCGCGGGGGAGGTGGTAATGGTGCCACCTGCTCCAACGACGTCCCCAGCAGCGTCCACAACCTCGCGCGCTCATGTGTCCCCCGCGACGTTAGAAGCCGCGGGCGCGGGAGCCTTCAAGGTTGATGGATGGGCCGAAGTGCCAGATTTCTTGGGTGCCATGGTCGATGGCATTGTCGTGGATGAAGATGGCGATGAAGATGACGCGCGGTGTACGCTTTCAGGTTCGCGCAAGCACTCCCCCCACCTGGCGCGCCAAAGATGTCGTGGGATTTCCGCGGCCACCTATGGGACCGGATGGCCCCTTGTTAGTTCGGTAGGGGGACGACACGTTGCACAAAGAGCAGACAAGTGTATGGCAGCGCGGTAGAGAACACACAAGCGATTTAACCCGGTTCGGGCTGCCACGAGGCATAAGACCCTACTCCTGCTTTAGTGGATTGATGGAAGTATGGATGTGGTAGTGCGTAGTAAACTTGCCCGACAAGGTTTGCCTGCAGCGACTACGTGCGTGTGGTGGCTTGGTGTTGTCATCTTTCCAACCTTCTAACCCCTCCTACGAGTGCCATAGGCCTCCTTTTATAGCTTAAGGGGTCACCACAGTGGCAAAGTGGTCATTATCCGCTGGTATGATAGCAAACATGGCTATCATACCTAATTCTCTCGGCTGACAGGGTGCATTAAATGTGCCGCGTAGTGTCACATCACTGGGCGCCCGGCAAGGCCTGCCGGGCTATCTAGCTAGCTCCGCACCTGTTCTCTTGACACATCACAGGATGAGTGTCGTCTATAGGCTTCTCTGTAGGAAATGGCTGCCATGTGGCAAATGGCTGCCACTTAATCATCTTGCAGCTTGACACCGCACTGATTGACGACGTGATTCATGCTTGAGTGGTTGGTGGGGTGGTTCTACCCCCTCGAGCCCCGGCAAGTTCTGCCGGGGAGCCTCGATAACTTGCTTCCAGTGGTGGCCTCGCCCCTTGCCAGGCTCGCCTGCCCGGCAAGGGAGGCCCTTCTGTTGCCGATATCTTGCTCCTTAGGCTCAATCTTGGCCCTTCTGAGCTGCATGTTGGTTCTTCAAATCTATTGGTTCTTCAATCTCTGACTTAAACTGGTGCTCCAATCTTGATCTTGTGGTTGTGCATAGTTGGTCAATAGACCTGGGGTTTGTTGCACCGACTCATGGACATGAGTTGTCATTTGATAATAGGATCACATCATTAGGAGAATGATGTGATGGATAAGACCCATCCGTTAGCTTAGCATATTGATCATTCAGTTTTATTGCTATTGCTTTCTTCATGTCAAATACATATTCCTTCGACTATGAGATTATGCAACTCCCGGATACTGGAGGAATACCTTTTGTGCTATCAAATGTCACAACGTAACTGGGTGATTATAAAGATGCTCTACAGGTATCTTTGAAGGTGTTTGTTGGGTTGTCATAGATCGAGATTAGGATTTGTCACTTCGAGCATCGGAGAGGTATCTCAAGGCCCTCTCGGTAATGCACATCATAAGAAGCCTTACAAGCAAAGTGACTAATGAGTTAGTTACAGGATGATGTATAATGGAACTAGTAAAGAGACTTGCCGATAACATGATTGAACTAGGTATGAAGGTACCGATGATCGAATCTCGGGAAAGTAACATACCGATGGACAAAGGGAATTGTGTATGTTGTCATAACGGTTCGACCTATAAAGATCTTCGTAGAATATGTAGGAGCCAATATGAGCATCCAAGTTCCGCTATTGGTTATTGACCGGAGAGGTGTCTCGTTCATGTCTACATAGTTCTCAAACCCGTAGGGTCCACACGCTTAACGCTCGATGACGATTTAGTATTATATGAGTTATGTGATTTGGTGACTGAATGTTGTTCGGAGTCCCGGATGAGATCACGGACATGGTGAGGAGTCTGCAAATGGTCAAGAGGTAAATATTGATATATAGGACGATCGTATTTAGATACCAGAAGTGTTCCGGAAGGTATCACGTACTTATCGGGTCACCTGAAGGTGTTTCGTGTACCCTCAACAATCCTATGGGCCATATGGGCCTTGTGAAGGAACACACCAGCCCACAAGGGGCTGGTGTGCCCTATAAGGCTATAGGAGGAGGAGAAGGAAAGGGGGGAAGGGAAAGGAAAGTGTGGATTAGGATTAACACTTCCTTCCCTCACCCCCTCTTTCCTTCCCTTTCATGCATACATGGAAAGGGGGCAGGGCAAGGCAGGGCCCCTAGGGGGCGGCGGCCAACCCTAGCTACGGCGCCCCTGGCTGCCTCTCCTTCCCCTCCCACCTATATATATGTGGGGAGGGGGCGCCTAGAACACAACAACATCAATTTTTAGCCGTGTGTGGCGTCACCTCCCTAGTTTACACCGCTGGTCACAGTTTTGCGGTGCTTAGGCGAAGGCCTACGATAATCACTTCACCATCATCGTCACCACGCCGTCATGTTGACGGAACTCATCTACTACCTCGACACCTTGCTAGATGAAGAAGGCGAGGGACGTCACCGATTTGAACGTGTGCTGAACTCGGAGGTGCCGTGCGTTCGGTGCTTGATCGGTCGGAGCTAGAAGAAGTTTGACTACATCAACCACGTTGTCAAACGCTTCCGCTTTTGATCTATGAGGGTACGTGGACACACTCTCCCCCTCTCATTGCTATGCATCTCCTAGATAGATCTTGCGTGAGTGTAGGATTTTTTTAAAATTTCATGCTACATTTCCTAACAACACACACACACACATCGACCCCCCAAGTGTATTTTTGTAAAACACCTTAGGGCTCAGGGGCTATTGCTTGTTACGCTCTTATGAGTACTATGCACAATTTTATAGTCTTCAGATGATTTTCTTTTTTCAGTCATGTCCGAAGAGGGTTACTGATGGGGCTAGTGTCAAACTAAAATATAAATAACAAATGAAAGAAAAAGGGGTAAGACAGGATGTGTTAAACATACCTTGAAGCCTCTGAAGAGGCCCTTGAAGACATCATGCATTCCGGCCTCTACGGACCAGAAGCCGCCTAGTGTCGTGCCGATGAGGGCACAATGCTCTTCCATGATGGAGGAGCTCGCTAAAGCCACCTCCATCTCCTCGGGCCATGCCTTGTGGACCTGCCCTGGGGCAGGAGGGGTACGCGGAGTCACCTTAATACGTCTCCAACGTATCTATAATTTTTGATTGTTCCATGCTGTTATATTATAAATCTAGGATGTTTTATATACATTTACTAGCAACTTTTTATCATTTTTTGGGACTAAGCTATTAAATTAGTGCCCAGCGCCAGTTGTTGTTTTAGTCTTGTTTTTTAATTTGCAGAATAAAAATACCAAACGATGTCCAAATGCCACGAAACTTTTTGGAGATTTTTCCTGGCAAGAAGACACCCTGCAAGCTTCTAGAGGCCATGAGAAGAGGTTCATGGGGCCCACTAGGCACCAGGGCACGCCAGGGGCCTCTGGCGCACCCTGGTGGGTAGTGGGGCCAACAGGCACCGCCTTGACCTACCTCCTCCTCTATAAATAATCTAAAATCCCCCAAACCCTAGGGGACTCGTCGAAATACTTTTTCTACCACCGCAAGTTCCAGAACCACGAGATCCAATCTAGCTAGAGGCATTTCCGGGACTCTACCGGAGGGGGCAACGATCACGGAGGTTCTTCATCATCCTTGCTGCCTCTCCCGTGATGCGTGAGTAGTTTACCACATACCTACGAGTCCATAGTTAGCAGCTAGATGGCTTCTTCTCTCCTTTTGATCTTCAATATAATGTTCTCCTTGATGTTCTTGGAGATCTATTTTATGTAATGACATTTTGCGGTGTGTTTGTTGGGATCCGATGAATTGTGAGTTTACGATCAGATCTAATCATTAATATATTTGAGTCTTCTCTAAACTCTATTATGCATTATTGTTATAGCCTTGTATTTCTTCTCCGGTTTATTGGTTTGATTTGGTCAACTAAACTGATTTATCTTACCATGGGAAGAGGTGCTTTGTGATGGTCTTGTAGTGCTCAATCTCAGTGACAGAAAGAGACATGGCATGCATGTATTGTTGCTATTAAGGATAACAAGAATGGATTTATTTCATACGTGAGTTTATCTTGTATACATCATGTCATCTTTCTTAATGCATTACTCTGTTTTCCCCGAACTTAATACACTAGATGCATGCTGGATAGCGATCGATGTGTGGAGTAATAGTAGTAGATGCAGAATCATTTCGGTCTATTAATCTTGGACGTGATGCCTATATACATAATCAGTGACTCGGATATCGTCATATTATTTGCTTTTCTATCAATTTCCCAACAGTAATTTGTTTACCCACCGAATGCTATTTTCTTGAGAGAAGCCTCTAGTGAAAGCTATGGCCGCTGGATGGACATCGTACGGTCACTGGAGCTAGAATTGTGCATATTGACTAAGTTGACAAAGCCCTCCGTCCCCTTCAACTTAGTAGGCCCACAAGTCAGCCTGCCACTATAGTGGGTCCCAGCTAGCAGGGGGAGTATTCATTTTTTTGTGCGTAATAAGGAGGCACTTCCTTGCGTGTGAAGATATAGCTGGTGGGTCCAAGCTGTCAGCGGTGGTAACGATTTTTTCGTGAAATACAGAGGCCCTTTAGGTGGGTCCCAAATGTCAGGTGGAGGAATCATTATTTTGCGTGTAATAAGGAGGCATTTCCTTGCGTGCGGCCGTGGACCCAGCTGCCAGCCTCTCCACGTACAATCCACTTCAGATGCATGTCGGTCGTTGACCATGTTGACCAGGCCGCGCCGAGAGCACCAGGGCGGTGGACGACGGCGAGGCCTAGGAAGGGAACGACACGGAGGCAGGGAAGACTCAGTAGTTGTTTCCTACGCGAAGGGGAGTACGACTGGACGAGGGTTTACTGGTTCGTCTGCCGTCGTCGGAGAATAACAGCAGGTGTGGGTGAGTAGAGGGATGGCTAGGCCAACGATGGGAGTACGGTGGTGCGGTGAGGCATGCACGGCAGTACAGCCGGCCCCGGGGAGGAAGGAGCAGGCAGTCCTGCCGGCGCTTGTTTGAGTGGCTAGAGCAGGAAGAGCAGAGATTGAAGAAGCGCGAGGGCCGTTGGATGGAAATCCAACAGTCACTGCTTGTGCGTCAACCTTTTTTTAGGAAAGCCTCAAATCTGTGGAAAACAGCATACAACCCATCTGCCATTATTTCTAATAATTTACAGCCCATTTGCTAATTCTTAAGGTTTTTTTGGAGCCCATATTCTCTTTGTTAGCATTACAGCCCATATTGTGGCCACGGTTAAAAAATTATACAAATTTTTGCATATTTCGGTGCGGTCCGAACTGTTTTTAATCCCGAAATTTCGAGACACATTCAAACTGATTTTAAAAATAAATGTATATCAATATAAAATCCAACAAATTGTCCACGCATAAAAATCAATGCAATTTAAAATCTCGAAATGAGAAAAAGAAATTTGAAACTAATTGTCGGTTTGATGTGTTTTAAAAATGACAACCCATTTCTCATTACTGATAGGCCATTTTCTTGGCCAGCCGAATGAAGTTGTCCTTGTCATGAAAGATTTGCAGCTCAACAGGCCTGACAAAGCGACTTACTTGGCAAATCACAAAATACTAGGTTGTGGCCATGGACCCAGCCACGGCCGTGGACCCAGCTGTCAGCCTCTCCACGTACAGTACTCTTTCGATGGAAGTCGACCCTTGACCACATTGACCACGCCGCGCCGAGAGCACCAAGGCGGTGGACGACGGTGAGGACTAGGAAGGGGACGACGTGGAGCCGGGGAAGACGCGGCAGTGGATGCCCACGTGGAGAGGAGTTCGAGGGTTCACTGGTTCGGCTGCGGTGTGAGGCTGCCGTCGCCGTAGAATAACAGGGGGTGTGGGTGAGTAGAGGGATGCCCTGGCCAGCGGTGGGAGTAGTAGGGGCGGTGAGGCCTCCGCGGCATCACAGCCGTCCACGGGAGGCAGGAGCACGCGGCACGACCAGCGCTGCTTTGGGCGACTGAAGCAAGAAGACCAGAGGTTGAAGAAGCACTATGGCCGTTGGATGGACATCGTACGGTCACTAGAGCTAGAATCGTTCATATTGACTAAGTTGACAAAGCCTTCCGTCCTCGTCAACTTAGTAGGCCCACAAGTCAGCCACCCACTATGGTGGGTCCCAACTAGCAGGGGGTATTAATTTTTTTGTGCGTAATAAGGAGGCACTTCCTTGTGTGCGAAGATATAGCTGGTGGGTCTGACCTGTCAGCGGGGGGAACATTTTTTTGCGAAATACAGAAGCCCTTCCCACGTACAGTCCACGTACAGTGCGTAATAAGGAGGAACTTTCCTTGTGTGCGACCATGGACCTTGTGGGTCCCAGCCATCAGGCTCTCCACGTACAGTCCTCTTCTGATGACTCTCATATGTTGACCACGCCACGTCGAGCGCACCGAGGCGGTGGACGATAGAAAGGCCACAGACTGGAATGACCCAGAGATGGGGAAGACGCGGCAGTGGAGTCGCAGACGAAGAGGAGTGGGAAACTTCACTGGTTCGGGTGCGGGGTGGGCCTACACTCAGCAGAGAATAATAAGAGGTGCGGAGTGGAGGGATGGCCTGGCCGTCGGCGGGGTAGCGTTTCGCTGAGGAGCGCAAAACAACGCCGCTGGATGCCGGAGGCTGGAGCAGGCAGTCCCGACAGCGCTGGGGGAAGAAGACGAGAGATTGTAGAAGAATGCCGGCCGTTGGATGTAAATCCAACGCCTTCTTAGGCTTCGACCTACTGGCCCACATGTCAGCCAGTCCATTTGGTGGGCTTGGTGAAACAATGATGTAGCAACTATGCAGCCCGTTTATATATATGGTAGAATTTAAATCCCATTTGCATTTTTCTCGAAATCCACGGACTTGCTGGGCTGGGTGAAAATATCATGTTGGGCTAGACGGAGAAATGTCATAAAAACATAAACACATGATTTCACGTCTATTACTGCATTGGTCAGTAAAATCTTTGCAAGCTTATGTACGCAATCACTAGGAGTTAACTTGCCAAGTTATATATAAACAATTATTATTATTATTTTGTAAGAACTTTCAACTTACAAAATAAAATATCATTTAGATTTGATGAGTTAATAGTACGTGGGGTATTATTATTTTTTAGGCTAGACGTGGGACAATTGAGTTGGTTCTAGGGAAAAGTACTGGGAGAAAACTCAGTTTACATCGAAAAAGAAAGTGGGAGAAAATTCAGATATAGGATTAATGAAAACGAAAAATAAAGGAAGTGGGAAGGTTTATAAAATGGTTGGACGAACGACAGGTTTAACGGAAACTTATGTTGTTTCGAATATATATATATATATATATATGTAATAAAATAAGATATAAATATAGGTTCAGCTTTGCATTCTTATAGAAAACAGGTTCAGTTTTGCATTCTTATAAAAAATAGAACTGAGCTGTGCGTCGTCTTGAAAAAAACAAACATAACTTGGGCTGCTGATGTAATAGACAAGCTAGGTTGGGAGGCCCAGAGGCCGCTTGATACCTGCTGGATCCAAAAAATGTTAAAACATGTCGTGGGCTGCCCATGTTAAACAACAAAACCTAGGCCATGGACCTGGTGGGCCCGGGACTGTCAGCCTCTCGATGAACAGTTGTCTCCCGATTCCTCTTGTTTTGCTGACCATGTTGGGAACGACAGACGGCGGTGCTGCGGCTAGAGCACCAAGGCGGAGGACGACGTCGAGACCTCAGACCGAACGAACCGGAGCGGGGGAAGACGCAGGCGGAGGGGACTACGAGGGTTGGCTTGTTCGGGTGCAGGGTGGGCGGGTGGAGCTGCCGCCGCCGGACAATGTGTGGTAGTAGAGGGATGGCCTGGCCAACGCCATAGGCTATGATGGCCAGCCGCTGTATAGGAAGAGGACGAAAGACTGAACAAAATAAGGAAATACAAATGGATAGGTGGCTGGTCCCATATGTCTGTGTACGAGACCTATTAGGTCCACTGAGGAGGGGAATATGTTGGGAGGAAGGAGATTCAAAGCACGGAAACCGAGTGAACTATTTTTTCTTTAATGGACGAGTGAACTAGTTACATACATAAGCAAATAGCCACTAAAAAAGCAAATAGGTTAATGGGTTATTAAAATAAATATTTTGGACAAAACAGATAATTACGACAGATAGGATAATGCATGAAACACTCAGATGATAAAGGTGCTTATAAACAGATAAAGTACAACATCTAGACCTTCCTGGCACCCTTGATCATGACGCTGCGGCTGTCCGTGTACTCGTCGGTTATGGGAAGCAGACACGCCCTCATGTCCAAGATCTGCCTATACATGTCGTAGCATGCGTATGCGTCCTTGGCCGCATAGGTTATGTAGGCTATATTTGGAGGTACCTCCCACGTGTTCAGATCCTTGGTATCGTTGTCTTCTTTCATGTTGGCGTATCAGGGGTCGATGATGGTCTCGGCGAGGTCAACCATAGAGTCCTTCTCCTGCCCATTGCTGATGATCTTGTATTGCTTCTGGATGTCGACAAGCTTGTTGCACCAGATGGCCGAATCGTCGCGTTCTTCCTTATCTCCACCGTAGCGAAGGTGTTGTCGATGGTGCCGATGAAACATGCGAATGCTCCAGAACCTCTGATGGCCCTACAGAAGTGGTTGATGAGAACCTCAGCCCGCACACATACCTGAGCGACGGTGATCCGCTGGTCCCTCTCAGGAGACGAATGGATGGGCACAAGGTCTAGTCCTGCAACCTTGTGCTTTCTCGTCCTGTAGGTACTGCCTGAACTCGGCGAGGCAGAGCTTCACCGAGTCTGGATTGTTGGTGTACATCACATTCAACTTGGTGCAGCCATAGGACTGAACGACGAACTCAAAGGGGAACTCCTTGCTGAAGACCATATCTAGCAGGCTCACCCCTCAGATCGCCATTGAAGTCTCTTCAAGTGAACGAGTGTGTAGGCGGCAGCAGTTCGTTTTTCAGCTCTTGGGCAACTGGATTCAATAGTAAACTGAGTGTGTACAGGCGACAACAGTAACTACCCCTCCCTCATCCGCTGCACGCCCGGCAGAAGATGCACCCTCGGCGCATTCAAACGCCTCCATTAAGAAACCTACTTCGGCCACACGTCGGTTCCCGAGCGGATCTGTATTAGTACTGTAATAACAGGAGTTAGTGGTCAATTTACTTAAATTTAATTAGCTTTAATAGAAATTTATACTTAAAACAAGCAATGCATTGGCTCATTCTATCAGTGCCACAGGATCAACATGCACAACAATTAGAATTATTATTCTCGGGATGCACACGATCATCACATTTGTCGCACTTTCACAAAGATAATACTACCAAGTTTGAACTGTTTGTTATGGTTGTTGTCCTCTACATCATCATGACGTGTTTCCCAGCTTGCAAGATTCAGAACAAACAAATAAGATCCAAATAATAAGTACAACAAA
This sequence comes from Triticum urartu, assembly GCF_003073215.2. Taxonomy (NCBI): domain Eukaryota; kingdom Viridiplantae; phylum Streptophyta; class Magnoliopsida; order Poales; family Poaceae; genus Triticum; species Triticum urartu. The sequence goes on along the minus strand of NC_053026.1, from coordinate 318,129,407 downwards.
GATGCCTACACATCTCATTGATTCCCAACTTGCAAGATTCAGAACCAACAAATAAGATCCAAATAATAAGTACAACAAAGATCCCTACACATCTCATTGATTCCCAGCTTGCAAGATTCAGAACCAACAAATAAGATTAAAATAATAAGTACAACAAAGATGCCTACACATCTCATTGATTCCCAGCTTGCAGGATTCAAAACCAACCCATTAGAGCCTTTTGATAAAGTGAATATCGGGACTAAATCCATCTTGGCTAGCCATGTCATACAATCGAAGAACTTGGCGAATGCTCTTGACCGTCACAACATCTGTAGTTGAGTATTCCTGTTTGCACAGCACAAACAAGAAGAGCATGATTTCACTTTAATAGTGGCCTCCTTGAACTCAACCTGCAGCTCCACTCGGATGAGGCCTGCATGGAGTTCCATGATTCAATTCATGCACCTTTTTCTGCAGTTCACCTGAAATGAAGCAAAGATTGCATCATTCAGCTAGCAAGAAGTACTTGCTCTCGTGAGCTGGCAGGTTCTTCTTTAGTAGTTGCACTAAAATTGAGGAACATTGAGGTTGGCTGTCCAGCTCATGTAAGGTGCAACTATAATTTTCTTATCCTTTTGTACAGTTCCACTAAAATAAAGTGCCATTGTGGTCACAGTGACGGCTCATCTTGCAAAGGCTAATAAAATGTTGCACGAGATTACCAGCAAAACTTGACGGAGATTTTGGAAACTCCAATCACCATTTTGTGTAGTTCCACCAAAATTGAGAGATGTTGCCCACGTGACATTTTAGTTGAACTTCACAAGACACTCATTCCAACAAAAAGTGTTTTGTGCAGTTCACCAAAAGGTCACAATAGCAACAAGGTGAAATGGATATCCCTATCTGCACAAAAAGATAGAAAGTAAACAGTTGCTGGTTAATAAGAATATATGAAACATATATGGAATGAAAAGAAGCATCTTAATTATGTTCATGGAAATCACACAAGGACAGTAGAAATTTTAAAATGTCAGCAATGCTTCATGTTACCAGAAGCATTACGATCAACGATGAGATTCCTCAAATATGGGATTACTTTAATGGTGGCATTGCTTGTTTACCAGATACAGTAAATCAACAATAGCTAAATAGTTGGTTTAAGGGCATGGGACCGTGGGGACACTAGGACACTCAGCAGCGTAAAGGAGCAACTTACTTATCATACTGGGGAAAATAGCAGGAGTGGCATTTGTAACACAATTTAATTGCATCTTATCACTGGAGGCATTAGATTAACAATAACACTGGTTAGACATGTCCCTAAAGTAACAGTGTGATAGCTTCATTTTACATGCGCCCTTACATTAACAATAGCAAAAGGTTGGTATAAGGACATGCAACAGTGGACGCATCATCTCAATGTACCTACAAGGAGGCATAAAGTGGTGATGCCGAGTTTGTTCATGCTATGTGAGGGCAGCAAATCTAATCCTAGAGACCTTTTACTATGTGAGGGTAGCAAACCTAATGCTGGAGACCTTATACTATGTGAGGGCAGCAAATCTAATCCTGGAGACCTTTTACTATGTGAGGGCAGCAAATCTAATCCTGGAGACCTTTTACTATGTGAGGGCATCAAATATAATCCTGAGACCTTTTACTATGTGAGGCAGCAATTGTAATCCTGGAGACCTTTTACTATGTGAGGGCCACAAATCTAATGCTGGACATACTCTGTTGACTTGTCCATGAGCCGCCAATTTCTATCCTTTTTTCAACCAATAATAGATCTGTTCCTTATCCAGTTTGTACTGCGTTTTGCCATTATTTCCCTTTTCAATCAAGAGACCGGTTGGGTATCCGGTCTCTACTACTTTCAGCATATTATTTCCTCTTTGAATCAAGTCCTAGATTCATGCTACAACTTTCCCCCTTTCTTCATTGTTTGAAAAAAGCCCTAGATTTGAATGCATGAAGTAGCTTTACCTCTAATAATACTAAAAATTTAGGTGGCTTTGGAAGAGCTGATGGAGTAGAAAAAGATGCACATGCAGACACATGGGGAGCTAGGGCAGTAGAGCTAGGCCGCTTTCGAAGAACTTATACCTGAGGGTCGTCGGGATGTCGGTGACGGCAGGTCAGATCTGTGGACAATGCGACAGGGAGGAAGAAGGGTCGGAGGACCTCCCGAGCCAGCGCTGTGTCGGAGAGAATGGCACGGGCAGAGGATCGGGGCCCTCCGGCAGCTGTGGGTTTCCTCCCTCGCCGGCGATGACCGCGTGAACGATGCACCTAGTCCTCTACACACACCACCCGAAGGGATCCGACCGGATCGGTGACCAGTGGTGAGGAGAGAGAAAATGTCGCTACCGCTGTCTTGTTTATATCTAGAGAGGATGAGAGCATGAAGAGAGCAACCCTAGTAAAGCAAGCACTCAGGCCCCTGCGTACATATATAGTGGAGAGATTATCTTTTTCTCTCCAAAACAAGAGTTTCAATTTGTGTACGTGGCATTAAAGAAAAGAAACTCTCTATTTAAGGTCACTACCTATACGACTCCTACTCACTACTAGTAGTAGTATTGTTCACTTGTGTTCCCCGGCCCTCCATTCTTTGAACAACCTCACGGGTGAATAAACATACAATACTACTCCCTCTGTTGCTAAATATAATTATTTGTAGAGATTCTACTATGGACCACATACGGATGTATATAGATGCATTTTAGAGTCTAGATTCACTCATTTTGCTCCGTCTGTAGTCTATAGTGAAATCTCTACAAAGACTTATATTTAGGAATGAAGGGAGTAGTATTTATATAGAACAAACAAGATCGAACTATTTTTGCGTAGTTAAAAGTTGAGGGTGGGGATTTTCCCGGGCAGTACGCACGCCAGTTTTCACGTAGGCGGTTTGACAGAGAGGCGAGGAGGGTGAGGGGGTAGCGGATTCAACTTACTTACTGCTGGAAAGGTCGGGCTGTGCGATTTGACGGCACGTTACTATTTGGATCCATGTGTTAGAGTTAGTTTGGGTTAGTTTGAACTCAACTAACCCAAAAGTATCCAAAGAACAGGGTTAGTTTGGGTTACTATTTGGATCCATGTGTTTGAGTTAGTTTGGGTTAGTTTGAACTCAACTAACCCAAAAAAATATAACCCACTAATAATCCCCAAGTGCAAGGAATCATCGTAGCAATTTCCAAAGGTGGAAGTGATAAGTATGGAGTGTCGAACCCACAAGGAGCTAAAAGTAAGATCAATATTCTCTCAAGCCCTATTTGCCACTGATACGACTCTACGTACACCGAATGTTTTCTTCCAACTAGCAACGAGAAATAAAACTATGTTGTGAGTATGAAGAGGATAACTTTGCATGATATCGGAGAGCTAAAATATAAAAGTAGGTGCTGTTATGTCGCACACGTCAGTGAAAGGAGTGGGACATGAACAACATGGTAGAGCGTCTCCACTTTTGGGTCGGAGACCACACGTAGTAGTACTACTGTACTAGTGGTATGAACGATACAAAGTGCGACCCGGAGAGAAAGACACGTCTAGTTGGAAGGTCTCGGGGCATACATGTAAACAAATATAAAACCTAATATGTGCATCCAATTAATATAGTAGTAGTAGAGTACTTAGTCACGTACTCCATAACATCACCGGTCATTGCACGTACAACATTTAGTGGTAGTAAGAGACAAATGCCTATATGCCACACATGTTCATACTATTTGTGCCTCTCTACTTCACTTACTGCGCTACATTACACAGGTTCGCACGTCCACTGCTGGGTACATGTCCGTCTCATAGTTCTAGTCCCACGCGTTCTTCATATAGATGGAATGATCCTTGCATGACACATGCACCTTGTTGCTAGATGTGTCGCGTGTTGGCAACAGGATGAACAAAGCTCACTAAAAAAATAGAGTGGAAGAACATAGATTCCCGACGATCGAGAAGGAGCAAGGAACCTCGGGGTGGAGCGTGTGCACTCATAATATTTTATATTATTCAGCGATATAAAATCAACCAATCATCTCCACAGTGGACTGGAAGAGTACGAAACACGGCAGCCCAGTGTAGATACATCATAATAGTACATGGCTAACCCACTCTATCACCATATTTCTTGGCTTCCGTGCGACACCTATCTCTAGTAATCGCGCAGCCCATATCGCTTCTCCCTCCTTGTCTCTCTCAAAGTGCGGCGGGCTGGCGTTTTTGCCATCTATTGAGGTCGGTTAACTCATCACATGTTAGCGACATGCCAAGAGCATTCTAAAAAAATCCTTTCATGTTTCGTTTTCAAAAAGAAAAAAATCCTTTCACATACGAATTTGACTCTATGCTTTGAGCAACTTGCATGTCCTATACTGCTCCTGTTTGGGTACTCTAACTTAGCCAGAGGTTAGACTAACTCATGACTAACCCTGAACTAACTGTAGCCAAAGAGGTGTTTGGGTGACAGGGTTAGATTGACAATAAATGCACTTGATGGAGAGAGAGAAGTGATTAATCAGTGGTCCCAGTGAGAACTATCTCCAGTTAGCACCTCTTGGGTGGGATAGTTTTTTTGTGGGTTCGGTGCAACATGCTCCAATTTAAAACCTCATGCTTGGATACTTTAGGGCTATTTGAGCCCCAACTAGCTCAAACTAACTCTAACCCATGGACCCAAACAGGGCCTATGGCCAGCCTCGACGCGGAGCAGTCGGTGCACCAGGAAGCGGCGCTCTCTCGGCCGTCGCGCCAGTGAGAGGTCGCCTCCGCTCTAGACGGGCATTAATGCGGCACTGACGCTCCAGGGCAACGCTGACTATTTCACGCGGGAAACGCGCGCTGGCAAGGGATTATAGGTTTTGAACCGTTTCATGTGGAGTACTGGTAGTTTGCAAAACTACTCAATTATTGCACTCAGTTTCCTAAGAAACTGTGGTAAAAATGTTACTCCACAGCCCGGCTCCCTTCTCCTTCCTCTTCCACCGCCTGCGCACGTCCGCGGGAAGCGACCGGTCAACCCTTATATAGGAGTGCTAGCACAAAAGGATGCATGCATGACCACTAAAATTTCCAGATTAAAGAGCCGCTCCGGCGGGAGTATGACATATGTTGTTACCTTCGGTCGGGCCATGGCTACCGGGCCACGGCGACCAGAGAAGAGGCGGCGGGAGGGGAATGAATGCAACTACTGTTTGGGTTCGCCGTTCGGCTTAAATAAATGTGCAGCATCACGTGTACCCGCAGGTGCACAAATTGTAACATACGTGTCTGCTTAAGTGGGCGTCACGTAACTGGTGTGTGTGTGTGTGATTTTGAGAGACAGAGTGCGTGTGTGTGACTCTACTCTTCGGACATGTACTCAACCTTTTGCATCGGGATATAAGTATAATGGTATTTACTTTAGCTAGTGATTTACATGGCCATGTTAACGTGGTTGTGTAAAAAAATTGTCACTTCCTGCTCATGATTTGCGTTATATAATTACAAGAAAGATGCTCGTGCATTGCACAGAACATCAATATGCATTTTTTTACAAAACACATGTTGCGATTTACCCATGCAGGAGTAATCCCATGTGTAAAAACTAATGATATTTCAAGAATTTTATCAGAAAACTGGTATCTCGAGAATGTCATCGAAAAAATGAAAGATGAGAGATAAGGTGAGGATGAGTGAAGCATGGTGGTGATTGGTGGTCAGAATGGGCGGAGGCATGGGGATGGATGGCGCCGACAGACGGCATTGGCCACCATGCTAGATTGTTCCAGAGACAGCAATGAGGTGTGGGAGATAAGGATGTGGAGAGAGGTGCGGCTATCTATTGTAAAATTATCATACTTTGCTTTCTATCCGTCAGATATAGATCAGACGGCCTATATTACAAGATGGCAGGCACACCATCATCACCAACTCGGTTTTTTATAATGGTACAGATGATAAGTTTGCTAACTACTCAAGTAAGTGGAATTTGTCCATGTTATACAAGTAAATTAAGGTGATTGTTTATCATACGGGTGTCAGGACCGGATTTTTGGGATATTAATTTCCCAGAAAATGGCCCTTGGGCTCACCAGCCCCAGGAATACTGTTAGCTGATGAGACACCAACTTGATACAGAAACTTCAAACAAAATACAAAATGTGTAGTACAAGACCATTCTGGCCTATGAGTACAACAAATTGTTTCTAGTGGTTGAAGGCGGAAGCGGTTTGTGGTTCACCAGCGTCTATGGGGCTCCATTTCCCACAGGAACAACTGACCAGGATAACTCCTATCTTCGCGAGGCTGCTATCACCATTGCGTAGGTTCTGGGGCTGTCATCGCGACGCTCCTCTCCATGCAAGAAATCTGGCCAAGACAATAGCCAGGGACAAGCCAGTGAGTACTTTGAATGTACTCACAAACAATATGAACACATGTATAATATAACAATTGATAATCATGCTCTGAAATATTTTATGATCACAACGTCAGTCACAAAATAAGAATCCATGATGCACGCAAGCAGGTTATTCATATACAACATGAATATGCAATAAGGGAGTAGAAATAGAATGCACCGATCGGGTGTCTGAAGCGACGCCTCGAAAGGATAATAATATAAAGCATTCCTCAGTCGGGCGTCTGAGCGACACCACATAAAGTGCTTATAAAGTAAATGAATAACAAGCATGCCAAAGTCGGGCATCTCCGCCACACCACATAAAGGGCTTATATGAGAGTAGTCACAGTGAATATCCAGGAGGTAGAACCGTCCCAGGGATACCCAATAATTTAAATAATGTAAAAGGTTAGTCCATAATAATAGTAATCATAATCATCATAAGTCACAAGTCATGATCCATGTTCTGGTTTAGCAGTTTTTCCTCCTAAGACCGACACTTGACCCATCCCAGACTGTTGTCCTTAACCATGGACATGGCTATTCGAATAGATATAATCTCTGCAGAGGGTGTACTCTTTCCCACGAGTAACTGATTCCTTTAGTCCATCGAGACTAATTCCGTCTACAGTCTTTTACTTGAAAACACACCTGACCGCACACACCAGCCTAACTTACCGGTGTCTGGAATCACCCACGACACCCGTTAAGTGAAACTCTAAGTGGGGAGGCTACAACCTCGACTAGCATGGGATCACAAATTTATAACGCGCGCAAACTAGGGGAGCTACCCCCTCGGCTCCAACCGGAAACACCCATGCCCCTGGACCAGGTGGCATTCCTACCGGATGCAGCCGGTATCTTCCACCATGGCCTCTCTGTACGGAGTGTGCTAGGAAGGGGCTGACAAACACTGAACAATACCCTACCTATGGCAGGGACAAGTGCTAGTACGAAACAAGTATGGGGGTTACTGGAACAAGACTCGATCTATGGTCGACTCAGGAGGTTAAATCATCTCCTGCATGATAAGCATAAGAAATATATTTTACACCAATCAGACAGAATCACCACTCATCATACCTCACCATGCCTTACCGGACATAACCGCCTCGACGAAGAACTAGAGACAAGCTCGTGTCTACCCAAGATAGAGACTTTCTCGGATTCCTTCCGGTAGGCATGAATGGCATACGAGGGTGACTACTATCACAAACATATCAAATTCCAACAGCACGGAATCATCAATATGCACTCATAAGTATGATCATGTCATCACATAAAATAACGAATACTCCGAGTCAAGGTGGTGTTGTAACCGTATCAAACAACACACAACAATATTATGCTAGGGTTAAAATTGCTTGCCTTCAAGAGTATGCAAGTGGGGTGCATTTTTTGAAAGTTGCCTTCCTCTCCAAAATCCTATTTAAGAAAAATTCAAATTAACACATAGTTTCAAAACATTACAAAAAAGTTGTTTGAGATTTTTTCAAATAAATATGAAAATAAACTAGACAAAAATTTGAGAAACAACAGAAAAAGAACCAAATCAATTAGACTTGTATTTTAAAAGTTAGAGCCAGTCAAAGTTTAGTCAAAATCTATTTTAATAAAAATCAGAAAAAGAGAACGGTTTGGCAGCACTTACGTTTTCCTCTAGTGAAGGCGTATTTGGTGGAATGCGCTTCCACTTAAACACGCTTCGGCGGGGTTGGGTCACTGACAGTGGGTCCATCGGGCCCACTGGTTAGGTTTGACCAGTCGCCCCGCACCTCCTTCCTCCTCTGGCTGAGCAGAGGCGGGGCTCCGGCGATCACCGTCGACGAACGGCAGCTCCCCACGAGGTTCCGAGGGCAGGGATGGATCCGCCAGTCCAGGGTGGTCCTCCCAGTGGTCGAAGGGCTGGCGGGGACAGAGGGAGTCGCCGGATGCGAGCTCCGTGGCGGACGGTGGTTTCGGGAGGATTGGGGTCTCGAGCTACGGTGGCTCCCGATCGGGTTTGATAGGTGGGGTGGCTCCGCAGGATCGAGGGGAAGAGGATGGAATCACGGGAGGGGTTAGGGGCCTCGGTCTTGGCCGGATTTTACCGGAACATGGCGGCGGCCGAACCTGCCGGAGATGGGAGAGACGATGGCCGCTGGCCAAACTGGGGAAGGAGGGGGCTTCCTACCACTTGAATAAGGCTGCTGACGAGCTCAGGCGTGATTGGGAGGGCTATTTATAGCCCGGAGAGGTCGGTTCTCGCGGCCGTGGATAAGAACGTCGGCGAACCGCCGTTCTATAGCCAGGGGGGAGCGTGGCGATGGCTGGCGGCGACTCGGGTGCACGCACGTGCAAAACGCGCGCTCTGGCTGCGCCCAGAGCACGCACGCGAGTTGCTCGGCAAACTGCCAATGCCTGCCAGGGGGCTCTAATCCACATGAGGTTTAGCAGGGTGGGGCTATAGACTAAGCTAGAGCCATGAGACATGTTGTTTGGGCAAAGCAAGGAGGTTCAAAATGCAAACTAGGTGTCATGCCAATTTTGTTCATGAACTCAAGGTGTTCAACAGAATGCTATGGTCATCTAGGCATCTCTTGGGGTGGCCAAAAACTCCAGATCAAAGTCTCTTTAGATGATATAGAGGGTGGCAAGTTTAGTTTGACAAAAACAAAAACTCCCTAGTGCAAGTTTTTGAGAGAACCAAATCTGGACAGAAAGTAAAGGGCATTATTGCATGGACCAAAAATACTCCAATGGGTCCAATCTCCTGGACTTAAGGGTTTGGTAGAGTGGACTATAAGCAGAAAAGATCTCATGGGCACTTGAGCAAAACAAAATGGGGTTGCAGTAGAAAATACCAAACTGGGCCAGAGAGCAAAAGAGGATGATTTTCTCAAATTTTTCAAAGAACACCAATGGGTTTTTGCATAAAGTTGAATGATATACTCCTACTAACATCTCCCAACTTTGGTGGAATTTTTATAGAAATATTTAAATAGGTTGCAGTGCAAACCACAAACTGATCTAGATTTGAAAACTTGAGGTAGGGCTCAAAATTTTCAAATGACTAAAAGAGGTTTTTGCATAAAAGTGATGTGGGAACATCACATGACATCCCCAATTTTGGTGGGGATTTTAAAGAAGTATTTTAAAGGGTTGTAGTGCAAATGGAACCCTAAAACTTATGGAAAACCATTTTTAAAGTAATAAAGCTCAGGAAAAATAATTGTAGAAATAATTCCACTGATAAAAGAAATGGTCTTGGAAAGATATACAAGTCCAACAATATTTTGGAAGGTTTTCACTTGGGTGAAAACTCCACAATTCAGGAGAAAAGGGTGGTTCTGAAATAAAAGAAAATCCAGAAAATAAAAATTTAATTTACCATGACCAAACTTTGATTAATAAATCATGGTTAAACTTTTGGGGAGTTACAACACTACCCCACTTAAGAAAAATCTCGTCCTCGAGATTTTCTAGAGGCTGTTTTGAGAAAGAATTACTCCTACTATCTCAGAATAATATCACAAAATAACCATCCTACCCATGCAATAAAATGTGGCTACAGTGAATGGGCAAATAAGTGGTGTAAACTACAGTGTGGAATACTGGCGCTGTGTGTGGTTGGGGAAAACGAGAATTTTCTACTTTTGGTTACAGTGAATTTAGAATAAATTTCTAAATTTCTAAAATACGCTGGTCGTACCCGAGAGCACAGTGCTCTCTTTGGCTGACAGATGGACCCGGGGCCCACTGTCAGTCTCTTCTACCTCTGGCTCTCTCTTCTTCCTCTCTCTCGCGCGCTTTCCCACGCTTTCTCCACCGGCAACGTCTAGCGCGTAGGGCATCTAGGCCATACTGCGGTAGTGCGCCGCGTGCTAGCTGCCGGTGCAGCGTGCACTCACCTCGTGGGCCAGTGCGCTGTCGGCACTGCTCGCGAATTCGTCTCCGAACACCGGCGATCGAGCGACGAGCGGCGCTGGTGGACTTCGCCCACCATACACCGATCTCGAGCTATAAAATGACATAGGTGCTCCTTTCTTCTTCCTCACACCTGGCCTCGCTTCTCCTTCTCCTTCCTTCTCCTCCATTTCTGTTTGCAGGAGCTCGAGACGAGGCTCTAATGGCGGAGGTGATGCCGGACTGGTACATGATCTTGGTGTGCATAGGGTTGGCGGCATTGCTAGGGTTCTCCGTGCTCTTGTGCGCAATGATCGTCGTGATGCTGCTGCTCGAGTGTTAGCTCTCCGCGGTGGCGGTGATCATGAGGATTAGGTGCTGGTGTCAGGTGCTAACTGTTGTCAGTGTGCTGTAGGCAACTTGCACCCGAATAATTACCCACAAATCTCTCCTTCAGAGACTGTGGTGTGCAAGGGGGTGATCAGTTAGGTGCATGTGGATTTGCAATTAGTGTACGCGGTCGAGTGGTTGGGGTTGTGAGTCTGCTGTCGGGGTGCTGTGTGAATAAAAATCTATGTCGTGAAGAGACATGTGCTGTAATAACTCAGGGGAAAAATCCCACTTCAGAAATTACCGAGAGTGAAATTAGTTAATAAAAATTAACAACAGTAAAAACTACTCTCGTTAATTGAAACAAAATATTTAATTCATCGCACAAATTTAGGATACCACGCATAAGTTGCAACACATAAATAAATGTTGGGACAATAAACATAGCAGTAACATCTATAATGAAAGCGGCAGAAAGACAGGGTCCTGAGAAAACGTCTCTGGTACTGGGGCACACTCTTCTTCTATCGGGGGAAGCGCATTGACTAGTCGATTAATGCGTCTCTCCTGGTCGGGCCTTAGTGGTCTGCCAATAGCGATCTGAGGGTTTAAATCAGCGAGGCTCTGGAGATAGCCCATTACCCGCTGGGTCAAACGCTCTTGAGCGATGACATACTGGGCAAGGTTGGCCAGCACTGGGTCTCTCTCAGTTCGTCCATTGGGAAAAGATGCTACTTCTCCGGGTGCTGCATGACTCGGGAAGTAATAATACCCTCGTTCGCTGGCATAAGGTACCGCGAATCGAAGGCGAGCAAGCGCTTCGTATGCAGCAGCTTCTATGGCCATTTGCGGAGTCAGCATAGATTTTCCCATGAAGGAGACTTCCGTTGGGTCTTGGTTTGGGTTTGCGGGAGGGATGTGCACCACTGCCCAATATTTCGAGGTAGATGGGGTGATCCTCGATTTGAGCAACTCGTACTGGGGTGGATGGGTAGAACTCATGGTACTGCAGGTAAAATCCCACAATATTTTAACAAAACTACCTGGGGTTGCATTTGGAGTTCTCAGATGGATACTAGGGCTCGGCATGGCAAAGGAATGGTTGTGAGAGCTGTGCACGAGGGAAGGGATGCTTGGTAAGGTCACGAGGTGGCCTTTTATATAGCATCTGGGCTGGGTCATTTATCACGGCAAGGTGCAACTAGTTTGTCGGTTCTGCTCTATGGGGTCGGGGTCAATGCCACAGATACACATATCTCACAAAAGTGATGTATCACTGTGGGTGTCGTCGGGGTGGTTTTTGGTAGCTACGCCCGGAATTAAAAATGCAATCGTACGCCAACATACTTATGCATGGCTATTATTTAAAATAGGGGTGCATAAGCAGATAGTATTTAATTATGGCGATACAAGATCACACAATTACAGGACGTGGACATACCAAGACTCGGTACTACTCGAGTGACTTAGTCTACCTCTTTTATATCTAAGCGGGCGTGCCTTGTGGACGTCGGGGCTTCTCCACGGTTTCACCGTCGGGGTTAGCTGGATGGGGCTGCAGGGTCGGGGTAGTGATGATGACCATCGCAGGGGTTGTTGGCCACGGTCCCATTGGAGCATGTTCCCAAAAGGCGACGAAGCACTTCTGGGGACACCAAAGCATTTTGGTCGATGGCTGGGGCAGACCTCAAGGAATCAATCGGTTGTCCGAATAGCACGACTGGGTTGTCGGCGTCGGGCTCATCTTCTCCTCTTGCCGGGGCTCGGCGGACCAGTTCTCCACGAGCTGCGATCAGATCAAGGGTGATTTGATCGAACAGTCCCTCTAGTGCACTTACATAGCGCACCAGATGCAACAATGCAGGATCCATCTCGTGATCGCCGTTGGCAACCTGGGGTGTCCTACCATACCCGTCACGGCTGGGGTAGTAGTAGAACGAGCGACAGTTAACTCTGGGTGACAAGTGCCGGAGTTGAACTATAGCCTCTCGAGCCGCTAGTTGGATGGCTTATGGCTCAAAGGAAGTTGTCCTTCCGGTGAACCTGTAGGGGCGTTCTGGCGATAGACCCCTACCATAGACGTGCACAGTGGCCCATAATTGACGGCTCTCACCGCTCATGGGCCCTTAGTACACAACATATTCTGGGGGCTCTTCTAATGCAAAGGCACGGCGGGTGAGGTTTGCTAGCACGGTCACAAAACCTCCAAGGTTGGTTGCTGTGGTCTCAATGTGAACAATGGGTCCAGGCATTATAGCTCGGTTTGGGGTAGAGGCTGTGTTGTGCTGGGTCGAGGCTAGCGCGCCCTTTTTATAGAAAAAGGGGACGGAGTCTTCCTTCGCACGCTTGCAAAAGAGACAATTTAGGTGTCGGTCACTAGCGCGTGATTGACAGGCTAGGCTGATAGGTTAGGCAACGACTGCCAAAAGGTGTCGGGGTTATTGTGTGGCTATCTTACATGAGAAGCTTGGCCGGGTTATGTTAAGGTCTGGTGGGTTGGTCAACCTAGGTTTATTGACCTGGCCAAGATAGGATTAGCCAATGGTCAGCCTGGCTTTGATACCAAGGTTGTCAGGACCGGATTTTCAGGATATTAATTTCACAGAAAATGGCCTTTGGACTCATCAGCCCCAGGAATACTGTTAGCTGATTAGACACCAACTTGATACAGAAACTCCAAGCAAAATACAAAATGTGTAGTACAAAACCATTCTGGCCTATGAGTACAACAAATGGTTTCTAGTAGTTGAAGGCGGAAGCGGTTTGTGGTTCACCAGCGTTTATGGGGCTCTATTTCCCACAGGAACAGCTGACCAGGATAACTCCTATCTTCGCGAGGCTGCTATTACCATTGCGTAGGTTCCGGGGCTGTCATCGCGATGCTCCTCTCCATGCAAGAAATCTGGCCAAGACAACAGCCAGGGACAAGCCAGTGAGTACTTTGAATGTACTCGCAAACATTATGAACACAGGTATAATATAACAATTGATAATCATGCTCTGAAATATTTTATGATCACAATGACAGTCACCAAATAAGAATCCATGATGCACGCAAGCAGGTTATTCATATACAACATGAATATGCAGTAAGGGAGTAGAAATAGAATTCACCGATCGGGTGTCTGAAATGACGCCTCGAAAGGATAATAATATAAAGCATGCCTCAGTTGGGCGGCTGAGGGGCACCACATAAAGTGCTTCTAAAGTAAATGAATAACAAGCATGCCACAGTCGGGCATCTCCGCGACACCACATAAAGGGCTTATATGAGAGTAGTCATAGTGAATATCCAGGAGGTAGAACCGTCCCAGGGATACACAATAATTTAAATAATGTAAATGGTTAGTCCATAATAATAGTAATCATAATCATCATAAGTCACAAGTCATGATCCATGTTCTGGTTTAGCAGTTTTTCCTCCGAAGACCGACACTAAGACCGACACTTGACCCATCCCAGACTGTAGTCCTTAACCATGGACACGGCTATTCGAATAGATATAATCTCTGCAGAGGGTGTACTCTTTACCCATAGAGACTAATTCCGTCGGTGGAATGCGTATTTGGTGGACACGGCTATTCGAATAGATATAATCTCTGCAGAGGGTGTACTCTTTACGTTTTCCTCTAGTGAAGGCGTATTTGGTGGAATGCGCTTCCACTTAAAACATGCTTCGGCGGGGCTGGGTCACTGGCAGTGGGTCCATCGGGCCCACTAGTCAGGTTTGACAAGTCGCCCGCGCCTCCTTCCTCCTCTGGCCGAGCAGAGGCGGGGCTCCGGCGATCGGCGTCGACGAACGGCGGCTCCCCACGAGGTTTCGAGGGCAGGGATGGATCCGCCGGTCCATGGTGGTCCTCCAGTGGTTGAAGGGCTGGCGGGGACGAAGGGAGTCGCCGGCGGCGAGCTCCGCGGCGGACGGTGTTTTCGGGAGGATTGGGGTCTCGAGCTACGGTGGCCCCCGATCAGGTTTGAGAGGTGTGGTGGCTCCGCAGGATCGAGGGGAAGAGGATGGAAGGACGGGAGGGGTTAGGGGCCTCGGTCTTGGCCGGATTTTACCGGAACGTGGCTGCGGCCGAACCTGCCGGAGATGGGAGAGATGATGGCCTCTGGCCAAACTGGGGAAGGAGGGGGCTTCCTACCACTTGAATAAGGCTGCTGACGAGCTCAGGCGTGATCGGGAGGGCTATTTATAACCCGGAGAGGTTGGTTCCCACGGCTGTGGATAAGAACACCGGCGAACCGCCGTTCTGTAGCCAGGGGGCGCGTGGCGATGGCTGGCGGGGTTTTGCAGGGCGAATGGCTGAGCCCGGGCTGTTCAGGGGCGAGCTGGCGCGTGGCTGTGGCTCGGGCGGCGCCGTCCATGGCAGGAGCCTGCTGTGGATGTCGGCATGCCACCAAGGGAGCTCTGACGGCGGCGCTGTAGGGCGCCAGGGTGGCTTGGAGGGTTCTGGCAAGCGGGCGAGGGAAGGGCGTGACTCTGGGGGTGAGCAAAGGCCAGGTGCCAGACACGGCGACTCGGGCGCACGCACGTGCAAAACGCGCGCTCTGGCCATGCCCAGAGCACGCACGTGAGGTGCTCGGCAAAATGCCAATTCCTGCGAGGGGGCTCTAATCTTCATGAGGTTTAGCAGGGTGGGGCTATAGACTAAGGTAGAGCCATGAGACATGTTGTTTAGGCAAAGCAAGGAGGTTCAAAATGCAAACTAGGTTTCATGCCAATTTTGTTCATGAACTCAAGGTGTTCGACAGAATGCTATGGTCATCTAGGCATCTCTTGGGGTGGCCAAAAACTCCCGATCAGAGTCTCTTTAGATGATAAAGAGGGTGGCAAGGTTAGTTTGACAAAAACAAAAACTCCCTAGTGCAAGTTTTTGAGAAAACCAAATCTGGACAAAAAGTAAAGGGCATTATTGCACGGGCCAAAAATACTCCAGTGGGTCCAATCTCCTGGACTTAAGGGTTTGGTAGAGTGGACTATAAGCAGGAAAGATCTCATGGGCACTAGAGCAAAACAAAATAGGGTTGCAGTAGAAAATACCAAACTGGGCCAGAGAGCAAAAGAGGATGATTTGCTAAAATTTTTCAAAGAACACCAATGGGTTTTTGCATAAAGTTGAATTATATACTCCTACTGACATCTCCCAACTTTGGTGGAATTTTTAAATAAATATTTAAATAGGTTGCAGTGCAAACCACAAACTGATCCAGATTTGAAAACTTGAGGTAGGGCTCAAAATTTCCAAATGACTAAAAGAGGTTTTTGCATAAAAGTGATGTGGGAACATCGCATGACATACCTAAATTTTGGTGGGGATTTTAAAGAAGTATTTGAAAGGGTTGCAGTGCAAATGGAACCCTAAAACTTATGAAAAACCATTTTTAAAGGAATAAAGCTCAGGAAAAATAATTGTAGAAATAATTCCACTAATAAAAGAAATGGTCTTGGAAATATATACAAGTCCAACAATATTTTGGAAGGTTTTCACTTGGGTGAAAACTCCACAATTCAGGAGAAAAGGGTGGTTCTGAAATAAAAGAAAATCCAGTAAATAAAATTTTAATTTACCATGACCAAATTTTGATTAATAAATCATGGTTAAACTTTTGGGGTGTTACAACGGGTAAGGGTGGATGAAGGGTGGTAGGAACAAATGCTCCGCCTAGAGCATGTGTGTGAGATGGAGTCCGTCTATGTGTGTGTGTGTGTGAGAGAGAGAGAGATGGATTCTTAGTGTGTGTGTGCGTGTGTGTGATGGAGTCTTACTGTGTGTGTGTGTGTGTTTGTGTGTGTGGGTGGGTGGGTGCGTGCATGCATGCGTGTGTGTGTGTGTGTGTGTTTGTGTGTGTGTGGCTGTGTGTGTGTGTGTCGCGGGGTCCTCGGTGGCGGATGTAATTTAAGTTTGCATGGCTTCATCATAGAGAGGTGATGTGTATGGCAGAGGCCACCAACGATCGGGTGCGAGAGACAAAATACCCGTAGAGAGGGAAGAGAAGGTGTGTGCGCGTGAGAGTAGTCGACATCGAGAGAACGTGTTTGCTCAAGAGACACCGAGGAAGACTACTATATATCGATGGTGCATATAGGCGGGAATTAAACAAAGGGATGGTCTTATTGGTTTCGGGGATATAGGGGAAGAGTGAGAGGGGGTGTAGCTACAAGGAGATTGTTAAGTGTGAGTGTGTGTTTTACCCATCCAGGCGGAAGTAATGTGCACACAAGAAGAGAACGATTCGATGTGGCGTTAGGGTTGAGGGTAATTAACTACGTATGGAGACATAGAGACCTTCAACGTGCATGTGTGAGAGGTATACATGTATACATGGGATGTGTGTGTGTGCGCATGATCGAGATAAAAGAAAGAAGACATAAGTCATGAGCTAAGATCAACGACATGAGAGAGACGGATCGGTATGACAATATGCATGCATGCGAGAATGCAGGGAAGAAGGCCCGACAATTGAGCATGTGTTTTTGTCTTTAAGAGATAGTGGCGTGGGCTGGAGCATGCATCTATGGCGAGCAGAGGGAGTAAGGCACAACGATTGTGCAAAAGAGATCAACCTATAAATGAAAGAAAGTTGATGGAGAAACAGATAAATAGAAAGATAAAGATGCTAGCTAGTGTGCATTAGACATAGGAGTCGAGTGGATCAGAAGGCTGAGTTATGGGTGTGGGTGTGAGAGAGATGAAGAAAGGGTGCATGTGACTCACATACAAACAAATATCAGAGAGAAATGAGATCCTGAGAGAAGGAGTTTTGTGTGTGCGAGAGAGTAACATATTTAAAAACGAGAGTGACAGCTAGAGAAACATATGAGGGAACGCAAGATATCTCTAGGGAGAGAGAGTGTGTGTGAGCGACATACAAGAGAACAGTGGAGAAATATGAGACCCTGGGAGATAGAGTTTGTGTTTGTGTGTGAGAAAGAGATATTTAAGAGGAAGAGTTGTAGGTTCTCATACCTAAGGAGTGAAAGACATATCTGTATGAGGGGTGTGCGAGTGGCACACATGGGAATAGTAGAGAGAAATGAGACCCCGGAAGACAAAGTTTTGTGTTTGTGTGAGAGAAACAGATTCCACAAGGAGAATCATAGTTAGAGACACATAGCAGTGAGCGAGATATACTTAGAGAGAGATAGAGTGATGAAGGTTGAGGGAGAGAGTACCGTCAGTGTGTTACGAAGATAAAAGATCATTGTCGACATATAGGTAGCACGAGAGATACCCGAGAGACGATGAACACGTATAGGTCTAGAGAGATAGTCCTATATAAGCATGAGTGATAGTTATATGAGAGGAATATCTGGATTAAATGGGATTCAAATATTTAAACTGGAGATCATGACATCTATAATATCATAACGCAAATTGCTGTATCAAACAAGCATATTCATTTGAATTTGGGGACACGTGTAATGTTATATAGTTTATCAATATTGGTGATCCATAGATTCTTTAATTAGAAACAATGCATGGTTTATATGCAATTAATGTCTAAACGGGATTACACTATATGCTGCGTGTGTGAAACAGATTATACATATTTGAGAAGTAAAAAACCCACATGAAACACACATTAATTGGAGACAGTTAGCGAGGAATGCATACATTGGATTTCAACATAAAGTGGTTTCAAATATTTGAAAATCCGAATTGATGGATACAATCTTATGAATCTAAGATCATGCTATTTGTAAACCATATTTATGTATAAAGGGTGTTGTGCTTTTGAAAGTATATATAAAAAATGATGTATATAGAATCTTATTCCAATCGAAAGTGGATCCCGCCTGAAAAAATTAGAATACAAACGAGATTCGAATTGAGTTGGCACGGTAAACGTGCACTCTGCAAAATTTGAACGAAGCGGGGAAAGTCGCAGTAACCGCCCGAAACCAAAATCTGTGAGATGGAAATTACTACTACCTATCCCTGCCATGCAAAGCCTATCTGCTCGATTTCTATAGGTTTCAATAGGGGTAGGTTTGTAATTTCACTCAAACATGACATAACCACCTCTCACCCGGATTCATACATGGTGGTCCAAATCATAGTGTGTCCTCGACCGAAATCGACTCCCTCCCCTATTCATACATGGTGGGCACCAAAAACAAACTCTCATCAGCAAATATTTGGTGTAGATTACCGTCCTATCCCAACCAACTAATATTGCTGTTGTTGGGGGTTAGGTGCGACATATGCCAAAGGATGGCTTATCAAGGTGGGGGCGAGTAGAACGTCGCCGGTGCCTGGAAACGGGATGAGGCGAAGACATGCACGCCGGCAAATCTTACCCAGCTTCAGGGCTCTCCGGGGAGATAATACCCCAACTCCTGCTCTGCGGGGTCTCTGCATGATCACTATGGCGAAGTGCTTACACTATTGCTCCTTGAGCTATTTCCTGGAGGTAGGAGAGGGCAAGGCTAGCTCTCTCCCTCCTATATGATCTGGTCTAGAACTAATGGATTCCAACCCTTTGCATGGGTGCCCTGGGGGGTTTATATAGGCCTACCCCCAGGGGTACAATGGTAATCTGGCTGGACACGGGCCCAGCTGTCAGCGCCTCTGGCCTCTGTCTTCCCCGCCGATTGCTGCGGCCCGCCGACTGGCCTGGTACGGAGCCGACAGGCCGGGTCCACCGCGGGCGGGTCTTGCCGGCTGCTGATTACTGTAGCCGTGCTTCTGATGACGTGTGCTTGATCATGGGGTCGTGGCAACAGCTCCGCCGCCTGGCGGGCGATCACTATTGCCACTCTCCATCACATCTTGATTAATGGCGCGTGGGCCCCGGGGGAGGGCTCGACCGACTCCCCGAGGCTGGCTCCCGACGGGTCCGGCTGGTGGTCCTCTTGCCGTCTCCGAGGGTCTCACTGACTGGTGGGACCCGCTGCATCTGGGCCGTACAGACAAGCCGTCGTGGGTGCAGGATTCGGTCCTGCGGTGCTGATGTCAGGGCCGGCATGGCAACAGTGCCACGCCGCGCGGAGATCCTCCGAGGTACGGCGTGCTGTGGCCATGCCTGCCCTTGGTAAGGGGCGGGAGTGGGTTTCACTTTAGCCACTCCCCTGCCCCGTCCCACTTGATGAGGTCAAGGGGTTTGTAGGAGTCGCAGGCCGACTCCCCAAAGCCGGCTTCTCTGGAAGTCGCCAGTCAGGAGTCGGCTTTCCTTGAAGCCGTCCCTGGGACTCGGCCGTGAGTGGTCAGCCGGCCATCTTGCCGTCGACTTCTCGAAGGTGGCTCTTCATCCTGGGTCTTGAGGGGTGCAGCCTGCCCCGATGTCTTGAAAGGTTTTGGGGCTCGGGTTGGCCTACCCGTGGCCCATTACTCCGTAAGTAGTCCCCGAAGCTGGTGAGGCGCCACAGACGATCGACCGAGAAGCCTCAGCAATTTCTCTTTCCGGGTGCTCAACACATGGTTCTTGGTTGACTTCTGCCGGGCCGGCTAGAAGGAGTCGGACTCGCCCAACTTCGACTCGCACAATATTTCGAACGTCGCGGCGGGATCCAAGTAGCATGCTGGCTAAGCCTCCGGGCCGCCGCCCGTTCTAGGCCTGTCATGTGATAACATGTGGCTGGGCCATACTGCCAGCCTACGCGTGGGACGGGACATGCCCGTAGGCGGGGCCTGCCACTACCGCGCCTCGGCGCCCAAGCGTATCCGCTGCGGCCCCGGCGGACGGTTGGGATTCCCGTGGAGTTACTGCGCGCAGTAACTTTGTCGTGGAACGTGGGGGTTGTGGGGCCGTGGGCGCAGTAAATCCCACGGCCGCCCCCTCGGCTTCGCAGCCCGCGAGGCTATAAGTAGGCGAGAGAGGGGGGCGCGGCGGAGCACGCGCGCCCCTCCTTCCCACTACTCTTCGCTCTCCTCCTTCTCACGGCCCCTCGCTCTCCTCCTTCTTCTTCTTCTTCGCACCGCCGCGCGCCCAAGTTTCGACGAACGCCGCGGCGATCAGCTCGCAATGAGCTCTTCCTCTGCCGCTGCGCCTCCCCCGATGCGCTCCGGCACCTGGGACAGCTCCGAAGTTCACGATGACCACATCGAGTTCCTCCGCAAGACTCGTCGGCTCCCCGACGAGGATCACGTGCGGGTGCGTCTTGCTCCGAGGGGGGAGATTTCCCCCACGCCACAGGAGGGCGAGCGGGTCATCTTCCGCTCGCACTGCCTGCGCGGGTTGGGGCTGCCGGCGAGCAGCTTCTTCCGCTCCTTCCTGGAGTTCTACGGCCTCCAGTCGCACCACCTCACGCCCAACACGGTGGTGCTGCTGTCCGCCTTCGTGGCCTTGTACGAAGGCTTCCTCGGAGTCCTCCCCACCCTCGAGCTCTGGGGAGAGTTCTTCTTCTCCAAGCTCGGCACCCAGGCTACAGGTGTGCCGACTCAATGCGGCTCTTTCATCGCCGTGCGAAGGTCGGGGGCCGACAACCCCTTCCCCTCCATCTTGCTGATAAAGTCAGTGAAGATGTGGCAGAGGTCTTACTTCTACGTCAGGAGCGTCTCTGCGAGGGGCGACTGGGTCAACCTGCCGGCTTTGGAAGCCGGCCCGCCGGCTGGGAGACTGCCCAACTTGTCGTACCGGGCCAAGTCGCTGACGCCTGCCGGAGCCGGCGCCATCGCGCAACTCCGAGTGCTGACGCAGTCGAAGGTCTTGACTAGTCCAGACCTGCTGGCCGCCTTCGTGGCGCGCCGAGTTCTCCCGCTCCATGGCCGCCCCCATATGATATGCCAAATGAGTGGGCACCGCGACCCGAGTCGGATGTGCACCAAGGACATGCCTCACGAGGAGGTGGCCTTCATGGTGAACTACCTCTCGGACAGCAAGCTCCTGGAGGATTGGCGGTTCGGCAAGGAGCCGTACTCCCACGCCAACCCCCCGCCCGTGGTGAGTTTCCTTTTCTTTCTTTCTTTGGATTGTCTTCTTTCTCGCCGAGTTTGTTTTGACCAGTCGACTTTGGTCAGAATCCCCTCCTCCATCCACCAGCTGGCACCTCGGGGCCGGCCCGCGAGTTCCTTGCCGACCGGGTGGAGAGCGACGTCGACGACCCCGATCTGGGGGCGGCGGCTCTGGAGGACGACGCCGAGGGAGGAGGAGGAGCAGCAGGCGACTTCAGGCTTTCGGCCACTTTCGCCGACTGGCCTGACGACGATGCCGAGGGAGAAGTTGCCCCCCGCCATCGGCCAGGAGCTAGCCAGCTTGGCGCGGCTCTTCTGCCGCACCGGGTGCTCCAGGCGGCGGGAAGAAGCGCAGGGCTGCGCCGACCTTGTTCGGCAGTCGACTGAAGAAGCCCAAGGGTTCGGCTGCGACAACCCGGCGGGACGAGGCGGCTGCGAAGGCCATCCGCTTCCGTATGGAAGTGAAGAAGCCGCCGTTGGTCTCCGCGTGAGTATTCTGTTTCAATGCTTTATTCTTTCTTTGTGGCTTTGTCTGTGTCTTTTGCTTGCTTCCCTTGCTTCAGGGCTCCCCTCACTCTTGAGAGGGTCACCGCCGCCTCCGTCATGGGGTCAGCTGAGACGTCCGCCACCACTCGGCGGATTGACCCCGCTGCTGACCTCTGGGAGGTGACAGAGCAGAATGCGCAGGAGAAGCGCAACGAAGAAGAGGCCGCTCGCCTGGAGAAGGTGGAGGCTGATAGGGCGGAGGCCTCCGCCAAGAAAAAACTGGCGGACGCCGAAGCCGCCGCCGCGACGAAGTGGCAGGCTGAGGAGGCCACACGCCGCCAATCGACGGTGTTCGTCACCCCGCTGAACTCTACGCCACCGCCTCCGGAGTTCACGGGGCAGACTGGGGAAGCCGGCGGTGAGAACCCTGTCATGGAGAGGGAAGGCAGCGACCCTTCTACGCCGGACGTGATCGTTCCACTGGCGCCTCCGCCGCCGTCCGGGAGCGCGCAAGGCAAGCAGCCAACGGACCCTCTGGTGCCGCCGACCGAAGACGAGGCCGTGGCGAGGCTACTCCTCCAAGTCAGCTCACCAACGCGTCGCCGTCTGGAGAAGGCGACTTCGGCACCCCACCCCCTGGAGGCCGGCACTGCCAGCTCGACGATCCCAAACGCCGAAGCAACGAGCGCCGCGCCCACTGGGTGGGTGTGGAGGCGGCACAGGGCCACTGAACCAGGCGCTTCTGGACGTCCAGGCGAAGCTTCGTGCTGAGGGCGACGCTCTCCAGAATTGCACCAAGGCGTACCTAGCATCGCGGGCAGCCGTCCGGGTATGTTTTTTTCCTTTGGTCTTTGTTTTTTCTTGTTCCTCTCTGTGAGGGCGCGCCAGCGCGCCCACTGGGTGTAGTCCCCGAGTTTTGCGCTGGCTGCTGAGCAGGCGGCCCGGAACTCCAATTGATGAACTTTGGGTATTAACTTTTTGTCTGAAACGCTTGTCGCAGGACTACCACAACCTCCGCGTTACTGCCTTCAACCATAACGTTGAAGAGCTGGGCAAGCGGACCGCCGACTTGTCGGAGAGCCAGAGTAAGTCCTTTTTCTTCTTTGCGGGGGCGCGCTGGCGCACCCGCGGGCTGTAGTCCCCGAGATTCGGGCCGACTGCTGAGCAGTCGGGCCGGATCTCCCCGGCGACCTTCTTTATTGATGACTTAACGCCTTCGTTCTTCCTTCTTTTCAGGAGCCAATGCTGCTCTTCAACAGCAGCTGAGGGAAGCCAACTCGGCATTGCACGCCAAAGGAGAGAAGTGCAGCAAGCTCGCCATAGAGCGCGATCTGCTGGCCACTCAATTGGTAGAGCACAGGGAGCTGCTTGCGAAGACGCAGAGGGAGGCGAAAGAGACAGAAACTGCCCTCCTGGCCGAGTTCGCGAACGAGCGCTCCTCTTGGTCTGACAAGGAGGCGATGCTGGCCTCCGGCTTCCATGAGATTGAAGACATCGTTGATGGTGAGTTTCTTTACTTTCTTTCTTTGAGCTGCCGATTATAAGTCGTGCCGACTCCTGGTTTTTGACTTGCTTCTTCATTTCTTCCGTCTTGGCAGACTTCTTTCCTGGGCACTCGCAGGCCGCCATCCAAGCCATCGAGGCTGATCATGAAGGTCGGAGGGCGGAGGGCGCAGAGATTGCCGCCGACGCCCCCGAACCCTTGACAAGCACATCCTGAGCATCGAGGCTCGCCTTCGGCCAACTCACCGGATGCTGCGCCGGCTTCAGCATGTCGGTGCCCAGGCGATTGCCGCCCTGTGGCCGGACATGCAGGCTCCGCGCACCCCCAGTCTGATGGCCGACTGGCTAGAGGTCTCGGCTGGTCGTCTTGAGGCCTGGAAGGGTTCCTCGGCCCGAGCTGGAGCGTGCCGGGCCTTGGAGTTCATCAAGGCGTGGTATCCGGGGCTGGATCTAGACCGGCTGGCCACACTTCGGTCGGAGGCCCAGCCGGAGCTGGCAGCTATGGAAGACGCCCTCGTCAAGCGTGCCGCGGCGATCGCCGAGTACATCGACACCAGCATCTTCGTCCCCGAGCGATCTGAAGACGGCGAGGAGGTACCGCCGGAGTGGTTTGGGATGAACCCAGACTACGGAGAGGACTCGGCGGAGGTGATCGGCTCCAGCGTCGAGGAGCAAGGCGAGGCGGAGGACGGAGGCGAGATGGAGGCACCAGAAGATGGAGCAGACGACCAGCCTCAGCCCGACCGCGCCTCCTGCAATGAGCCGCGTGCGACCGAGCCAAGTTCCGCCGGAGGCGGTCAAGCCGAGACTACCTAGCCGGCCGCCCCGACGCCTGACGCTGCCGCCTCCTCCGACCCTCCGAATCCGTCTGCTGCTTCCTAAGCTGCGGCCTTATCTTTATTTTATCTGCTTTAGTAGTCTTTGAAGAACTTGTTAATTCGCACAATTCCACCCGCGGGGTGTATTTTGAACTTCTGCTCGAAGATTCGGCCAAGGGCCTACGTTATGTAAATATATTTATCCGAATTATATCTTTTCTTGCTATTTCTCTTTTGGATTTTTTCCTTTGCCGCTTTCTCTTAGTTGCCTGCCTTGCCAATCGGACAGCCGCTCTGCGGACTGTTGCTGGGTCAAATGCTTGGCTACTTTGGGAAGGCGAGTACTTAGCCGTTTTTAAGAGTTTTTGAGCAATTTGAATAGAAGGCGGCAATCTGACTATTTGAGAGTCGGTTTGCGAAAAAAGGCTGGAAGCCGTCTTGAGCTATGTTTCAAGCTTTGAGTCCTTAGCCATTTTTCATGTGAACGCCCATTCTACCTTACCTCTGCCCACCGTACAGTCGCTCTGCGAGCTGCGGCTTCTGACAGGAGACGGTTTAGGTGTTACACACTACTTGTCCGGCTGCAGGAAGCATTTCATAGTGCAAGGCGGCAAGTCCCCGGGCCGACTTGTCGAGCCCGGTGCCAAGCGGCATAACAAAGAGTAAAATACTTGTAGGCATGATTTTTATCATACAGACAAAAGAGGGCAGTCCCCGAGCTCGTCTCGAGGGGCCCGAAGTCTTGATACTTTAATACAGAAGGTAGCGTGGTACATACTGCATCAACTGTAAACTCTTCGGAGGAGATTTGCATTCCATGGCCGCTCTGTCTCCTTGCCTGAGTCGTCCCTCTTGCGTGCTCGGGGCTTCTGATCGTCAATCAGGTAGTAGGAGTCGTTGCCCAGTACTTTGCTGATGATGAAAGGGCCTTCCCAAGGCGCCGACAGCTTGTGTTGGCCGGCTGTTCACTGGATCAGCTGGAGCACTAGGTCGCCTTCTTGGAAAGATCTTGGCTTGACCTTCCTGTTGTGGTATCGGCGCAGGCTCTGCTGGTAGATGCTGGATCGGCTGAGTGCCAACAGCCAGCCCTCTTCCAGCAGATCGACGCTGTCTTGTCGTGCTTCTTCTGCTTCCTCCTCGGTGTACATGGTGACTCGTGGGGAGTCGAACTCTATGTCCGTTGGGATGACGGCTTCGACACTGTAGACGAGGAAGAAAGGTGTGAAGTTGGTTGACTTGTTTCGAGTCGTGCGCAGACTCTAGAGGACGGCTGGTAGCTCGTCGAGCCAGCAGCCAGCCGAGCGCTCCAGAGGCTCGATCAGCCGGGGTTTGATGCCAGACAGGATGAGGCCGTTTGCCCGCTCTACCTAGCCGTTTGACTGTGGGTGGGCGACGGACGCTAGGTCCAGTCGGATGCCCTGTGTTGTGCAGGAACGGGCCAAGGCGCCTTTGGCAAAATTTGTGGCGTTGTCGGTGATGATGCTGTGTGGTATGCCGTACCGAATTGTGATATCGGAGATGAAAGTTACGGCAGTCGGACTGTTCAGTTTCTTGATTGGGTTTTCTTCTACCCACTTGGTGAATTTGTCCACTGTGATGAGTAAGTGAGTTAAGCCACCTCGTGCTGTCTTGAATGGTCCTACCATGTCTAGACCCCAAACTGCGAAAGGCCAGGCAATGCAGCTTGGAGCAGAAGCCGGCTGGTGCGGCTTGGAGCTGAACTTCTGGCACCCTTTGCATTTTTGGACTAATTCCTTGGCCTCTTCTAAGGCAGTCGGCCAGAAGAAACCGTGTCGAAAGGCTTTTGCGACGAGTGCTCTTGAAGCCGCATGGTGGCCGCACTCGCCTTGATGGATGTCTTTGAGAATTGCTTGGCCTTGCTCTGGCTCTACGCAGCGCTGGTGGACACCAGTGACGCTGCGCCTGACCAGCTCTCTCTTGACTATGGTGTAGGCTGCCGCCCGGCGTTGTACTTGCCGAGCTGAGGTCTCATCAGTCGGCAGCTCTTTGCTCACCAGGAATTTGTGGATGGGTTGGGCCCATGAGGGTGCTGCTATTTCTTCGACTGCCAGAACTGCGACTTGGACGAGGGCGGTTGGGCTGGGAGGCGGCAGGTTGGAGCCAACAACCACTTGCTGGGTTAATGAAGTCCCCCAGGCCGACTGGAGCGGCCCTTGGGTCGAGTTCTGGAGTCTTCGAGTCTGCCGCCGCAGTCCCCGGGCCAGATTCGACTGTGGCGGCTTTGGAGCCATCTGCCAGGGCTCTGGTGTCGGATCCGACGTCTTCGGGAGGAGCCGGCACAAAGATGGAGTCTGATTCTGGTGAAGGCTTGACGGACGGCTTGAGGAGGAGTTGAAGGGCGACGCCGGATGGTATTGCTTGGCGGGTAGATCTGATTCGTACCAAGGCGTCTGCTTGGTCGTTGTCGTTTCTTGGCACATGGAGGAACTCGCACCCTTCGAAATACCCGCTGAGTTGCTGCACGAGGAAACAGAAACTCACCATGTTTGCATCTTTCGCGTCCCAGTCGCCAGATGACTGTTGGACCACTAAGTCCGAGTCAAGTTTCGGCGGATGCCAAGTTCTTTGGCAAGCCGAAGCCCGTGAATGAGTGCCTCATACTCGGCGACGTTGTTGGAGGCGGCAAAATGGATTTGCAGTGCGTATTTGAGCTTGTCGCCTTTAGGAGAGGTGAGGAAGACGCCGGCTCCCAAGCCGGTGCGCATCTTGGAGCCGTCGAAATGCATCCGCCAATGGGTGGAGTTAGGCGCTGGAGGTAGGTACTGGGTCTCGGCCCAGTCGACGAGGAAGTCGGCCAGTGCTTGTGACTTGATAGCGGTGCTGGGCTGGTAGTGGATGGTGTAGTGAGCCAGCTCTATGGCCCACTTGGCCACTCGGCCAGAAGCATCTCGGCTACCAATGATCTCGGCAAGCGGGGCCGTGCAGACCACCGTGATTGGATGCTCTTGAAAGTAAGGCTTCAATTTCTTGGCAGTAAAGTGCATGCCATAGCACATCTTCTGGTAGTGGGGGTAGTTCTGCTTGGAGGTCGAAAGTACTTCGCGCAGGTAATATACCGGTCTCTGGACAGGTAGTGCCTTGCCTTCCTCCTTGCGTTCCACTACAATGACTGTGCTGACTACCCGGCTGGTGGCGGCGATGTACAGGAGCATAGGTTCCTTGGGAGTCGGAGCCGCCAAGACGGGTGGTGTAGTTAGCATCTTCTTCAACTGGAGAAAAGCTTCGTCCGCCTTATGGTTCCACTCGAAAAAAGTGGTCTTCTTCATGAGTCGGTATAAGGGGAGAGCTTTCTCGCCCAGCCGACTGATGAATCGGCTGATGGACGCCAAGCAGCCGGTGAACTTTTGCACATCCAGCAGTCGGCTGGGTACCTCCATTCTCTCAATGGCCTTGATCTTTATAGGGTTGCATTCTATGCCGCGTTCAGAGACCAGGAAGCCAAGGAGGTGGCCGGCTGGTACTCCGAAGACACACTTCTCGGGATTGAGCTTGATCTGGAATCAGCGCAGGTTCTCAAAGGTCTCCTTGAGGTCTTCCAGCAGTGTTCCACGCTTTTCCGTCTTCACCACCACGTCGTCCACGTAGACGTGGGCGTTCCTGCCGAGCTGCTTGAGGAGGCACTTCTGCATGCAACGCTGAAAGGTGGCGCCGGCATTCCTTAAGCCGAACGTCATGGTGAGGTAGCAGAAGGCTCCAAACGGTGTGATGAAGGCGGTCTTCAGTCTGTCAGCCGGGTTCAGCTTGATCTGGTGATATCCTGAGTATGCATCCAAAAAACTCAATAGCTCGCATCCGGCTGTGGAGTCTATCACCTGATCAATTCTTGGTAGAGCAAACGGGTCCTTGGGGCAGGCCTTGTTGAGGCTCGTGTAGTCAATACACATTCGCCACTGCTTGTTCTTCTTTAGTACCAGGACCAGATTTGCTAGCCATTCTGGAAAGAACACTTCCATAATGAAGCCGGCTGCTAGGAGTCGGGCTATCTCTTCTCCGACAACTCTTCTCTTCTCTTCTAATAGGCGGCGCAGGGGCTGCCTGACCGGCTTTGCATCAGATCGGACATGTAACTTGTGCTCGGCGAATTCCGTCGGTACACCTGGCATGTCTTTGGGGGACCATGCGAAGATGTCCCGATTCTCACAGAGGAAATCGACGAGCTCGCCTTCCTATTTGCTGTCGAGGTTTGCACCTACGACAGCGTACCTCTCTGGGTGCTCCGGATCCAAGGGTATCTTCTTTGTCTCTTTGGCCAGTTTGAACGAACCTTCAGGTTCCGACTCCTTCGGGTTGGGCGATACCTCTGGCTGCTTGCCGGCCATCTCCACAACTCGCTCAAGGAGCCGCTTCTCGGCCGTGATTACCAGGGACTCGGCCAGCCGACTGCTCTCAGCTGCGCAGGCAGACGACTTCCGGTAGTCGCCGGCCACAGTCAGAATTCCCCTGGAACTGGGCATCTTCATCTTGAGGTAGGCGTAGTGGGGGACCGCCATGAATTTAGCCAAGGTGGGTCGGCTGAGTAGCGCATGGTATGTGCTCTTGAGGTCCACCACCTCAAACCAAACAGACTCTCGGCGGAAGTGATCTTTGTCTCCAAAGAGGACATCCATCAGGATCTTGCCGATTGGTGAGCAGGAAATCCCAGGAACAATGCCGTGGAACACAGTCTGGCTGTTCTGAAGCTGTCTTTGCTTGATTCCTAACTTCTCCATGGTGTCCTTGTATAGGATATTGATACTGCTGCCTCCGTCTATCAGAACCTGTGAGAAACGCGCGGCTCGTCTATCCGTAGCAAAGGTGGCGTCCAAGACCAAGGCATAGGAGGCCGGACTTGGCATCACCTCTGGGTGGTCAGCCCTGCTCCAGTTGTTGGGTTTCTCGGACCAGTGCATGAACTCTGGCGTTTCTGATGCTACTGCATTCACCTCTTGTCACTGCAACTGTCTGCTGCGTCAATCATCAGCCATACTGGTAAACACCATGTAGGCTCCATGCTCTTTAGGGTATTCGTCTTGTACTGCGCCGACTGGCCTGATAGCTGGCTGCTGGGGCGGAGGCGGAGGTGGCTGCCCAGCAGGTGGGGGAGGCAGGTGGCCGTCTCCCTTGGCGATCCTGGTGAGCCAGTGGCACTTCTGGGTGGTGTGATTCGACGGCTTCGCGCCGCTATGGAACTTGCAAGGTCCATCCAGAGTCTGCTCGTAGGAGAAGGCCGGCAACCAGTTTGGCTTGCCGCCTTTCTGTCGCTTGAGCGGAGGCTGCAAGTCCGGCTGTTGGGCTTCAACGGTCGCGACCTGCCGGCTGCTGGAATCCGGCAGTGGGGCCTTGCGCTTGTGGTCACCCTACTGTTGTCGCCGGTTGACGTCTCCCGCCAGAGTTTTTGGAGCTTGAGGGGCCACTTTGCCAGTTGTGCTGATTTGACTCTCCGCCTTCATGGAGGAGTCGGCCGTGGCGTACTTGTCCGCTATGATCAGCAGCTTGTCGAGGGTTTCTGGCTCATCGTAGAGGAGTTTGTGCTTGAGGAGGGTGCCTTCTCTACACCCGGCTATGAAGTACTCGATGGCCTGCACCTCGTGCACGCCCTCGCAGGGGTTCCGAAGCTCGGCCCAACACATGAGGTAATCGCGAGTTGACTCGTCGGGGCCTTGTACGCACAAGGAGAGATGACGAGGCTTGGGAGGACGCTTGTACGTGCTGGTGAAGTTGCGGATGAACGCTTCGGTGAAGTCGACCCAGCTGTTGATGCTGCGGGGCTTCAGACTGTTCAGCCATGTCCGGGCCGTGCCCTGGAGCATGAGCGGAACGTACTTTACGGCGACACGCTTGTTGCCGTTTGCTATGCTGACAGCCGTGGAGTAGTTGACTAGCCAGTCTTCCGGCTTCACGGAGCCGGTTTACTTGGGCGTGTCTCTTGGGAGCGTGAACCCTCTGGGAAAGGGCTCGTCTCGAATGCGGGGCCCGAAACAAGGCAGACCCAACTCGTCTTCTTCTTCCAACGCTAGGGATCGGTGAAGTCGGTCGATCCGGTGGCGGGCGTCATTATCTGCAACTCCCTCTCGACGGCCAAGGCGGTCGCTGAGAGTCAGATGGTCAACAGGCGACACGGAGACTCGCCTCTCCTTGCGAGGAGGGGGAGGCGGACAGTCGTCCCGTCGTTCCACTGCTCTCGGGCGGCCGTCTCGGTCGCGCTCTATGGTAATACGAGTCTGACTGTGGCTGATAGCCGGATCCTTGTCTCTTCTTCCACGGGCGCTGCCAGTCGGCGTCTGAGACGTCGCGCCTTGATCTCGGCAAAGGTCGTCGTTTTGCCGCTGCGGCGCCTCCGTGCGGCAGCCGGACTCGTTCTGCGCGGCAGCCGTGTCGAGGAGCCGCTGGACTCGCTCCATCCTCAGGCGGCGTTCTTCGCCCTCGAAATTGTCTAGCTCATCCGCCGTTGCCTGGGCGGCTCGGATGTTCTCCGCTGGTGTAGCATACATAGGGTGGCTTGCCCCAAACAGGTTGGCGATGGCTACGCCGCGCTGCTGGACCGTGCCAAGGCGGCTGGGCCCCGCTGGGGCCGGCGAGCCGCCGACGGCGCGATCCATCTCCCGCTGGTAGGCTTCTGACAAGCGTCTCATGCCGGCTAACTTCTTCGCGCCTTCAACGAGCTGAAGGCGGCGCACCTCCAACATCTCTACGTCAGCATCTTCCAGAATGGGCGCAGTTAGGTCTTGTAGCGCCACGCTGAGTGAGTCGTGCGCTCCTCCACCGGGGAGCTCGTCATGACTGATGACGAGCACCTCGGTGACGGTGCTTCCGTCGCTCTCCGCGCGAGGGAGAGGTTCGTCGTAGACCACCACATTAGTGGGGAACGCGTCGAGCGCCGCGGTGTCGGAGTCGACCAGCATCGGGTCAGTGGAGCCTACAGACTCCAAGTCTATGGCAGGCTCGCCGGAAACGTGGAGTTGATCGAGGAGGCCGGCGAGGAGGCTCTCGGAGCCGCCCGTGCCTGCGTTGGATGCAGGTTCGTCGGAGAGGCGAACCTCGCTGACAAGGTCGGCCAGGCAGCTGGCTGCGTAGGCGATCTCAACGCCGCGCCGCGCGTCGGCGCAAACTCCGTCTGGTGTGCCTGGCTGGCTGCGCTCGCCAGGGAGGAAAAGGGTTCCCATCTAGAACAGGTCTCCGGACGGCGGTGGACCATGCCCCACGGTGGGAGTCAAATGTCGGGGGTTAGGTGCGACATATGCCAAAGGATGGCTTATCATGGTGGGGGCGAGTAGAACATCGCCGGTGCCTGGAAACGGGATGAGGCGAAGACATGCACGCCGGCGAATCTTACCCAGCTTTAGGGCTCTTCGGGGAGATAATACCCCTACTGCTGCTCTACGGGGTCTCCGCATGATCACTATGGCGAAGTGCTTACATGATTGCTCCTTGAGCTGTTTCCTGGAGGTAGGAGAGGGCAAGGCTAGCTCTCTTCCTCCTATATGATCTGGTCTAGAACTAATGGATTCCAACCCTTTGCATGGGTGCCCTGGGGGTTTATATAGGCCTACCCCCCAGGGGTACAATGGTAATCTGGCTGGATGCGGGACCCAGCTGTCAGCGCCTCTGGCCTCCGTCTTCCCCGCCGACTGGCCTGGTACGGAGCCGACAGGCCGCGTCCGCCGGGGGCGGGTCTTGCCGGCTGCTGATTACTGTAGCCGTGCTTCTGATGACGGGGGCTTGATCATGGGGTCGTGGCAACAGCCCCGCCGCCTGGCGGGCGATCACTATTGCCACTCTCCATCACATCTTGATTAATGGCACGTGGGCCCCGGGGGAGGGCTCGCCCGATTCCCCGGGGCCGGCTCCTGACGGGTCCGGCTGGTGGTCGTCTTGCCATCTCCGGGGGTCTCACTGACTGGTGGGACCCGCTGCATCTGGGCCGTACAGACAAGCCGTTGTGGGTGCAGGATTCGGTCCTGCGGTGCTGATGTCAGGGCCGGCATGGCAACAGTGCCACGCCGCTCGGAGATCTTCCGGGGTACATCGTGCTGTGGCCATGCCTGCCCTTGGTAAGGGGCGGGAGTGGGCTTCACTGTAGCCACTCCCCTGCCCCGTCCCACTTGATGAGGTCATGGGGTTTGTAGGAGTTGGAGGCCGACTCCCCAAAGCCGGCTTCTCTGGAAGTCGCCAGTCAGGAGTCGGCTTTCCCTGAAGCCGTCCCTGGGACTCGGCCGTGAGTGGTCAGCCGGCCATCTTGCCGTCGACTTCTCGAAGGCGGCTCTTCATCCTGGGGTCTTGAGGGGCGCAGCCTGCCCCAATGTCTTGAAAGGTTCTGGGGCTCGGGTTGGCCTACCCGTGGCCCATTACTCCGTCAGCTGTGATGTAGGAAATTTGAAACGGGGGCTAAGTTTGTAAATTTCCTCGCATTTGAGACAAGCGCGCCCTGAAGACATGCTTCACCCTTCCTCTCCACCTCCATTTCCCCATTTGTACTTCGTGGGCGCCAAAACACCCTCTCCACCCCAGCCTCCTCCGTCCGCCACCCCATCCACCGCCGTCCTCCTCCACCATGCCGGAGCTGATACCCCGACGCCGACGTCCATTACAAGAGATCGACCTCTCTCATCCGTGGATTTGGACCGGGATCCTTGCATCCCGTCCTCTCGCTTCATCCCCGCCATCGTCCACCTTTTCGGCGCCGCTCCTACAACCCTCTCGTCCACCGCGCCCCGACGCCACCATCTACCCTCCTAGATCTGCTTCCACACCGCCGACAGCCATCGCTACCGCAGCACCGTCAAAATCTCAGCAGATGCATACACGGCGCCGCACCAAAGGCGGTACTCTTTCGTATCTGCTCAACTTATTTATCGTAGCAAGAAAATAGATCACCAATGCTTTACTCTGATTTCTTGTCCATTACTTACTTGCTAGTTGAAAGCAAACATTGGTTGTGAAGTTGCCTTTGTCCGGTTTGCACCTTCAGATCCGCCATGGCACGCTCAACACTATACTCCCAATGCTTACGGTTTTCCCCCTTTTATATTCCACACTAGTTAAATCATAGTAGACTAAATTTCAAAATTGGGTCAGTCGATTTTTTCCGAGCTCACCGGAGTTCGCCGGTGCGAACGAAGGGGCTCGGGTGGGGACTTTGGTTATGGGGGGGCGGTGGTGGGGCCTCGCCGAACGAAGAAAACTCGACGGGGGGGGGGGGGGGGGGGGGGGGGGGGGGGGGAGGAACACAGGCGATGGGGGCCGGTGGTCCGGCCGGCGGCCCGTGCGGTGTTTTGTATGGGAAGAATCAGAGACGTGGAAGAAGAAGGGTTAGGAGACGTAGGATCTTCATCCAACCGCCTGAAATGGTCGACTGACCCAAATGACAAAAGTCACGCAACTTGCATGCAGACATGCCTTTATATTGAGTACCATCATCGTACCTGCTTAGCACTGCTCCTGAATCCATCAAGCTAAACAACGTGCCACTCATAATTCCAAACTTGTTGCTCAAGTACGAATCTGATATGATGCTGATATTACTAAAACAGATAACATTTAATTGGTCAGCTAATGTTCCCACTTTACTTTCGAAAAAGCATGTGCACCACATATAGAGAGACATCGGGGAGTTGCTTTCTTAATGCATTCTGTTTCATCATGTGTGGGCACTGCGCAACGAACATTTTATTATCCAAAATCGGCTTGCTCTTCTTTAGCATGTTGCTCTTCCATTCTTCTTTAATAAGTACTCTCTCCGTTCCTAAATACAAGTCTTTGTATAGATTCCACCATGGACTACATATGGAGCAAAATGAGTGAATCTACACTCTAAAATGTATCTGGATACATCTATATGTGATCCATAGTGGAAATCTCTACCAAGACTTATATTTTGGAACGGATGGAGTATGATAGTAGTACACTATGTATCTTTTGGAAAAGATGAGCAGGGGCATTTGCAGTGTAGAGGTCTATACGGTCGGTTGGTATGGACAATTTGAACTCTTCAGGCCTCTTTGATTCGTAGGATTTTGTAAACATAGGAATAGGATTTGTAGTGGCCTTCCCACTTGAATCCTATAAGAATAGCAAGGAAATGTGGGGAGCTGTGTCGCCTTTGAGAGTTACACTGATATTAACAGTACCGCACCTTCAATTGAAGAGAGCTGGTATCCGAAGCCTTTCTAGCCGTACCGGCAATACTAGCACATATATTCCAGCAAGTTCCACTTTGCTAATTTTACTCTGATGCTTACGGTTTTCCTGTTATATCTACACTATGATCTATGTAGCTGCTTTGTGTCGCACTAGCAGCAGTCCACTCTTGAAGCTAAACACCGCAATGACTTACAAAATTGGCACCAAGGCATTGAGTGCCATTCTGGATGCAATGAAACTCATACGCTCCCCACCTATTGATTCTTGTTTAGAATATGATCCTAATGACTATTCTAACCTTGAGGAGTCAAAGGCAGATGGCCTGTCCTGTTCACCCATCAAGGTGCCTGTTCTAATTTGGCAAGGTTTTATTGATTCGTGTATCTTGCATATGTTGTCTTGCATTTCTTCTAGTTTGTTGCACTGCCATCTGCTTAGTTTACTCATCATATATGTCGAGATGCCATGTCCATCCATTATCAATACATTTTCCATCCGTCATCATACCATGTTTTTCCACTCAAATGTTGTTCTTGTGCATCGGACATCAAAAAGGAAGAGGGTGATTGCCAAACCTGAAGGAGCACCAGCAAAGTCCCTGAAAAATGTGGTTGTGTTGGAGAAATGAGACAACACCCCACTTATATTGGCTGTACAACCAGTGACACAAAACGTAGGACCGACTCTAGTAGACTGTACCCATACTTCACTGGCCACACCACTAGCTGCACCACACAGGACCTGCACTCCAGCAAAAGGTATGCCGATTTCAGTTGCCATAGCACCAGCCGTACCACATAAAAATCCCGCTCCAGCAAAAAGTACAGCAATTCCACCGGCCAAAGACCTATCCCAACCGCAGAGACGGCCAATTCCTGCAGATTCGAACCCCATTCCTGTTATTCCCAGTTTAAAAGACAATGCTTTCAATGTTGTTAGGGACTACGTGCATATATTCCCATCATGGGAAGATTATAGTGAAGACAAACACCATTTTCACATCTTCCTGTCCCACTTATGTGTAAGTGCTATTATTCATGGTGATTATTTTCCTGTTTTCTGCTGATTGAACACATCAATGATTTACATTACATTGTTGTAAGTAGGCGAGGGTCAATCTGGATAGTCATGACGAGCAAAGGTTGCTTGCGCTTTTCAAGGAAGCATTGCAGCAATATTGGTGTTACCTGAGGAAATCACACTTTGATGGCAAGTTTATAAATGAATTTTTGGTGAAGTCTCCTGTGTTAAATTTAGAAGACATTGAATAGAAAAGCCTTGTTATGCACTGGTCTCATTCCGAGGATGAGGTGCTGTCTATGATATCGCATGACAATTTGAACTTCTACTTTTCCACATGTGCCTTACGGATCTTTTTTGCAGGAAATCTGCTCGAAAAAGAATTCCGGTTTGAAAAGAACGACAAGACATCACAAATATGATGCTCCCTGCTTTGCTCTTGTTAGTACTTGTTGTCCTGTATCACTGTACTTGCATACATACTTGGTTCATTATGTGACAGCAGTATGCATGATAGCTTGCTTATCAATTGTTCGCTCCAAATTATCTGATCTGTATGAATGGTTACATTAGTGTAGAATATATCCAATGCCAATGAAATTTTTTAGCTCTTCATTGTTCGTGTAAGTACCTGTTGTCCTTTATCAGTGTACTTATATTGACATGTAGTTGTTCATGTGCCATCACTCTGCAGCTTATTTTCCTTTGCCCTCCATTTTCTACACATCAGATCTATATTTACTCTTACCATCAGGTCGGACAACACCGATGGTACTGAAGAAGTTTAGCTCTGCATTGCTCTTGGCTGTACCTTTTTCCTGTATCGCTGTACTTCCATTTATAGCTACTTGGCTATGTAGCATCACTCTTCATCTTATCTTAAATATTCTCCATTTTTTCTTATATTGTCACATCTATATTTACTCTTAACAAAATATAGAATAAAGGCAATGCTTATGAAGAAGATTCTATGGTAAACTTCTTGATTCCCCCCCCCCCAATCAGCATGGACAAGGGCTTTATAGAGCCCGCCTTCACCAATAATGTAAGTTTGTCCTTCTCAATCCTCCAAACCTTGTTGTGTATATTTGGTTAGGCATGACTGCAATAGCCGTTTATTTTTGGTGTTTGCATTAAATTGCATGTTTAAAGTTTATTATGTACTCCAGTTCGTAAACAAAAGTTTGTCCTTCTCAATTTAAGTTTTCAGTTATACAACCAAGTTCCTTCTTCATACCATGTAAATTAAACTATACAGAGCAAGTGATCTTATTTTGCCAATCTGAAATGGGATAAATTGACAGCACACTAACCATTGATACTTATGAGTTCTTGATCTGTAATCCAATGGTGTCGTGAAGCTGCCAACTCCTTCACAATGTCATTTCCTGCCATGTCTTGATCTGAACAATACCATATTGTGTTAATGCTATTTTAAACTGAGTCACTTTATTCGTCAGTAGGAAATGTGATGAATTGTCAGCACTGATACTTATATGTGCAAAACCTGTCATTTGTCTGCTTGTTTATCTTTCAGAGTGAGGAGGATATAAGTGTCAAATAAGTGCAGTCTCACCATCTTGCTTAGCTGCTTGCACTGCAGCTCCCGAGAAGGGCTAAGCTTTCTTGAACTCTATTGAAGTGCTATCGGTTTTGTATATTATTTTGGCGGCGTGTTTAGTTGCACTGGTGGCGATCTTTGATGCCCAGTGTATGTAATCTGCTGTCTGCTTGTGCTTTATTATCATAGTGGCGAACTTTGATGCCCAGTGGATGTAATATGCCGTAATTTCTTTATTTTATAGTCTAGGTTTTTTTTCTTATTCACGATGCTACTGTTACTTTACTGTATATATATCCTGTCTTCGCAGTAAAATGGCCTAACCGTAAAATTATGGTACATAATCGGGCCGTCATGCATATCACCATGTATGATCCGCATCATGGGCCCTGTCATCTTGGTCCGATAACAGGCCTAAATGTAAACTGACCCACTAGTAGATTTGTGCCTTTAATAGGCCGAGTAAACCGTCGGCCCTATTTTCCCAAGAAAACTCAATGGGCCTTTAGGAGGCTGAAAAGTAGGTTTGGCCTGACACGTGTCGAACAGCTCACGGGCCGGCAGCAGGCCGAAATAGACCCCGACCCATGAATGTGCCAATCAAATCATGGGCTTATAACAGGCCAAATTTGTCTCGGTCCTTGTTTGGCCCAATCGGATTATCGGCTGCGAGCAGGCCGGATGCAAACGGGGCCGTAGTTAGGCCCAACTATATGACGTGCTTTTAACAGGCCGAAATTAATATAGGGTCGAAATGTTAAACGGGCCCTTAACATGCCGAAACGAATATCAGGCCGAATTACTAAATGTGCCTTTAGCAAGTGGTCACAAAAGCATAGAGTCCAGTTGACGGGCCGAATCTGATATGGGCCATAATTTAGCCGAAAGCCTCTTAAAGGTCCGGACCTAATCTGGGCCGTATTTTGGCCCAGAACGTGGTAGGCTTTTAACAGGCCGGATCTCATATGGGCCATTATCAGGCCCGGAATGTGGCAGGCCATTAATGGACCGGATCAAATATGGGCCGGCATTTGGCCCAAAACATGGCAGCCAGTTAATGGGCCAGCCTACTAGGGTCCTCAAAATCTTGTGGGCCTACAGCTGGGCCGGCCCATTAATGTCGGTGAAATCTCATGGGCCTTTAGCTGGTGTAACGCCCACGATGTGGCTATATCTCCCACGTGTCGAAGCACGACTTAGAGGCATAACCGCATTGTAAGCAATGTCGCAAGTGAGGTAATCTTCACACAACCCATGTAATACACAAGGGAAAGAGATACATAGTTGGCTTACAATCGCCACTTCACACAATACATGAATAAAGCATTACAACATCCAAATACACTCAAGGTCCGGCTACGGAACCAAAATAAAAGAAGACTACCCCAAATGCTACAGATCCCCTATCATCCCAACTGGGCTCCACTACTGATCAACTGGAAACAGAACATAACGAACACGATCTTCATCGAGCTCCTCCTTGAGCTTGGTTGTGTCACCTGCACGGTATCATCGGCACCTGCAATCTGGTTTTGCAAGTATATGTGAGTCACGAGGACTCAGCAATCTCACACCCTCGCGATCAAGACTATTTAAGCTTATGGGTAGGGTAAAAGAGTATGAGGTGGAGCTGCAGCAAGCGACTAGCATATATGGTGGCTAACATGCGCAAATGAGAGCGAGAAGAGAAGG
The DNA here is from genome assembly GCF_003073215.2 of Triticum urartu. NCBI lineage: Eukaryota > Viridiplantae > Streptophyta > Magnoliopsida > Poales > Poaceae > Triticum > Triticum urartu. The sequence goes on along the minus strand of NC_053026.1, from coordinate 318,090,704 downwards.
AAAAATCACGGTCGAACAACTATGATCAAGAAGTGATCCTAGAACAACCTAAGTCAAGCATTACTCCAACACCGTGTTCACTTCCCGGACTCCGCCGAGAAGAGACCATCACCGTAACACACGCGGTTGGTGCATTTTGATTAAGTTAATTGTCAGGTTTTCTACAACCGGACATTGACAAATTCTCATATGCCCATAACCGCGGGCACGACTTTCAAAAGTTCATATCCCTGCAGGGGTGTCCCAACTTAGCCCATCACAAGCTCTCACGGTCAACGAAGGATATTCCTTCTCCCAAGACAATCCGATCAGACTCGGCATCCCGGTTACAAGACATTTCGACAATGGTAAAACAAGACCAGCAAAGCCACCCAGATGTGCCGACAAATCCCGATAGGAGCTACACATATCTCATTCTCAAGGCACACCGGATGAGCCAAACGTCGGGTAGGCCAGCCCAGAGTTGCCCCTGGTAGCTCCGGACATCGCTCAGTTTGGACGAACGCTTAGAGAAGCACTGGCCCCGGGGGGGTTAAAATAAAGATGACCCTTGGGTTGGCCGACTGAAGGGAAAGAAAAGGCTAGGTGGCAAATGGTAAAACCAATGTTGGGCCTTGCAGGAGGAGTTTTATTCAAGGCGAACTGTCAAGGGGTTCCCATTATAACCCAACCGTGTAAGGAACGCAAAATCCGGAAACATAACACCGATATGACGGAAACTAGGACGGCAAGAGTGGAACAAAACACCAGGCATAAGGACGAGCCTTCCACTCTTTACCTAGTATATAGGTGCATTAATTAAATAAGAGATATTGTGATATCCCAACAAATATCCATGTTCCAAACATGGAACAAGATCCAATCTTCACCTACAACTAACAACGCTATAAGAGGGGCTGACCAAAGCGGTAACATAGCCAAACAATGGTTTGCTAGGACAAGGAGGGTTAGAGGCTTGGCTTATCAATGTGGGAGGCATGATATAGCAAGTGGTAGGTATCGCAGCATAGGCATAGCAAAAGAGCGAGCAACTAGCAAGCAAAGATAGAAGTGATTTCGACGGTATGGTCATCTTGCCTGAGATCCCGCCAGGAAGAAGAACGAGTCCATGAAGAAGACAAAAGGACGTAGTCGAACGAATCCTCACAACACGACGTTACCGTATTACCGAGAAGAAGTACACCGGAAAGAAAGCAAACAACATAGTAAACAACCATCACATAAACATGGCATGATGCACAGTCAAGTATGATGCATGTCCGGTTAAATGAAGCATGGCATGGCAAAATGCACAAACAATCCTACAAATTAAGTGGAGCTCAACATGCAACCCCGTTGCATATTGAAGAAACACCACATTCAAGTTATTTAGTTCAATCTCGTTTATGTACCCAACAATATTAAATGTTGTTAAACATGGCAAGAGGGTGAAGCAAAGTAAAACTACCTGTCTAGTAAAGTTTAAATGAGGCTGGAACAACAAGCAACAAGTCCAGAAAAATCCCCATGTGCAATTTAAGGATTTGGTACCGTTCTGTCTTAAACCATATTTTAGAGTTGTTAAACATGCAAAGTGATGCCACCAAGTTAAACTATGCATTTTTCTACCCCATTTACATATAAAGTTTGTTAGGTTTGGAGCTACGGTTATTTAGTTAGGAATTAAAGCATTTTAGCAAGTTATTTAAGCAAATTTAAACAAATAGCAGTTTAAACATTTTGAACATGGATGGAAATGACATATTACGAAACTACACAAAATTCTAAGAATCTTTCATATAAAGTTTGTTTTTAAAACGATGGACCGTTTGTGAGTTATTATATGCATGTTGTGCAAGGGGTTTTCTGTAAAACTGCAAAACCTGGGATAATAGCTAAATTCGCAGAGCCTCAAAAAATAGATACTGGGCCAGATCTGCTGGCCCAACAATAGGAAAAAAGGGGTGGGGCACCAGGGGGTGTTCTCACCATGGGCCAAGCCTAGTCGGTGAGGAGAGGGGCTGGCAAGGGAGGCACTGGGCCGGCTGGATCTAGGAAGCCCACTGGCGGCCGCTCGCAGCCGCAACGCGGTCAACGGGTACGAGCGGGCAAAGCAGAGTAGCTCGACAAGGCGCATCGGGCATGGCGGCATGGCGTGAAGCAGAACGGCGGCGAGCAGGTGATGGACTCAGGCGTGGCAGGGCTCATCTGCTGAGTGAGCCAGCGATGTGGATGGCCGGACAGAGGCGGGGACACGGGGCTCCGGGCAGGCAAACAGGGGCGCAGAGACGGGACTTGACGTGGTTCTGGCGGCTCCAGGCGATGGAGGACGAGGAGGACGCAGGCGACGGCTGGATCCGGCGGCTCTGCTTGGAGAAGTGGCCGGCGACGTTGCACCGTTGAGGGGGGGTCCTGGTGGCCTTGGTCACCAGCAACGTGACTGACGAGGAGGCAGGGGACCGGCTCGAGATGATCGTGCTCTCGGTCAACGGGCGAATGGGAGAAGCCGAGTAGCATGACAGGGCCAGCAGGCACGGCGGCGCAACGCAGAGCAATGCACGAGCTCCGGCGAGCGGGCAAGGCAGAGGGAGAAGGGCGGCTCAGGCCGGCCATCGCTGCAGGCGGATCCTGACAAAGAAGGCAAACGCATGGAGAGGGAGAAGGATTAGACAGAGAGCACGAGAGAGAAAAATAAAGGGAAAGGAGGAGGAGAAAAATGATACGGCGACCTTATGGCGTGCGCCGACAAGGTGAAGAGGAGGCCGGGGTCCATCGGGAGGCTTCCATGGCGCTGGTCTCTTGTTCAGGTACAGAGAGATGAGGGATTAGGAAGAGAGATTTGCAGGGAGGAGGGAGTGGAAAAAGTGGGTTGCGAGGAGCTGGCCTGGTGGTTCCGGTAGAACTCCGGGGAGGTCACCGGCCGGTGGTGGCGCGCGGGGTCGAGCGAGGCTCTCGGGCCGAAGCAGTTGGATGGATTGGTGGAGGATGGACGGGGATCGAGAAGTTGGAGCCTTGGTTGTGCGTGGTTGGACGATGAGATCTGGGAGGATTCCGAGGACAAGTGGCAGCGGCGAAGGGATTGGACAAGCCTCCTAGGTTTTAGGGTTAGTCTAGATTAGGTATGAGGTTGGACTATAAATAGAGAAAAGAGGGAAATTTGGATCACCCGATCAAAATCGGACGGTCCCGGATAAATAGGCTAGGGCGCCCAAATAAGAAAATGGAGATATTTTGTAGATGTTTGGGGATGATCCGGACCCAACGGTGGCGACAGTCCGGGTCGGGTTCGGGACAGCTATCGGACGCGCGCGCGAGGAGGACCGTGGGCTGACGAGAGAGCTTAGGTTGGATCTAGCGGTAGGTAGTGGGCTGTGTAGACGGTCTCGAGCTGAGAGAAGAGAAGAGAGGGAGGCCCGGCGACTGTTTCCGGAGAACGAAAACGTCCGACGTTAGACCGGCTATATTGCCGCTATATTTAATCATTGGGGCATCAAACGGACTCCGAATGCGATGAAACTTGACAGGCGGTCTACTGACAATAAAACAACACCGCATGCCAACTTTCATCCCATTCCGAGAACATTTTCTGGCCACTTATAAAATACTATTTCGGACATGCCGCGGGCGCGTGCAAGTGTGTCTGGGCTCAGAACGGACAACGGAAGGAACTAGGAGACCCGGACCTGCACACAAATAACAACACCTCGCAATACGACGTGTTGAAGGGGTTATCAATCCCTTTCGGGTAACGATGCCAGAAAATTGTAGTAGATTGAAATAATAGATCACAAATAAAATAAAGTGCAGCAAAGTATTTTTGTATTTTTGGTTTAATAGGTATGAATAAAAATGCAAAGGAAAAGTAGATCGCAAGCAAATATATGAGGAAGAAGACCCTGGGGCCGTAGGTTTCACTAGTGGCTTCTCTCAAGAAAGATAGCAAACGGCGGGTAAACAAATTACTGTTGGGCAATTGATAGAACCTCAAATAACTATGACGATATCCAGGCAATGATCATTACATAGGCATCATGTCCAAGATTAGTAGACCGACTCCTGCCTGCATCTACTACTATTACTCCACACATCGACCGCTATCCAGCATGCATCTAGTGTATTAAGTTCACGAAAAAATGGAGTAATGCAATAAGAACGATGACATGATGTAGGCAAGATCCATGTATCTATTGCGTAGATATAGATCCCATCTTTTTATCCTTAGTAGCAACGCTACATACGTGTCGGTTCCCTTTCTGTCACTGGGATCAAGCACCGTAAGGTCGAACCCACTACCGGGCACCTCTTCCCATTGCAATATAAATAGATCAAGTTGGCCAAACAAAACCCAAATATCAGAGAAGAAATATGTGGCTATAAGAGATCATGCATATAAAAGATCAAGGAAACTCAAATAACCTTCATGGATACAAAAAGATATGACTAATCATAAACTCAAAGTTCATCAGAGCCCAACAAACACATCGCCAAAAGAGTTACATCGTATGGATCTACAAGGGACCATTGTATTGAGAATCAAGAGAGAGAGAGAGAGAGATGAAGCCATCTAGCTACTAACTACGGACCTGAAGGGTCTACAAAGAACTACTCACGCATCATCGGAGAGGCACCAATGGAGGTGGTGAACCCCATCCGAGATGGTGTCTAAATTGGATCTGGTGGTTCTGGACTCTGTGGCGACTGGATGAATATTTCGTAGACTCCCCTAGGGTTTTGGGAATATTTGGGTATTTATAGAGCAAAGGGGAGGTCCGGGGGGCATCTGAGGTGGGCACAACCCACCAGGGCGCGCCTGGGCCTCCTAGCGCACCCTATGGGTTGTCCTGTAACGCCCTCGATGCGGCTATATCTCCCACATGTCGAGGCACGACTTAGAGGCATAACCGCATTGAAAGCAATGTCGCAAGTTAGGCAATCTTCACAACATCCCATGTAATATATAGATAATAAAAGGGGAGAAAACATAGTTGGCTTACACTCGCCACGTCAATCAAGTACATAAATAGCATTACAACATGCAAACACTCATGGCCCGACTACGGCGCCAAAATAAAAGACAACCCAACATGTGACACGGTCCCGATCACCCCAACTTGGCACCACTACTGATCATCAGGAAAAGAAACATAGTATCGTTGAGAGTCCTCGTCGAACTCCCACTTGAGCTCAAGCGCGCAATCAGGAGCGGAATCATCAGGCCCTACATCTGGTTTAATAGTAATCTGTGAGCCACAGGGACTCAGCAATCTCGCACCCTCGCGATCAAGACTATTTAAGCTTAATAGGTAAGACAAGGTAAATATATGGAGCTGCAGCAAGCGACTAGCATATATGGTGGCTATCCTGTTCGCAAAAGAGAGTGAGAAGAGAAGGCAAAGTGCGGTCGAGTAACTAGAGAGAAATCCTGCGGCAAGCATTACTCCAACACTGTGTCCACTTCCCGGACTCCGCCAAGAAGAGGCCATCACGGTAACTCACACTGTTGATTTGTTTTAATTAAGTTAAGGTTCAAGTCATCTACAACCGGACATTAACAAGTTCCCATCTGCGCATAACCGCGGGCACGGCTTTCGAAAGTTCAAATCCCTGCAGGGAAGTCCCAACTTAGCCCATGACAAGCTCTCACGGTCAACGAAGGAATAGACCTCCTCCCAAGACGTTCCGATCAGACTCGGTACCTCGGTTCTTCAAGACACTTCGACAGGTTAAAATAAATCCAGCAACACCGCCCGAATGTGCCGACAAATCCCGATAGGAGATGCACATATCTCGTTCTCAGGGCACACTCAGATGAGACTAGCTACGAGTAAAACCAACCCTCAAGTTACCCTAAGGTGGCCCCGCAGGCAGCTCGGTCGGACCAACACTCAAAGGAGCACTGGCCCAGGGGGGTTTAAAATAAGATGACCCTCGGGCTCCGGAAACCCAAGGGAAAAGAGGCTAGGTGGCAAATGGTAAAACCAAGGTTGGGCATTGCGGGAAAATCTTTATTCAAGGCGAACTATCAAGGGGTTCCCATTATAACCCAACCGCGTAAGGAACGCAAAATCCGGGAACATAACACCGATATGACGGAAACTAGGGCGGCAAGAGTGGAACAAAACACTAGGAGAGAGGCCGAGACTTCCACCCTTTACCAAGTATATAGATGCATTAAGATAACATGGTAATATAATGATATCCCAACAAGTAAGATAAGGTTCCAACAAGGAACGGTCTCCAATCTTCACCTGCAACTAGCAACGCTATAAGAGGGGCTGAGCAAAGCGGTAACATAGCCAATCAACGATTTACTAGGACATGGTGGGTTAGAGGTTTGACATGGCAATTTGGGAGGCTTGAAAGAAAGTGGTAGGCATCGTAGCATGGCATAGCAAAAGAGCGAGCATCTAGCAAAGCAAAGATAGTAGTGATTTCGAGGGTATGATCATCTTGCCTGCAAAGTTGTCAGAGTTGACTGGATCCTCAAAAGAAAACTCAACGGGCTCCTCGTTAGCGAACTCGTCTCCCGGCTCTACCCAAACAAGACAAACAAGCAACAAGGACACAATCAACCACGTGCAAAGATCAAACAATATGATGCAAACATGGTATGCTATGCGGGATGCGATATGTGATGCATATTCAAGAATTGACAAGGAAAGCCTGAACCTGTCCTCAACTTGGAAAACCAAGTGTGCCACTGGAAAGATGAGATGAAATCACTTGAAAACGATATAAAGATCACTGGAATCGGAGTTACAGTTTGGAAATGGCAAGCGATTCAAATATGACATCGGTCTGCGATTTACAGCAAGTAGCCATCTAAATGCAACAAGAGGAACATGCTACAGCACTCAAACATGGCATCAAAATACATGGCAGGGATCCACTCAAGATGCTTAACAAAAGTCTAGCACTGAGCTATGGCCAATTCATCCATTAACAGGTTCAAACAAGCATGGCAAAAATGCATTTGGCAAACAGATTTCAGACTTAGTGAAATTAACACTTGTCTGGAATTTCAGATCGGATAGCACTCTTTGGAGCAACAAAACTACATGCTACAGGACCTGAACATGGCAAAGTAAAGCATGGCATGGAGCTAATCAAAGAGCTTAACAAAAGTCCCTTAGTGACCTTAAGCCAAAAGGGATCAGAAAATACATTTGCAAGCATGTGAACATGGCAAAAACATAATCAGTTCTCAGACTTAGTGAAAACTGGAGCATGCTGAAAACAGATATCAAGTAGGGATGTTTACGAGCTCGATGCACTCACTACAGAGCAAGCCATGACAAGCTAACCATACACCCATCAAGAATACACAAAATGCAAGCTAGACATGGCAAGAACAATAACATAGTATGCACGGATCAACTACAATATCCTCGGCAAAATCGCTAACAAGTAGACAATCTGCCCAGATTCACGAAATAGCAAAAGTAGAGCTCGATTGACTCAAGCTAGGGTGCTCCATAATTGCAAACAAAGAAATGGATGGATATAGCACTACAAGATTAACAAAACATCCTTACTGATCATCCTCAAAAGAGGCACGGATCACTAGGAAACAACATGAACATATGGCCATATGAGATAAACAGGTCAAGGACTTAGTGGAAATGCTAAGTCCCTGAAATCAGCATTAATGAATGCCTCACTTTGCAAGCTTGTGCTAGTCACCACACACATCACAAAAATACATGGGTTGCACCCCTGGATAGATGGCAAAACATGTAACAAAACACATGTAGATCTCATGGGCATATCATGCACACAATAATCATGGCAAAAATGACAAATATCTAATTGGAGCAGCAGATCTCACAATTATCTCAAATAGCCTTCTTCTAACAGCATTTAGGGCATCAAGATGAACTCAAATGAAAATGATGCAATGAGATGAAATGATGTACTCTCTGAGACCAACATTTTGATATGCTATATGCCCAAAACGGAGCTACGGATGAGGAGTTACGGCACGATGAACATAGCAAATTATTAGGGTTTCGGGGATAAAAAGTCAACCGCGAGTTTTAGATCTCAGATCTGGCACTGTAGATGCACTGTAGCAGCTCGAGGTCGCCGTCGAAAATGGAGTTGCGGTGGCCGGACTTGCCGTGGCGGTGAGGAGGAAGGAGAGGGAGCCGGATGGGGAGGACGGCGAGGCGCGGTGGCGCGGCGTACTCCGGGCGGCGTCATGGCGGCGGTGGTCGGCACCGGCGGAGCTTGCTCCGGCCGGCGAGGTGCGAGGTGGTCGGCGCGGCTCCGGTCACCGGCGTCGGCGGAGATGGTGTCGGGGCCGGGCAAAGAGGGAGGCGGGGCGAAGATGGCGGCGGCGGCCGCGATGGGCCTCGGGGGCCCGGCTCGGGCCTCCCGGGCCGGCGGCGGAGGAAGGCGGCGATGGGCCACGTGGCGCGCCCCGGTTGGCCGGAGGCGGCGGCGGACGTTGTCCGGCCGGCGCGAGGTGTGTTTTTCGGGTTTCGAGGAGGGGATTCGAGATTTGGAATGAGGGGTCTATATATAGGCATAGAGGGAGCTAGGAGAGTCCAAATGAGGTGCGGTTTTTGGCCACGCGGTCGTGATCGAACGCTCTAGATGATGGAGAAGGTTTTGGTGGGTTTTGGGACAAATTGGAAAGGTGTTGGGCTGCAACACACACGAGGCCTTTTCGGTCCCTGGGCTAACCGTTGGAGTATTAAACGGAGTCCAAATGGTACGAAACTTGACAGGCGGTCTACCGGTAGTAAACCAAGGCCGCTTGGCAAGTCTCGGTCCAACCCGGAAATGTTTAATCCCCACACACGAAAGAAAGGTAGAAATGACCACCGGAGGAGAACGAAGCGCCGGAATGCAAAACGGACAACGGGGAAAATGCTTGAATGCATGAGATGAACACGTGTGCAAATGCAATGCACATGATGACATGATATGAGATGCATGACAACGATAACAACACATGGAGACAAAGACCCGAACCCGAGAAAATAAAATAACTTAAGGCCAGAAACGGCAAGAGTTGGAGTACATATTGGGTAAATCATATCCGGGGTGTTACAACACTCCACCACTACGAAAGGATCTCGTCCCGAGATCTAGGACTGAAAGAACGCCGGGTACTCAGAACGGAGGTGATCCTTGCGTTCCCAGGTAGCTTCACAGTCGGAATGGTGTGACCACTTGACTTTGAGGAATTTGATTGACTTGTTGCGAGTCTTGCGTTCAGTCTCTTCAAGAATAGCGACGGGGTGCTCACGATAGGAGAGATCTTCTTGGAGCTTAATGTCCTCAAAGTTGACGGTGCGGTCAGGAATCTTGAAGCACTTTCGAAGCTGAGAGACATGGAACACATCATGAACATTTGCAAAGTTTGAAGGAAGCTCGAGTTGATAGGAGAGATCGCCTCTCTTGCTGACAATCTTGAAAGGTCCCACGTATCTAGGGGCAAGCTTCCCTTTAATACCGAAGCGACGAGTACCTTTCATAGGAGAGACGCGGAGGTAAACATGATCTCCGATCTCGAAAGCCAAATCACGGTGCTTACTGTCATAGTAGCTCTTCTGGCGGGATTGGGTTGCTTTGAGGTTATCTCGAATGACTTTGCACATTTCCTCTGCCTCTGTGATTAAGTCATTTCGCAAAAGCTGACGTTCACCGGTTTCAGACCAGTTGAGAGGGGTACGGCACTTCCTGCCATACAGAATTTCAAATGTGGTCTTGCCCGAACTTGCTTGAAAACTGTTGTTGTAGGAGAATTCAGCATAAGGAAGACAATCCTCCCACTTCATGCCGAAGGAGATCACACAAGCCCTGAGCATATCTTCAAGAATCTGGTTGACATGCTCGACTTGACCGCTAGTTTGAGGATGGAAAGCCGTACTGAAGCGGATGTTGGTGCCCATGGCCTTCTAAAAAGAATCCCAAAACTTGGAGGTAAAGATGCTGCCATGGTCTGAAGAGATCACTTGTGGAATACCGTGCAGAGAAACAATTCGAGAGGTATAGAGTTCCGCCAATTGAGCTGCAGTGATTGATTCTTTGATAGGGAGAAAGTGAGCCACTTTAGTGAGTTTGTCGATGACAATGAATATAGCATCATTACCATGCTTGGACTTTGGAAACCCAGTCACGAAGTCCATCTCAATGTGGTCAAACTTCCATTCTGGAATGGCAAGAGGTTGGAGGAGACCCGCTGGTCTTTGGTGTTCTGCCTTCACTCTTCTGCAGACATCACACTCATTCACGAACTAAGCAATCTCGCGCTTCATTCGAGTCCACCAATAAGCCTGCTTGAGGTCCTGATACATCTTCGTGCTCCCAGGGTGGATGGAGAGGAGAGAATTGTGAGCCTCGTTCATCATCACTTTACGAAGTTCACCTTTGGGCACAACAATACGATCCTCAAAGAAGAGAGTATCCTTGTCATCAAGGCGGTAGCACTTGTACTTGGGTTGACTCTTGGCAATCCCAATCTTCACCTTCTTCACCATAGCATCAAGAAGTTGAGCTTGGCGAATCTGGTCTTCCAAGGTAGGGGATACTTGAAGGTTGGCGAGGAAACCTTGAGGAACAACTTGCAGATTAAGTTGATGAAAGCTTCACAAAGCTCGGGTTGATAGGGCTTTAGAATCAGACTGTTGCAAAAAGCCTTCCTGCTCAATGCGTCAGCAATCACATTGGCCTTGCCTGGAGTATACTCGATACTCGGATTATACTCTTGAATCATTTCGACCCATCGAGTCTGCCTGAGGTTGAGATTAGGCTGAGTGAAGATGTACTTGAGACTCTTGTGGTCGGAGAAAATGTCCACTTTTCTTCCCAATAAGAGATGTCTCCAAGTCAAAAGAGCATCCATAACTGCCGCCAACTCGAGGTCATGAGTGGGGTAGTTCTTCTCATTGGGATTCAACTGGCGAGAGGTATAAGCCACAACTTTCTTCTCTTGCGACAACACTGCACCGAGACCTTGGAGAGAGGCATCACAAAAGACCTCGTACGGCTTGGATTCATCAGGGGGAGTCAGAACTGGAGCAGTGACCAATTTCTCTTTCAAAATGTTGAAAGAAATGTCACACTCCGGAGACCAAACGTACTTGACGTGCTTCTGGAGAAGATTTGAGAGAGGCTTCACGATCTTAGAAAAGTTTTCAATGAATCTTTGGCAATAGCTTTCGAGACCGAGGAAGCTACGGAGTTGCTTCATGTTCTGAGGAGGTTCCCAATTCACAATTGCAGACACCTTCTCAGGATTCACCACGATACCCTTGGCAGAGATGATATGACCAAGATAAAGAACCTCACTGAGCCAAAATTCGCACTTGGAGAACTTGGCGTAGAACTAATGTTCCCTCAGCTTATCGAGTACCAAACACAAGTGCTTGGCATGATCTTCCTTGTTCTTCGAGAAAACCAGAATGTCGTCGAGATATACCAAAACGAAGTCATTGGTGTAGGCGTTGAAGATGAAGTTCATCATGCGAGAGAATGTCGGAGGAGCGTTGACGAGGCCAAAAGACATGACAGTGTATTCATATGAACCATAGCTTGTCCTGAAAGCCGTCTTGGGAATATCTTGCTCACGGATTCGAATCTGATGATAACCCATACGGAGATTAAGCTTGGAGAATACTTGGGCACCTTTGAGTTGTTCGAACAGCTCGTTGATGTTGGGAAGTGGGTATTTGTTCTTGATGGTCTTCTTGTTCAATGGACGGTAATGAACACAAAGTCGGTCCGTTCCATCCTTCTTCTTCATAAAAAGAACACCACAACCCCACGAAGAAGAACTAGGCTGGATGAGACCCATTCTCTCTTGAATATCGAGTTGCTTCTTCAGCTCCTTCAACTCTTCAGGTCCGAGCTTGTAAGGACGCTTGCACACTGGTTCCATGTCAGGCTCAAGATCAATGACGAATTCAACTGGCCGGTGCGGAGGCATTCCTAGAAGCTCTTCTGGAAATACGTCTTGATATTCGCAAACGACTGGAATCTGCGAGATAGCATCCAGTTCACCCTTCTCATTGAGAGAAAATAGACGGATAGTATTATCCCGAGCGGCAAAGACAATTACATCCTCAGACGAATGAGTCAATTGAATCTGCCTGACTGCACAATCAAGCTGAGTCTAGTGCTTAGAAAGCCAATCCATCCCGAGAATAAGATCAATATCCGAGTTACCAAGAACCATTGGAGAAGCCAGAAACTTTAAATCACCCATCATGATAGAAATATCCGGAATCATCATACTAGAACTCAGACGCTTAGCCGGAGAGACGACTTGCATAGCTCTAGGTAATGCCTTAGTACTAAAATTGTTCTCCGATGCAAATGGGAATGACATGAAGGAATGCGATGCACCAGAGTCAAAAAGAACTTTTGTAGGAATATCATTAACAGGAAGGTTACCCATGATGACATCTGATGAGTCCTCTGCCTGAGCTACGTTCATCAAGTTGACCTTGGCGTGCTTGGGGTTATGCTTGACCACAGCTGTACTTGCCGATCTGACAGGAGGAGGAGGAAGACGCCTCTGGTTGAAACACTTGTTGGCATAGTGACCCTTCTGTTGGCACTTGTTGCACGTGACTTCTGAAAGCGGACGGTGATACGGAGCACTCGATCTTGGAGCTTGAGACAAAGTCTTGTTCTGAAAGCCAGGGTTGGGTGGGTGGGAAGATCCACTGCCACCTTTGCTCTTCTGATACGGATGACGAAACGGAGGAGGAAGCCAATACTTCTGCTGCTTGGCCACTTGAGTAGAGGAAGAAGGAGTAACATCTCTGACTCGCTTCTTGGAAGCATCACACCTCAGTTGAGCGGCCTCTTGCTTCAATACCATGTTGTAGAACTCATCGTACCTCAAGGGCTCAAAGAGAACAAGAGCTAGCTGGATTTCTTCTCTGAGACCACCCCTCAACTGGTATATCATGCTCTTCTCATCAGGGACGTCCTTCTTGGCAAAGCGGGCGAGCTTCTGGAACAACTTGTTGTAGTCATAGACAGACAAAGAGCCTTGCTTCAGGTTGCGGAATTCCTCACGCTTGCTTTCAACCACGCTCTGAGGGATATGATGAGCTTTGAAATCTTGACGGAATTCATCCCAGGTAATCACACGTCCACCTCTGGAATCCTTGTACTACTGGACCAATTCTGCAGCTTGGTCTTTGAGTTGGAAGGAAGCGAACTTGACAAAGTCCTCAGGCCTAACGTTACTGCACTCGAAATGCTTGCACAGATCCACGAGCCAATCGTCAGCATCAGTTGCCTCAACACAATTGCTGAAAGTCTTTGGCCCGTTAGCAAGGAACTAGTTGAGTGTAGCAAAGTGATTCTGATTGTTGCCTTGGTTCCCTTGGTTGCCTTGATTCGCTTGATTGCGCTCTTGAAGAATTTGCATGATCAACTGCGTGTTTGCATTGGTTGCGGCCATCACAGCTTGCCATGCCTCCGGAGGAGGTGGAGGTGGTGGCGGATCAGGATTCGGAGTCGTGCGCGTTGGAGGAGCCATCCTGAAGAGGTTGACATCCATTAGCACATTGATGACAAATATTGAAGCTGAATCCAATGGAATGAAAATTGCAACATAAAGTCTTCACATCCGAACATAAGAACGAATGCATTCATCTTGAAATGGTCACATATCCATAAATTGAGAAACCACGTAGAATTTAGGTAGAGAAATAAATCAACAAGGTACGGATCAAGAACGAATACTCGGTAAGAAATCCCAATCTCAAAACAAATATCCGTGGAAGAAGAACTAGAGCTACAACAATTCTCACCTATGAAACTCCCGAACCTTTCCGGTTATGCAATCGGGTGTTGGGGATACAGGGGAAGCATAATATCTCACCCAAATCTAGCAAATCCTACATCCAGCTGTATCATCCTTCAACACATAACCGAGAGAACTTCGGAAACCATCTACCTCAACCTTCGAAAAGCATCCGTTATACGAGTTATGGTGATACTCTCGAACTCCCGCCCCACTGGGTGGCGTCGAGGTTATCTCACCAACGAACTGCATAAAAGAGATTTTCGATGTCGGCGTACTAAACTCAGGTATTCCAGAACTGCAACGATAAAATTGTGACGACAACACCTCGGAGCTCAACTCCCCGGGACACTGCCACAAAACCCCTGACAGGAGGCACCAAGACAATGTTCTCGTCACAAAACAGTCGGAACGATTCCAAGATACCCGCGTGATCCTAAAATTTTTTTAGTGAAATTTGAGAAGAGAAGAGTCAAAACTCTACGTCAGGATGCCTTACCAGAGCGATGAGGAGACTGGGAAGTAAAAAGAATTCCTAAACTCTCCGATATATAATTCCTAAATGACTCAAAACATTTTTCTAGACACAACTCGGCTGCTAAAAACGATCAAGCAATGGGGCTCCGAAGGTCGGGGAAGGCTCTGATTACCAACTTGTAACGCCCTCGATGCGGCTATATCTCCCACGTGTCGAGGCACGACTTAGAGGCATAACCGCATTGAAAGCAATGTCGCAAGTTAGGCAATCTTCACAACATCCCATGTAATATATAGATAATAAAAGGGGAGAAAACATAGTTGGCTTACACTCGCCACATCAATCAAGTACATAAATAGCATTACAACATGCAAACACTCATGGCCCGACTACGG